>NW_005871109.1:3593980-3741873 GCF_000147115.1 Myotis lucifugus
ACAGGATTTAAGAATGTGGATTCTGGAGTCACTGCTGCCTGGTTTTCCTGCTCCCAGGGACTCAGGCTCCTGCCTCTGGAACCTGGGCTGGAGTCACTGCTCTTCCACATCCTGGTCAAGAGACCTTGTGTGAGTCTGTTAAAATTTCTGTGTCTCCAGTTCCTCATTCCCCCCCCAGGGCAACTGTTAGTGGCTGGCTCCTAGACTCTGTCTGTTCAGCCAGCCTTTGAGTGTCTTCTTTGGCCTGAGGGATAACAGTGCCAGGGCAGGTTACACCTCAGACTGAAGGCCACATCAGTTTCAGTATTATTTTATTCTCTGCCCTTATGGCAGGCATTGGGCCTCCCTGAGTTTTCCAGAAGCCCACAGTCATTGTCCATGAAGAGCTTCTCCCTCTATTGCACCCATCAGACAAGCCTTGTCAGGCAACCCTAGCCTCAGGGGCAGGTCAGGCCTATGAACTAGGCTGGAGCCTCCAGGGTGGGGGCCTGAGTCCCTGGGAGCAGGGGAAATCAGACAGCCAGGGAAGTAGGGCTGGTCAGGAGGGCTCGGCTGCAACTCCTGGTAGCGTGTGAATTCCCACTCTGTGAAGCAGGCAAAGAATGGAGCATCCTTCTGAGTTTACAACTCCCTGGGGTCCAGCCCTACTTCTAGTTCCTCAGGTCCCAGCCCCCATTTCCCATCACTGACACGAGCACTAGCTGAGGCCATCCCACACAAAAACAATAAAGCAGTAGACCTAGATCCTGTTTTTCTTTCTGCACACACACATACACTCACATACAGACTCACACACATACACACGAACATAGACACACATACACTCACACACAGAGACTCTCAGACATACACATAAACATAGACACACACACAAAGACTCTCACACATACACGCAAAGACACGCTCACATACAGAGAGACTGTCACACATACACATGAACACACACACACACACACACACACACACACACACATCCTTTAGGAGCCTCATCAGAAGCTGTAATCAAAACCCACAAAGAACTGAAGCCTCCTGCCAGTGCACTCTGTGAGGCTGTGCCCTGAGCTTGTTTTCTGAACAGGGAAGGTCACCTCCCTGGAGACCCCTTGGAAAATGTGTGTTCCCTCATGGGGCAAAAAGGACCCAAAGAACTGATTCTCTCTGTCAGGAAGGAGGTGAAGACAAAATAGCTATTACATGTAAAACATGTACATGGGACCTGGTAAGGATGTGCAGAGCAGGGACACCTCCCCAGCTCACCGACTAAGGACTCTCATGCCATGCTTCCCACGTGACAGACACTGCTCTGAGAACTCTATACTCGGTAACTTCACAGCTCTAGGGGGTACGTGTGATTACTCTCCCATTTACAGATGAGAAAAACATGGTGGGTAAGCACACTCCAGTCACTAGGAACCAGGCGGTCCCTTGAAAGCTCCAACTGAGGATTTTGAACTCATCCTCCCTGAACTCATTTCCACTTGTCTCATCACACCCTTTGCAAGAACAGCCTCTATTAAGATTCTCTATGAGATATCTTTAAATAAATGATCAGGAGCCCTAGCTGGTCTGGCTCAGTGGACAGAGCGTCGGCCTGCAGACTGAAGGTTCCCGGGTTCGATTCTGGTTAAGGGCACATTCCCGGGTTGCCGGCTTGATTCCCAGTGGGGGTCATGCAGGAGGCAGCTGATCAAAGATTCTCACTCATCATTGATGTTTCTATCTCTCTCTCTCCCTCTCCTTCCTCTCTGAAATCAATAAAAATATTATTAAAAAAATAAAATAAATAATCAGGAAAGCATTAGGATCTGGTGTATGAGATATCGGAGACATCTATTGGGCACTTGCTATGTGCTCATCCCTCCAAAGGTAGATATTATTATTATCATCTCAATTTTATAGAAGAGGGAATGAAGTCTCAGAGATTATGTAATTGTCAAATGTCACATAGTTGTGTTATGTTGAGTGGAGACTGAAACCCAAGTTTCTGCTGAGGTGTTCCTGCCAGCTCCGCTTCCTCCCTGGCCCCACCCAGCAGTAAAGCCAGTGCCCTGGACAGCAGGTGCTTGTGCTCTGTTCTCTGTGGAAAAGAAGCTTGGAAAGGGTCAAAAGGTCAGTTCCACCAGGATGGCTTCTAGTGGGCCTGGTCACACAGCAGGAGCTGTGCCTAGGACAAAGCAGACGGTGTTTTAGAAATGTTGGAAGTTACAGTGGTCAGGAATGCATATTACAATGATTTGTCCTTGGAGTAGCTTGTCATTTTTTGTTTCTCTGATTCCCCTGTCAGACTTATGTGAGCTAGGAAGGGTCAGGGGCTGTGTCTTTCCTGAGTGTTTCTCCAGCTCTCAGCACAGGCTGCAGCTGCGGTGGTGGCTTGTGGGAGGAGGCTGGCTGGCTGACTGTGAGACAGGCTGGGTGGATAATTGTCAGGCTGGATGATTAAATCTCTAGACTGAAGGGAGGAAGACATGGAGGGAGGAGGAGAGGAGAGAAGATGAAGATGGATGAATGACTGGCTGGCTGGGTGGCATACTCTCCATTGAGTAAGACTAATAAACATTGTGTGCATGTCTATATTCCTGAAGTCTGATGGCATGAGGGCCAAAAGAGTGATGAAAAAGGCAGGATAATCTGGTGATTATTGGCCCCTGACCTTTAAGAATAGAGTGGGCAATGGCAGGAAAGAGGGCCCGCCAGAAACATGGCAGGGCGAGGGTGCACGAGGAAGAGGGAATCTACACGGCGGGCACCCGGGAGCCTTCAAAGACCCGGGTTCCCAGTGCTCGGCAGGAAGGAGCCCGCATCCAGCAGACCTCAACAGAGGCACTTCCGCTCTCTCCCGTGCTCTTAGGATTTGCCTCTGAAATAATCATGTTCTCACAAGTCCCCAGAGTGTCTATCTTGTCACAAGAGCACTAATTCCTCTTTGCGGCCAGAGCCCCTCTTCCAGAGGCAGTCCCTGTTTGCCCTCCAGGCTGTGAGGGACCTGGGGATGCAGCCACCACAGTGTCCACCCCCCCCCCACCATCATTATTATTATTGCTTTAGCTCATCAAATCCTTAAAACAAGCCTAGAAAATGGGGATTGTTAGCTCCACACAATGTTTGAGAACATGAAACTCAGAGAAGTTAAGTAACCTGTCCACAGTCACCCAGGTGGGATTCCAGTCGAGGCCTCCTGACTCACTACCCACACTGCCTTTGGCAGGGTCCTTCACTCTGCCAGGGTCCAAGTGCAGGAGCTAAACTCCCCACTCCCCCTGGGCTGGGGCTAGGGCTATTGCTTACAGCTTCCTAGCCCAGGCCGAGTCACGTGACATTGGGGGCAGGAAGATAATAATATTCCCGTCTATGACACTGGCCTATATTTATCCCTGCACCCAGGCAGTTAGGAAACTGTGGTGCATTCCTGGGAAGTTATGAGTGAAATAAATATTTAAATGTTTCTATAAGTTTATTTAAGGAGAACAAAATGTGACCTGCTGGCTTATTATAGGGTGGGTGAGCTTGCGGGATAGCCCAGCCCCCTAGTACTCGGCTGACTCCAGGGGAGGGAAATGGACCCAGGGGGAGGCTGGGTTCCTGGAAGGGTGAGGGGTGCCCCTGCTATCCTTACTCAGCTGTGTGTTCAGCCTTGCGCTTTGAGGGCTGCCAGGAAGAAAGGGCTTATGAGGGAGGGTGCAGCTTGGAAGAATAAGAAAGGATTGTTGGAGACCTGTGGATACCAGGAACAGGGAGGTGAGGCCAAAGACCTGGAGATGACTGTAAGAGTAGCTTGTGTTGTGGGAAAGCCAACAGGCCTAGTGTTTAGTCCCTTCCACCATTTACTACCTGCCCAGCCCTGAACAAGTCTGTTTAAGGGGGACCGGGGGAAGATAGAAAGTGAGGAGAGAAAAGAAATGTACCAATCACCTACTTCATGCTCAGGTCCTTCACTTTCTCTTCTCATTTCCTTTTTGCGATTCTATGAGGTTGGGAGGTATTATCAGCCCCAAGTTGTAGGTGAGTATTCTGAGGTTCCTTCACAGAATTGCTGGTAGGATTGAATGCGAAGGCACCCGGGAAGCGTCTGAGACAGGGCCTGGCACACAGCAGGTCTGAGAGTGTCACTTCCCTCTACTCATATTTGTTCCTTTGCTTCCCGTGTCTGAAACCCACAAAGGACATCTGTCTTTGGTCTGAGAAGTAGATGGTGAGAGAGGGGGATGTGGCCTTGGAGGTGGGCTTCCTCTTTGGGAGTCATTGATTACGCAGGCCATGTGGTCAGGTGCCTGGGGAAGATGCTCTGTGGCTCCACCAGACAGGCTGGTCCCCTTAACTTAACTCCAGATGGATGCTCAGACCCAAAACCAAGAAGGACAATCTCTTCAAAACCCAATTCCAAAATAATGAGGTCAGTTCCAAAAGTAGCAATAACAGAATAACACCTGACACTCGTTGGGCATTTACTAGGGGCCAGGTGTCCCCATAAGCTTTCCACCTGGACCTGCCCCTCCAGATTTAACAAATGAAAATACAGTTATGTCCATGCAATATTTGGGACATACTTATACTAAGAAATTATTCAGTATTTATTTGAATATTGGGCATCCTGTATTTTATCTGGCAATCCTACTGCTATATCAACCTGTTTGTTTCTTGTAACTACCCTGTGACATAATTATTTTACAGATGAGGTAACCAAGGCACAGGGAGTCAAGGGAACTTGCTCAAGTTCACACAGCTAGTACATGAGAAACTGTATCATGAATTAGTGTGGCTCCCAAGGCCCAGGCCCTTGCAGTCCTAGAACCAGGAATTTGCTTGTGGTCTGTATTTGAACACACTGCCCTGCAAGCTTTCTTCAGGTCATGCAGCTCAGAGTGAGAGCCCGGATGGGTCTTTACACCATATTAACACCTGGCAGAATTCACCCCAGAGGGCCCCTGATTCTTCCCACACTCTCTCCTGGATCATTGTCTCCCCAGTGATGTGCCAGGGTGAAGCACAGCCCACAAAAGACTGAATGTTCCCCTCAAAACAGTTCTGGAAAAAAAACTAGAAATTGTACAGAACTTGCTCAACCATTCCGTGAGCTGATTAGGGAAAGAACACGTTGATTTTATTACTTTGTACACATTGGAAGGAGAGAGTGGGGAGCGTTCCAGGACATTCCATCAGGGATAAAGGATTTCTCTCCGATTGCTTGTGCCTCCTGGCTTTTAAGCAGCTTAAAAATGTGTGGTTACATGCTTGGCACTTGCCACCCATGGTTTGTTTCTGTCTTTCCGTGTGGGCACCTCTGCCCCAACCCTCCTCTGAGTGAGAGCTTTGTTGCAAGTGGCCTTCAACCAGAAGGGAGAGCAAACTTTCACCAGACAGCAGCCCTCCACGGCTTGCAGGCCATTTACCTCACAGGTGTCAACACAGAGGGCACCAGGCCCTGAGAACTACCTGGAGTTGGGGGTTGGGGAAGGATAATTCCACCCCATTTTCCATCGCATTTCACTAACTGGGAAGCATTTCAGAGGCCCGCCTGGTTTACCTTTGTCTTCCCAGGCCCTACCATAGACCCCCAGCACATATTAGGCATTCAGTCAATGTTTGCTAGATGGACGGAATGAAGCATAACGATGTGAAAGTGTTTACAGATTGACCCTGGTCTTATACCCCAAAACTTTTGTGAGTCAATCATAAAAAGAAGAATCAAGACAATCTGTTCAATAAATAATTGGGTGGAGCATGAGTAAGCAGAGGGGGGAGGAAGAGAAAGGATTTGGGTGGGGACGGTAAGCAAGTGAAGAGTCAAAGGAGAGGGGGCAGGCAAGGATGGGAGTTAAGATTCGTTCCCCTTTCATGTCCTTTGAGGTGAGAGTGAAGACAAGTTCCTTTTGCATTGTTTTGTTGTCTGCTGAGCAATTCTTAAAAGCTTCCTTCTTAAAGCCTGGACCACATGGATCACAGCTTCATTAGGTTTCAGGTTAAATTGTTGAACTTCAGAGTCAAACCCTGGACGGATTAGAAGGAGCATGCATTTCTCTTCATCTGCTAGGGACGTTTATATCTACCAAATAATTCCCTCATTTTTATAGTCTCATGTTTTGTTTATCTTATATTTTATTGTTGGTTACTTCAAATGGTTTTACAAAATAGGTAGTGAGTCAATAAAATAAAACAGACTATATTTAACTTACTTAGCAGCCTGAATACATTCAACTCTTGGACATGGGTATCCTATATAATAAAAACCTAATATGCTAAGTGTCCGGTTGTCCAGTCAGCCATTCAACCAATCAAAGGGTAACATGCTAATGATATGCTAAGGCCGCTCAACCGCTCTCTATGATGTGCACTGACCAGCAGGGGGCAGACATTCAATTGGTCAACCAGTCGCCATGATGTGCACTGACTACCAGGGGGCAGATGCTCCAACCAGTAGGTTAGCTTGCTGCTGGGGTCCGGCCAATTGGGACTGAGCGAAATGGACCGGACATGTCCCTGGCCCCAATCGTGCACTGGTGGGGTCCCTCGGCCTGGCCTGTGCCCTCTTGCAATCCAGGCTGAGGGACCCCCCCCTTCCCCAGTGCACAAATTTCGTGCACTGGGCCTCTAGTATAGTATAACCACATCACCACCACTATGATTTTTTCTTTTTCAGAACACAACATGCAGAAATTAATGATTGGCCCCTCCTGCCCCTTTACATAGATCTATCTTATCTGCACCAAAGCATGTTGGGAATTTGTAAAAGTCCCTCTCCAAGGGATGGCCAAAACCTTATGATATAACTAGAATAAACATGATATTTTAGCCAAAGTACACTTTTTTGTTCACCAAAGGATTCATATAAAAAAAATTCTAAACATGATAAATATGAATATATTCAGAGCTCAAACTTTCATGACCAAAATAAACTCCACCCAGGGAAGGAACCTCACACATATTATAAGCACAGTCAGTGTTTCGGTTGACATTCCTATGACAGCGGTCACCCATGAGGCTGTATAGGAAAGAAGCTCCATCAAGATGATATGGGAGTTGTGCAAGATGAGTGAGTCCTAGAGATCCGGGTGCTGGAAGTAACAATACTGTATTCATATCTAAAACTTTGCTAAGGGGGTAGATCTTATAAGTGTTCTTCTCATCATGATCATCATAAATAAGAGGCAAGAGGAAACTTTTGGGAGTGATGAATAGGTTTATGTCACAGATTGTGGTAAAGACTTCACAGGTGTGTACTCTCTAAACTCATCAAGTTGTGTACATTAAATATGTACAGATTTTTGTACATTGATTGTACCTTAATAAAGTGGTTTAAAAAGAAAAAAAGATGGCACGGGTGAAGGAGGTTTTAAGCACATTTACCCAAATGTAGGATTGTCACTGAATATCAGGAATGTGTGGGTGCCGCCACCTCTTCTCCTGACCTCCATTTTCCCCCAACGAGGCTGACCACAGCCTGAGCACTCTGCCACATTTCCCTAGATTGTCAGGGATTTCCTAGAGTGTCACTAGGGATGGCTTAGAGGTTCTCTAATCTTAGTGCATGAAAGATGGACCTTGTTAGCTCAGGTGAATGCCTGCTAGGGAATGAAGGAGAAAAAAATATATATGTATTTTTCCTCCTCTTTGAATAATCCAAATACACTGCATTTGTCCCCTTATCAAGAGGCTCTGAGAATCCTGATGCTAGAATACAGGCTCCAGCTCCAGCTCCTGGAAGCTTCCTCCCAAGCCTAACTCCACCTGTGTTTTCATTCTAAACCACCAGGGCTCTCCCACCGCAGGAATATCTTGCAGTCCACCCACGATCGTCCTGACTGGGGATGCCAGTTCACCGGAAGGAGAAACTGACAAAAACCTGGCCAACAGGTACATCCCAGGTGTCTGATCTTTGTGCTGTGAAGAACAACATTTCCTAGCACACAGGGACTAGACAGCTATATTTTTATAAATCTTTCCTTCTTTCTTGAATCATTTTATTGATGAAAATACAGTCATGCAGGTTTTCAAAATGTGAGAGTGAGATTGGGATTTTTCCATTATCTTCTCCCCTCCCCAAATTATTTTTCTTCTCCTGGATTTGGCTCTTTTCACCCTGCTATCCTTTTTAAAAAGCACGAATCACAGCATAGGAGTTTCCTGTATAACTGCCCAGATGTTTGCAAACAGACCTGAAGGATGTGAGTCTCTGACTGTAGAATCCTTCCCCTGGCCAGGGTGGGTCCTAGGTGGAGGATGATCTCTTGGAAGGGACATTGGCCCACATGCACAGGGATGCCACTGCCTTGGTTTTACACAGCACTAGCCCATACATTAATCTAGCTAGAATGAGATTGTCTAAGTACTATTCACAAAATGTTACACAGATAATTCTCATACAAATATATAGTGAGCACATGTCAAAGATATATTTAACTCATGAATGTGGGACCCATCAGGGTAACAATGCTAGTTCAGAGAAAGGAGGAAAAGAACACTGGAATAAAGCTGGTAAGTTAAATATGAAACAGGTTAATGCTCTACTGGACAATGAAATCCTATTTTTATCTTTTCTCCTTAGCATAAATCATATGCATCTCTACAATTATTTATATTTTGAGTTTTCTATGAGTTAGATGTCCATTCAGTCTGAGCCCTAATGCACAGCAAGCAGTCAAAGTTACATATCATTAGGGCAGTGGTCTGGAAACTCCAGCATGCAGCAGAGTGCCCTGGGGAGCCTGGTCAATCGCAGGTGGCTGGGCCTCACCCCCAGAGTTTCTGATCCAGTAGGTCTAGGGTAGAGCCTGAGAATTTGCATTTCTAACAAGTTCCCAAACTTAGAAAGCCTGTAAGACGATGCACTCATATGACTTTGAAAAAAGATACAGGCATCTGTTTGCCTGTTTCCAAGCTGTGGACCAATTTTCTTAACAAGATGGCTCCATTCTTTCAGAGCTCACAGTCCCCACCGGAGGCTTTCTCACCGACACTTGAAGGTTTCCACTGCTCCGCTGACTTCTGTGGGTAAGGGCTAGGCCAACTTGCCTTACTTCTGCAACCAGAGATAGGGGTCCAGCTGAGGTGTGTTTGAGTAGGAAGATTGAGGCCTGGTAGTTTGACCTGCCCTCTCTTGCTCCTCAGGCAGGTCCATCCCTATGAGCCCTATAGGACAAAGTCAATCAGCCGCTCAGTGTTGGTGCCCAAAAGAAGTATGATGTGTCATCTCAGTTTCTTTTGGTAAAAAGACAAGACCAGGGTGTGAAGAGGAAGGAGAGGAAGTCAAAGAGATATAGAACAGTGGTGTGAGGCTCAATTTCAGGGCTCAGGGAGGACAGTCCTCTGCTCCTCAGGTAGGCATGCGCCTGAATGCAAGGCTACCCCAAAATGCAAGGCTACCCCAACTGGTCCCTCAGAGCCTACGCTGGACCAGACTCGGTCCCTGCCTTCATATTGCTCAGAGTCTATGAAGAGACCGAGAAGTGAACAGATATAATCAGGACACTGTATTGTAAGGCCCTTTATAGAAGTGTTAAGGAAACAGGGGCAGAAAGGGGCTCGATTCTCCCTGGGGAGGGAAGTTTGGGTAGGTATTTCAGAGGCGAGAGTATTTGAGTTACACCTTAGCAAGTTGGAGAGATAGACAAGAGGGAGGGAAGGTGTTGCCTTCTAGGTAGAAGAAGCAACATGCTGGGGAGCAGAAGGCATAACAGGCCAACTGAGTGTTCAGCTGTGTGTATCAGTCAGGGCTTTTCATGTGATAGAAACCCAACTCAAACTAGCTTAAACCAAAGAAAATGAAAATGAATAAAAGCCAGGGTTTGTGGTTTCAGGTAGCACTGAATCCAGATGCTCAAGTTGGATCATTAATAATTGTCCCATCCCATCTCTCAAGTCCCCTCTCTTTTTGGGAAATGGCTACCAACAACTCCAGGCTTACTTCCCATCATTGGAAAGAGAGTTCCTCTTCCCCATTATTCAATTCCCAGGATTGAATAATGCTGGGTGAGCTATGGAGAGGGCTGCGTGGGGTCAGACAGGGCTTCTTCAGCAGGTTTGGCCCCTGTGGCTTCTAGCCTGTAGCTGTGCTAGTAGCACCCTCCCATGCTATCCCTGCACTAATCACTGTGGCTGGGGTATTGAATTCACTGACGGGCTGAGGATGGTACACAGTCCCACTCCTGGCACTTGAGGTGAGGTGGGAGGTAGGATTAGCTCTTTCCTGACTAACGTAATTGAGATGAAGAGGGAATTCACTCAATGCAGATTGGGAAGCTACCAACAGAAGGGGGAATGGAGGCTGGAGAGTCACAATGGGAGTGGCCTCAGGAGGAATACATGGGGTCAGCAAAAGTGGCTGGGCCCAGTTTGCCATTGGACATCATTCCATGAGGAATCCTGATGAGGTGAGGCAGGAGCATGGCATGGTCGGATATGGCTCTTAGCAAGATCACCGTGATAGGCACTGGAGGATGAGATGGAGGTGACAGCCTGGAGTTGGGGGTAGGGGGGTATGAAATGTCTGATATAACTGTGCAGGTAAAAGCTCATGAGCAAGAATGGAGATGAGAGGCACATTCCAGAGATAGGTACCCATACAGCATAAATGATGATCAGGACTTGATGACCAGTTGGTTGGACGTGGGGGGATTGAGGAAGAGGGAGGAATGTGGAGTGACTCCCATGTCATTCACCCAGAGAAGAAACAGTTTTGAACAAGGATGGAGGTAAACAGTGTGCGTGGAGGAAAGAAGGGAGAGGAGGTGGCCATGCGATTGTGTCTTTGGCCCATGATCTTCTGAGTGCTCCCTGTATCCACACACCTTGAGCTCACTAGCTTGTTGAAGAAACATAGACCTGAAAGAAGAACATGCTAGCAGGGCAGATAGCACAGAGTTGGGGCTCCTGCTGGCCTTCCCTAACAGCGGAGATTAGGATAGTACTGGGAACCTAGGTGGCTTCATGACCATTTGTGACAGAGGACCTGCCACAGCCACAGGCTAGAAGCCACAGGGGCCAAACCTGCTGAGGAAGTCCTGTCTGACCCCACGCAGCCCTTGCCATAGCTCAGCACTGGGCCCAGGCGAGGTTTGGCTGGCCAAGTCTGCTCTGGGCAGCATCCCTGGGCTGGGGCATTGAGTAGCAGGGACTCTCACCCTGTGCTCACCCTCCCTCTGCAGACCCTGCGGGGCATATCATTGACCTGGTAAATGACCAGCTGCCAGACATCAGCATCTCAGAGGAGGACAAGAAGAAAAACCTGGCGCTGCTGGAGGAAGCCAAGTTGGTGAGTGAGCGATTCCTGACCCGACGTGGGAGGAAGTCCAGGAGCAGCCCCGGAGACTCTCCGTCAGGTAGGATGCACATGGGCTGCCCTGAGCCCCTCTGAGGAGGGATGGGAGGGGGATAGCCAAGCCCGGCTGCACTGGAAGCCCTGCTTTGACTTGCCTGACCCCGGCCTCTGGGCCCAGGAGGACTGAGCCTTATGGAGAGGTTCCGGTGAGGCCCCATTTCAGAAGCTCCAAAATATTGACCCAACTCTAGCTCAGAAAACTCTGCTTTTTGTTTTGGGGGCCTGTGTGTGACCACTGTGGCTTCCTGTTTCTATGAGAATGTCAGCCCATATGATACCCATGAACTTAACGGGAGCTCCCCCAGCTCTGAATCTTGCATGGAGAGAAATCCTGTGTGTGATGCCCGTGTGTGCAGACTCCTGGGTCACTCTGCATGGACAGAGTCGGCATGACTTCCCCACCTTCCCCAGGAGGTCCTGCTCTATGGGCACCTCCCCAGCAAAGGTCTGGAATGGCCAGCACTGGGCTTACTCTCCCTGATTTCCAGCTGGGGCCCCTGGGAAGGATCCGAGGCACTGTGGGGAAGGGAAGGGGAACGTGGTCTTCGGTGTCTTCATGGAATTTCTGGATTAGAAGGAAGGTTTTCCTGGGCCTGAAGTCCACCCTGCTACACCTTTGGCTAAAATCACTCTTTTTCCTGAACATAGAGTTGAGGCAAATTTTCGACAAGTCTGAATGTACTTAGAAGGCAAGGGGAGCCTCTGAAATCAGGGCCATCCTGTCAAGTCTGGGAGGTACAGTTTTTGGAGCTATATCTGCCAAGCAACGGCTGGTCCTCTGTTTCTAGAAGGTGCTTTGAGGTCAGGTCAGGCCAGGCAGGCTGAGCAGTGTGACCCCAATCCTCACCCCTGTAGGTGGCCCAGTGCCCCCTCTGTTGGGCTGGCAGCAGGAAGGCACTGTGCTGATCTCAATGAGGCAGACCCAGTTCCCAGAGGTCAGAAGTACCTGAAAGCATGTATGTGTTAAGCGGAAGTCCTAAACCTTCACTAAAACTGGCCAATTTGTGTCTGTTTCAACAGCTGTTTCCCCAAATCTCAGCCCCAGAGCTTCTCCTACATCCTCGCGGAGCAACTCACTCACCATCCCCACGCTGCCTGGTGAGGTCCAGCCCCCTTGGCAGTTTCTGCCCTGTTTCTCCCTTTGGGTGGCAGCTCAGCCCCTCCCTTGGTCTGGCCACAAGGCCTACCATCTTGCAGGCTTCCCAGGTAGACCCTCTGTTTGGCCCCCTCTCCAGGGGCTCCCAGCTGGGCCTGGCTGGGCTGCCTCAGAGGTGGGAAATATATGTTATGTTGGGGTTTTGAGCTAATGTGGGGAGACAGGTCTAGCCCAGGATGAGGTAGGTTGTGGGAGGGGGGCTATGGCTTGCATTCTTTGCCTAGAGAGAAGTCAGAGAGAGTTCATTTCAGCACTTATTTGGAAAGGTCTCTATTTGAGCCACTCTTTGCTTTTTGTTTTCTTGTCTTTCATTAGGCTGTGTTCTGGGCCACACCCTCAGACCAGCAGGGGAAGGGAGGGTGCCAGGGAGAACAGCCTGCCCATGTCAGAGCTCTGGGGCCAGCTCAGGCTCAGGCCAGGCTGCCTGGGTTCAGATCCCAGTGCTGACATGTCCTGTGTGACCTTGACCTCCCTCCGCCTCATTTGCCTTGTGTGGTTTCTGTGATGACTAAATGAGGATTCAGCACAGAACCTGGCATGTAAGAGGCATTCAACAAATGGTGGCGTTACTGGCTCCCAGACCTGGGGGAGATAAGGGAGGATGTTCCTTCGCTAAAGGAACAGCTGAGGTGTGGGGTGCTGGACAGCTCTCAGCAGTGTCTGGACCATTCCAGGTTTGGATGCATGCAGTGGCCCACAGCCCCCTCTGCCCGGAGCACCAGCACAGGTAACAGGGGCCCCATTTGGGCTTTCTATGCCAACTTGTCTCTCCTCTTACTCCTTAACCCCAAGAGGCCCTTCACAACCCACTGAAGTGAGGGTGCTGGGTGGGGGAGGCACCTACGCCACTGCTAGAAATACCCCTCATTGGGCGTATTCGAAGAGGCGATATGGTCCCTTCACATCACTGACTGACTCGTGTTTAATTTCTCCAGCAGAAGGGGGATGAGGCCGAAGTCTCTTCACATCACCTTGGCGAGCCTGTGAGTTTGAGCTTTGCCCAATTTGGGTGCGGGAGATACAGTGTCCTAGCAGCCTAGGCTGGCCCCAGGCAGCTATGAGTGGGTGCACATGAGTGGACAGTCAAGGCTGGGGAAGCAAGAAGGTTGCTCTGCCCCATTGTGACAGGAAATCTGAGGTGGTGGTGGGGGGGGGTGAGAAGGCAGGATTCTGTGGGGTGACCTCCATGGTGGTCCTGCCTATAGCCCTGCACCCCCAGCCAAGCTGCTGGCCAGAGACCAGGGGGACCTCGGGGCCCAGCAGGAGCCAGGCAAGGCACTTGCTCTAGTGAAACTGCAGGAAGGCTCCAGGCCCTGGTTGGAATTCTTCTTGGGGCAGCAGGGAAACCTCATCTTTTCCTCACACCTGCTCAGAGGAAAGTGCTGGAGAGGGTGTTGAGGGCAGCATATACTACAGTCTCATCTAGAACAGGGTCTGGGTTAGAGTCCTCTGGGGGAGCTTCAGCCGCATGTCAACAGCCACGCGAAGACCAGACACAGAGCCACATGCTCCTCACAGAGCAAGCTTCCCATGGGAAATGAAAGGACAGTGAACCTCTGAGCCGTGAGATATCTATCACCTTTGCAAGAATCACCTCATCTAAATATTCATAACCTCTTCTGGATTATGGAACTCTCTGAGAAATTGTTAAAAGCTGTGGATTCTCTTCCCCCAAAAATACATACAGCACACACACAAACACGCATATGTATTTGCATATAATTTCAGAGGGTTCACAAACCTGATGGGAAATCTAAGCCCCTAGAAGTTAAGGGCTTTGCCAGGCAGAGCCAGGACTAGGATCTGGGGCAACTGAGTTAAGGCCAAAACATGTGATTGCCCCGAGCTGCCCTTGGTTCCACTCTTCTCTCCGGCTCCTAGCCTTCGGGAGTTCTTGGCAGGTTTTGAATGGCAGGTCCCTGGTCCTGGGTGTTTTACAAACCTTAGGCTTGTCTGTGGGTCCTCTTTACTGGCGCAGACTTCCACCTATTTCACACCCCTACACACACGCTCACACATGTCCCTTAGCAGGGTCTGTGGTCCCACATGTCTGCTCCCCAACCTGCCTCCAGGGTCCCTGTTCTACCTTGTCTCTTTCAGAATATCCCCAAAGGGCTAGCTGACCGGAAGCAAAATGACCAGAGGAAAGTGTCTCAGGGCAGGCTGACTCCTCGCACTCCCACAGTTGAGAAGTCCAAAGAGATTGCAATAGAACAAAAGGAAAACTTTGATCCCCTCCAGTGCCCTGAGGCCACACCCAAGGGCCCAGCTTCTGGCTTAGGCAGTGTCGGGAAAATGGCCCTGAACAGCCCGCAGCCTGGCCCTGCTGAGAATGAGCTGGACAAGCCGCTTCTGAAGACAGCCAGGGAGGGCAACCCTCTGCCCAGAAGTCCGGCCCAGGGCTCTGGAGGGGCAGCTCCCCCGGGCCCCCAGGGAAAAGGCACCGCTGGAGAGCCAGGAGGGTCCAAGGTTGGCTCCAAAGCTGAGCTTCGGCCCCCTCCTTCCCGGCCGCCCCTGCTTCGGGGAGTCTCCTGGGACAGCAGCCCCGAAGAACCTGGCCCCCGGCTGCAGCAAGTGCTTGCCAAGCTGCCCCTAGCAGAGGAAGAGAAGCGTTTTGCGGGCAAAGCTAGCAGCAAGCTGGCCAAGGTGCCTGGACTCAAAGACTTACAGATACAAGTGCAGCCCGTGCGGATGCAGAAACTGACCAAGCTCCGTGAGGTGGGTTACTGGGGGCAGCTGGGTCGGGTGTGCACTCCAGGTCCCCCCTGGGAGGAAGACCTCTGTGGGCTGAGCTGGGCTCTGGGGCAGGGCAGTTCTGGCCTGCACATGGGCCTCATGGGGCCCTAAACTTCCCCACCCTGATAAATCAGGTCCACTGAACAGCATCTTCATAAACACCAGTTTCAGGTGCTTTACCCCACTTGCTCGGGTGAGGTTAGTGTGGGACACAGTTGACACACAACACCACATTCAGGGGGAGGTGGTGTGCAGAGGTACATGGGCCCTCAGTCCTGGGCTTGTTTCCCCCTCCAGCTGGAGCTGGTGGCTCATAAACAGGAAGCCCTTGATGGAGTGCCTTGTCATGCCTAGGACTGGGTTAGGCAAGGATAAAATATCTTTTCCTTTATCATGGCCCTAAGCTTTCCTTCCTGATGTCTCTTAACAAAGGGCCTCAAATCCATCCCTAAGTATAATAATGGCTATGAGGGGCTGCTCCCCTCCTTGGTGAATTTCTTCCAGCATCCATGATGTTCCCCAACGTTTACTGGCCATCAAACCAGGCACAGTGGTCTTTCATGGGGCTGCCACCCTATGCATGGGTGAGTGGGGGTGTCCAGATATGGAGCAGAGAGAGACCGGGATGTGAGGGACAGAAGAGGTCAACAGAACAAAGGAGTCTTTATCCAATCCCCACTTCCCCAGAGGGCCAACCCAGGCCTCAGGTCAGCCAACCAGGACTCCTCAGGGCAGGACCTGGCACCCCCACCGCCGGAGCTGGACAAGACTCTCCTGGCTCCTCTACAGAGGGGCGTGGGACAGAGAAGGAACAGAGGCACCCAGTAGCAGTCAAGCACAAGTGAGGAGGTTTCTGTGCTAGCAGGACACACTCTAGTGCTGACCACTGTCCTATTCAGAAACCTGCCATGATGCTGAGTTGTAGGCTCAGGGGATGCTGGGGCCTGGCTGCTGATGTTAACATTTCACACTAGTGTGTCAGCACAGGCTGGAAGGTCTGCCTGTGATGGGCCATAGTCCCAGATCTCTGGGGAAGGTGGCACCAAGGGGGCCAGATAGCCAGGTATTTTCCTTCATGGACCTCTGGCAATGAAGAGAAGGCAGGCCCAGGCAACAGGCCATCCCTGCCCAATACCCCTGCAAGCTTTTCTCTGCAGCAAAGAAAGCCACAAAGAACCTGGGGGCCCCATCCCACTAACCTCTGCCCTGGCAGCTGAGTACCCCCATCCCAATCCAGTGTGCTGAGAGCTGATTGGCTGTGGGCTTCTGGTTTGCTAAGGAAACAGGTAAAAGGCTCTATCCTGTGACTCCTGTTTGGGCCATAAGCTCCATTCTTTCCTGCTTTATCCAGGGGGCAAACCATTCAAGTGGCCTCTGTCACACGGGCACTGAAATCTCTTAATAGCGCCAGCCACAGGGGTGAGGAGCTGGGTCAGGCATTTCCACTTGGGGGCACTGATCTGGTGCCGATGGACTTGGAGCAGGTGTGAGCCGACCTATGCTACATACTGTGGTCAGAATCCTCATCTCTCCCCCGGCTCTGCCTTCCGAGGCCCCAGGCAGGACATTGGCTGCTGAGCCTGCTGCCTTGAGGCAGCACTTCTCAGGCCTCATCTGTGTGGAGAGTTTAGTAACTCAAGCCACTGAGAATGAATGGGGGCAGGCCACAACTCCTGGGAGTGGGAGCTCACTGCCTAGAACAATAGGGCAAGAAGCTCCAGCTGCTGAAAGCACAGCCAGGAGCTCACCAAAGATGGTTTCCAGCGGCAGCCACATACCCATCCAGGGACCCTCCCTTCCCCAGAGCTCTGGGCTCTGCTTCTGTTGTTCTCCAGCCTCAGCCTCAGGGTGGCTGGCAGCTCATTCACCGGGAGGCCCACAGGCTAGTTTAACATGCAATAGTTCTTCACTCAAGGAATGTGGTGCCACTGTGGGTTTCAGGCACCTTTGTGGGCTGGGAGAAGGGCTGGCTTCCTGGTCCCCTCAGATGCCACCTGGTCATGATTGTCCACCCACTTTGGAGGCTGCCCCTGGTGTCTCCCACATGGAGTGGCCACAGAGCCATAGACAGAACTGAGAAAAGAGTCCAATCTGATGTCCTCATCTGAAATGCTGTCTTTTGCTTTTTCTAAAAAGGAGCACATCCTGATGAGAAATCAGAACTTAGTGGGGCTCAAGCTTCCAGAACTTAGTGAAGCAGCGGAGCAGGAAAAAGGTAGGTGGGGCCCAGCAGAGGCACTCCTCAGGCCACAGCTGGTCTCATTTTTGTCAGATCAAAGTGTAAACACTAGACTTCGAGTTAGAGCCTTTGTCTGTCCCAGTGGTGAGTGTGGACCGAACACAGAGCAGCCCCTCGGTAAATATTTGCAGATGAATAAATTAATCAGATCATATTTCCTGCCCACTCAGAGAACCTCTAAACGTGTCTCCTTCCAACCAACCCTCCTTGTAGACCCTGCTAGTCTTCCTTGAGGCTTATTAGCACCAAGTGGGCCTGGAAGGGTGACCCAGGTCTGAACTTTTGACGCTTCCTTTTTCTTTTCCTCTCACACCCGGAAGCCACACAAATAGAACAGTTCCTCTTTTCAAGATATCAGAGTCATCTCTTGCTTTCGAATCTGCTGTCACCACAAAGTTCAAGCCTCAGCCCTTCCCTCCTAGTGACTGCAAGTCCCCACCCAGCCATCCTGCCAGACTCATCTTCTGAAAAATGAGACCTTGGGTCTTTTCCCCTGACCCCCAATCCCTGGCTCACCCCTCCTGATATCTCCTATCTCATGCTACCTGTAGTCAGTCTCAGCATAGAAGCCTTCTGCTTAAGGATTGTCATATGGGCATGTCCAGGGTGCCACCAACCATGTTGGAAGACCCTGGTCTGAAATATAGTAACTAACACTTACCTATTCAACATTAACAGAAGATTCCAAGTAGTAAAATTTCCAACAATGTTTTATTTTTTATTCTTATTTATTAATTATTATATTATTTTCCTTTTTATTGAATTTATTGGGGTGACATTGGTTAATAAAATTATATAGGTTTCAAGTGTATAATTGTATAATACATCATCTGTATATTGTATTGTATGTGTACCACTCCAAGCCAACAATTTTTTAAAGTACTAATTTTAGAAAAAATTAACCATCTTTAGAGGAAATATGGGAAGATTATTATATACTGCTCTATTTTTAATTTTTAATTTATTAAAGCAGATTCAAAACACTAGGAAAATATTTATCTTAAAATTCCACCATAACCCCATAAATTCTGAAAAAGCAACAATTTCTATTTTTCCCCAGTATTTACACATATTTTTAATTTTCTTTACAATTAATTTGATGGTAGATATAACTTCCTATTCCTACTTTTAAAAGTTATTTCGTAACTAATTTCATGTATTTTGACTCGTTCTCATATTTATCATTTAATGGGTACACACTATCCTTTTGTGTTGCTGTATCTATTGTTAGGGATTTCAGATGTTTATAGTTAACTATGATGAAGAACCCTACTCTAAACAGCTTTGTACTTGTAGTTTATTTTTTTCTTCCTTTAATTTACCCCCTTGAGATAAATTCTCATGCTTGAGAGTCAGTGGGTCAAAGTGTAGAAACATTTGCATTTACTGAATTGTCTCCAAAGTATAAAGCTTCCTGCAAGGGCTGAGCGAGGAGCCTTTCTCCTGAGAACAAACAGTACTAGACTTTGCTTTGCTTTTTCTCCTTATTGGCCAGAATATAGTAAGAACCAGATAATCAATAATAATAACAACTATAATGTATTATTAGTATCAGTGTGAAATGCTACTTCATTATTACTTCAATTAATTTGCTAGCAAGCAAGCTCAAACTTTAAATTTTTAAATATTTATTTCCTTCCCCCCTCTCCCTCTTATTGGGTGAATTACCATTTGGATCTTGGGTGTTTTTGTTGTTGTTAGTTTGTTTGTTTTTGTTGGTAATGTATATAAACTCTATATATAATAACCAGTTGTTGGCTGTATCTTTCTATTTTTCATTCTATCATTTTTTTTTTGCTTTTAAACAAGTTTTGTATTATTTTAGAGAAATCAAACTTTTTATAAAATCTTTTTTGCCTATCTTTTCCTTTGAGAAGTCTTCCATTATTTCATTTAAATCATTATAAAACGATTAATTCTCTTTAATTGGGACAGTAAGTCTATTTTCTACTAGTTTGTCTATAGTTTGATCTATTTATATTTTTTTGCTAATATCTCTGAAATTTATTTTAACATAGGTATTTGAAGATTTAAGACCCTGTTACCTCAATCATATTTTAATAATTTTATTTCTTACTATATTGTGGCTTAGATAAGTATATACTACATTCTTTTTCAAAAATATTTTTATTGATTTCACAGGGAAAGGGAGAGGGAAAGAGAGATAGAAACACCAATGATGAGAGAGAATCATTGATAGGCTGCCTCCTACACGCCCCCTACTGGGGACTGAGCCCGCAACCTGGGCATGTGGCCTTGACTGGAATCAAACCCGGGACCCTTCAGTCCACAGGCCTACACTCTATCCACTGAGCCAAACCTGCTACATTCTTTTTTTTATATATTCCAAAGACTAGCTCTGAACCTTAGATTCTGTTTTATTCTGACCAGAACTGCATTATTTTAATTACTGCTGCCTTGTCACATGTTCTAGTGTGCAGTGGGGTTACTTCTCCCTCATTGCTTTTCTTTTTCAGAATATTCATTATATCCTAGATGCAAAGACTCAGTTAAATTAATGGAAAACAACTGGACAAGAAGCCAGGAGATTTGAGTTGGTGTCCCCAGTCCAGACACATACTAACAAAGTCTTTAAATATTTTCCTCATCCTCTGTGGGTCTCCACTCCTTGTTGGATTAGATGACCTAAGATTCAAGGATTCCAGGTCCTTTCCAGTTTGCCTCCTAGTTACCAAATTCTTTAAGTGAAATTTATACCATTTTATACATTTTAATTGTGAGTGCTCGAAAGCTGCACATTGGATTCAGAACTGTCCAAGTTTTGTTTGTTGCAGCTTATAGATTATTAAAATATTTAATTTGCAAACATTTAGTTCTCATTTAGAAACATGGATTATCCCTCTATTAATTTAGGTATTCCTTTCTTTTTCTCTAAAATATAGGTCTCCCATCTCTCTTATTGGGGCATGTTGCACATGATTGATATTTTTTTATTATTTATGAAGAAGACTCTTTTTTCATTAGAGTTTTCTAGTTGATAGTGGCATAGATGAATGCTGCTTGGTTATTATACATATTTATTATATAATATTATTATCAAATGGGAGAGGGTGATTACTATAGTGATTAAAGAGCATAATTACTATTATTAGAGTGATTACTAGGTCCCAGGTACTGTGGTAAGCATTTGACAATATTTCACATAATGCTCACAACAACTCTGGGAGGTGGGCCTTATTATACCCATTGTACAAAGGAGGAAATTGAGGCTCAGGGAGGACATGTTCACATGGTCAGTAATCGCTGAAGCCAGGACTGAAACCCAGATGTATCTAAATCCAAAGACTCGTGACCACCTTGCAGAATGCCATTCTTTTTCTGATTCAATCTTTGTATTTGTATCAAATTCACTATTTGTCTTTGATGTGTGATTGTATGAAACTTATGTGTATTTTTCTTCTGTATCTTTACATGTTTTATTACTGTGTAACGTGCTCTAATGTGATAATGGTGATAAGGAGAACACTGCCCTGGTTTCTGTTTATGATTGAATTGTTTTTGTGTTTTTCTTTCAAGGATCATGTTGTGTCTGACTATTAAACAAATGCACTCTTTTAATTTTTAAATATTATTTCATATTTATATTATTTTATATTATAAATTAGAAAAAGATAGAATATGTAATCTTTTATTATATATCATATTTTTTTCCATTTTATTTTATATATTTATATCCTATATATTTCTTATAGTTTATGTTTTGAGTTTTTATTTTAAGGAAACATTCTTCTCTTACAAGTTTGAAGATTTGTGTTAAATTTTATCAAGTTGCTTTGGATATGTATTGAAAGAATAATGTAATTTTGTCATTTAATATATCACTGAATACTTTTCTCTATATAGAAATAAACCCTTGTGGTCCTGGAATAAGAAGAGTTCGTGTTATCTAGGGGACAGAGATTAGAGAAACAAACATTCCATTTCATACTGTGATAGATTTTATTAGGAAGAAGGATCTGGAGGTGCTAGAAAAGTCCTTCCTAGAAAAGTGACATTTGAGTAGATACATAAAGACTGAATGGGAGTGGCAAGGGCATTCCAGGTAGAGGCAACCACATGTACTTAGCCTAAGGAGGAGGAATGAGTTGTTGAAGATCCCAAGATGCTGGAGAGGGTTAACCACAGAGGGTGTTGTAGGTCCTACTATGGATTCTAATGCTCGTCCTAAGAAGAGCTGAACTGGATTAGCATTTCAGCGATTTCTCTGGCATGTGGCCAGTGGATTGAGCTGGGAAAGGACTGAGGAGTGCAGACAGAGGGAAGAGATGGGAGGCTACTGAGATAGCCAAGGGACCTGATTACGACAGCTGGGACAAGGCCCTCTCCGCGGTGGCAGGGCCTGAGCCCTTTTCATCTCTGCATCCCAAGTGGTCAGCCCTGGAACTAGCTCAGTCTTACATCTTTGGCTTGAAATGACCTCCAAATGATCCTACGTCCTATGAGACTCAAACATCCTACAAGTGGTCCCTGTGAAGAGAACTGGAGAGACCACATGCAAAAGCCACCCCCTCTCCTACCCACGTTCCTCAGAAACTAAAGGAGAGCCAAAGTTTGTAAGACTCTGGAATGTTCTGATAAGGATCTTCCCCATCTCCCAAAGGAACAGCAAACTATCATAAGAGACTCGTGTTTACCCCATGAGCTCATATGCACTGCTGTATTTAGAGCCTGTTAAAGGGCAGCCTCTCCAGCTCTCAGAGAGGCCTCCCAAACTCATTTGTCCTGGATACAGAAGGAATGCAGCTCTTTTACAGGGCTTTTAGAATGCAGGGAAAAGAAGTCAGAACTCTGCAGATATCAATCAACACACACGTGGTTGCCCACCACGTCTCCGGCAATGTCCTAAACACTGTGGAGCATAGAGTACAGCATCCCACTTAGCTGGAAAGATAGAGTTCCACAACCTTTTTTTTAAAAAAATCTTTGATTTCTTTAAAGTTTCACAACCTTGATGGTAGGAATTAAAATATGTATCAGGATTCTGCTAGAATAAAGACCAGTATCACATAAAAACATTATATGAGCTGAGTAAAGTAGGTACTGTCATGCCCATTTTATATCTGAGCAAACTGAGGTATTGTGAGAACAAGAAACTTGCCCACGCCCTAACCGGTTTGGCTCAATGGATAGAGTGTCAGCCCGTGGACTCAAGGGTCCCAGGTTCGATTCCGGTCAAGGGCATGTGCCTTGGTTGCGGGCACATCCCCAGTGGGGAGTGTGCAGGAGGCAGCTGATCGGTGTTTCTCTCTCATCGATGTTTCTAACTCTCTATCCCTCTCCCTTCCTCTCTGTAAAAAATCACTAAAATATTTTAAAAAAAAGAAAAAGAAAAAAAGAAACTTGCCCAAGGCTATGCAGGTGGCAAGTGGTGAAGCTAAAGCTCTTAACCACACAGACTCTAAAAATTAGAGAAAATAGGACGCCGGATGCATTTACTAAACACCTTCCATGGTTAATTTTCATTTTTAAAAGTTGGTGTTTATAAGAGCCAAATTCATTTATCTGATAATTTGACCTCTGAGATCCATCTTGTTCCCTACCAGCCTTGGAGAGCAAGGTGTTGCTGTACACGGAGGTAAAAACATGGAGGAAGAAGCTCAGTAGTGGCAGTAAGTCAGGACAGGTTTCCAGGAGGAGAGCTTTGAGACAAGGAAGAGACGGCAGAGGGAATAGCAGGAGCAAAGGAACACAGGCCTCTTCTAGTGCTTGGCATGTTCCAGGAACAGAAGAAATCCATTTGAGTCAAGTATGGGCCATGTGTCCCAGAGAGATGGACAGCAAGGGTGGAGAGTGGGTGGGGATCAGGGAGAGTGAAGGCTTTGAGGAGCAATTAATGAGTGTGAACTTTATTCAGGACCTCTTGTAAAGCCAGAGAAGTCTGCAGGCTAGGAAGCATCAGGATAAAAATTGAGTTTAAGGATAATTTTGGACACATTATGAAACCTGGCCTATAAAAGAAGAGTCTGAAGGCAGCGAGACCAGGTAAGAGGGTATGAAAACAGCCTGGTGAGAGGTGATGAGACTGTAGATTGAGATGGACAGGTAGGGTTGTGAGGACAGGTTTGAGAGCTATTTGGAGGTCAGCTTGGCAGGACTTGGTAAGGAGATGAGGTGGAGAGGGAGACCAGGAAGACCACCAGACATCTGTCTGCATGGCTGAGGGGGTGATGGGGTCATTAATCAGGATTGGGAGCTCCGAGACGCTCCCTTGAGAATAAAGACAGCGAGTTTGGGTTTGGACATGTTGAATGTCCATAGGGATGCCACAATCTGACAGACCTGGTTTTTCGTCCTAGCTCTCAGCTAACAAGTTGGGACCCTGGGGAATCTACTTAACTTAGCTGAGCCTCAGTTTCCTAGCTTGTAGTTTCCCCAGAAAATGAACTTAGCAATATTTACTTTGCAAAGCTGTTGTAAGGAAGAAAGAGGAAGTGTGCCTAATGCATAGTTGATGTTCAATAAATGGTAGCAGTTCAAATGGCTTTTATTAACCTGATCCAGGTGGCAATGCCTAGGAAGTGGGTGGGTTTCTGGACCTGGATGTTGATAGAGGTGTGGGCCGAGTCAGAGACATGCATTAAACAGGCAGTCCTTCCAGACACCCCAGTCTGGGCTCTGAGCCCTCAGTCTTAGGCAAGGAAGAGGCTCCCTGAGAAGACTGATCTGAAGAAAGTTTACCCCAACTAGTAGCTTTGGCCATTTGGGGGTGATCCTGGAGCTCAGAGCACCTTTAACTACAATCCCCAAAAGTTACTTTTCCAAGTTCCTGAGATTGCCAGAAACAAATGTTTTCATTGGAATGAGCTAGTATAGACAGATATTTTAAAAATAACTTTACTGCTTTTGTTAAAAATACCTCATGTTCATTATTTTAAAATTCAACTAATAGTGAAAAATACAAACAAGAAAGTAAAAACAGCTTACACCAAATGTTCCTTTCCCCATAAATACAGAAGGAGGAAGGGAGGATGGAGAGAGATTATGTTAGATTGCTAGAAATACTTTTTAAAAAAGACAAGGTATTCAAATTTAACTGAATTTCAATTAAAGTAAATTAAAACTGTAGGACTTGTGAATTTTGGTAATTGCTTCCTCCAGAAAAAAAAAGAGATTAGTTTTTAAGAGTTTAAAATATATATTATGAAATGCATTAGGGTTTGGAGTCATTGAGGTACTATTTTTTACATCACATGTTTCAAATTTGGATTAATGACTTCCCACAGGAAAAGATAAAATGGCAGCATTTCTTCCCACCTTTATTATTTCTTCCCACCTTCTCACTTCCACATATACAAATGACAATTATTTTTATATTAAGTTTATAACCTTTACATTTCATTCTGCAACCATAATTTCCATAGTTGTTTAAGCCTTAAACTGATATGTAAAAGGATTTAATGCTCTTCACTAATCCCTTTACTATGGCTGCTCATTCCCAATTTTATGATTTTGACTTATCTCTTGTTTAGCTGGATTTCATTCTTCAATAGTTTTCCTAGAAGGGCTCAGAGGTGCTATGTTCCCTCAATTCTAGCATGTTTGAAAATGTTGTCTTTAATTCTTAAAGGACAGCCTGGATGGTTTTAAATTTGGGGTCATTCTTTTCTTCAGAACTTTGTAAATGCTATACTGTATTCAGTGTTATAGAGAAGTCTGGGACCAGCTGATTTCCAGCACCTCAGTCCTCACCTCTCCCTGTAGATGGCTTATTCTCCTGTGAGGGTGTTAGAGAAGCATTTTATACATATATAATATGCAACCTGCAAGTTCAGCTTTTATCTCAATTGGGGAAAATTTTTCTTCTTCCTATCTTTGGATATGTTCTTTCTTTTGTTTTGTTCACTACTTCTGAGACTCCACAATCCCTAAATTTCTCATCAATGTCTCAAGTGCAAGTCCATTATTCTATCTCCATATACTTTAATCTTCCCTTCTTTACATTTCTTGTGCTCATTTCAGTCTCTCCCATCCTCCTCACTAATTTAGTTTGAGGCTCTATCTGTTTTATTCTTTCATATTTTCCACACATTGGTTAGTTCTATCTTTTTATAATTTCTTGCTTAGTTCTGTTGGTCTTCGATTCATTTCCTTAAATTGTAATCTTCTATCTTTCTGTGATCTCTCATCTCATCTCTGATTTCCTATTTTCATTTTTGCCAGGTTCTAATTTTTCCACGAGTCAAAGAATTTGTGGTATACATTTTGCACAAAAGTGCATTTTTGCTGTGTTGTTGCCTCTGTTTTTATCCTGACATCTGTCTCCTGCATGTTTCCTTTCTCCTTTCCTTTATACCTTCCTTCCTATTTTGACTATAGAGTATTTTGAAATAGTTGCCAAGCCATTTGTTTTTATTTCATGTCCCTTTTTACATGGGCATTTCTACCTGGATTTTCTCTTCACCCAGATATATTATGCAGGTCAATTTTCACTGCCTCTTCCACCTTACCTGAGACCTCTGTCCTCCCTGCAGCATTTAGTAGGGGACTGGGTGTTCTGTGTCTGCTTTGCTATTGCTTGGATGGAGGGGGAAGGGGAAGTTCAGAGGGAGCTGTGTGTAGTGGTGCTTGTGGGATTTGTTTCTGCTCTTTTTCTAACTTTGTTCATAGTCCCAATACTTGGTTTATTACACCAAAGTGGGGGCTTATCTTATTTCTTTAGATGGGGAGTAGTGGATTATGTGTTATTTCACCAATTCAGGGTAGAATCATAGAAACAATCTACTTAGGTATTTATTTTCCAGATGTGAACCAACTATTTCCAACTATCTTGTCAGGTAAAGGAAGGAAAAGAGACCAATTCCAAGGAGTTTGGCCACTGTGCTATTTCTCAGAAGTGGCGGGTGGTGGGGGGTGCGTGCGGTGGGAGGGTGGGAGAACAGCTTCAGTTGGGGGGTTTTCCATGTGTCTCACTCCATCAGAGAAGCGTGTTTTCTTTATTTTCTCTTCATTTTCCTTTCTGGTAAAAAATCCCTCCATATTGTTCTACATAATCAGCTCCAGTAGACTACTGTGCTGTCTTTTCTTTCTGTCTTTCCTTTCCTCTCCTACTTGTCAAGAAAAGCAAACAGCAGCAAGGCAGTTTTTCTCTGGTGGGATTTCTGCTATGGTGGGATGGGGACCTTTCTGCTCTAAAGAGATGTTCTGAATCTCCTCTGCAGGCTGCCTGCTCGTCTCCTCAGTCTGTCTCCCTCCCACTCTGGAGTATTGCACCCTTACATCTTCCTCTCAGTACTGAATCTTTGAGGGTTTTCAAGGGTGGGAACTCTACTTTTATTTCTAATAAGTTTTTGTCTTTCTCCAACCATTATGTTGAAAGATATTGCCTTTTTCTGTATTTGAGAATGGTGGGTATATTTTTGGCTGATTTAAAAATTTGTCATTATTGTTAAGTTAATTTGGTTGAGTTTAGGATGAGGTTGGCTGGTTTTGGGATCTGCCAGTTCTAGGGTCCCTCTTTAAAATATATATTTTATTGATTTTTTAGAGAGGAAGGGAGAGGGATAGAGTTAGAAACATCGATGAGAGAGAAACATCGATCAGCTGCCTCCTGCACACCCACTCCTGGGGATGTGCCTGCAACCAAGGTACATGCCCTTGACCGGAATCGAACCTGGGACCTTTCAGTCCACAGGCCGACGCTTTATCCACTGAGCGAAACCAGTTAGGGCTAGGGTCCCTCTTTAGACAGCCATTTTAGTGGGATGTCCTCAACCTAGGGCACTTTTCTTGGCAAAAGTCCCTGGTATGACTTTCACTTGATTATTAGACCTTGGTATGGTTCAATCAATCATACAGATTTCTCAGGAGATCATTGTTTAATTTTCTCTGAGCTGGATACTGGCATAGTGAGGCCAGAAGCAACACAGGATTTACCATCTGTCACGTGGAATGTCAGAGAACAGTAAATGTCAGGACAGAACCAAGAGGTGACAGACAGCTATGAGAATGTCTAGCCCAATCATATATTCAAAGGACACTGACTGTCCTGTTTCTGACAAATGGCCCTCTAGACTTTGCCAGGATACCTTGAGTACCAGGAAACTCATGAACACCATTCTGTTATTGGAAAGCTTAAAGTATTTTTTAATCTGTTTTTTGTTAAATTGATTTCAGAGAGAGGAAAAGAGAGAGGGATAGAAACATCAATGATAGAGATTCACTGATCAGCTGCCTCCTGCACGTCCCCCACTTGGGGATCGAGCCTGCAACCCAGGCATGTGCCCTGACCGAGAATCGAACTGTGACTTCCTGGTTCATTGGTTGATGCTCAACCATTGAGCCACATGATTGGGCAGAAAGCTCAAAGTATTTTAAGCATTCTTTACCTTCTGAGCCAAACTACACCCCCTCTTCTCTGCATGGTCTCCCTTGGTGAGGCTTCTAGTTCACATGACTCCCAATCTCAGCTCCATTTGCATGCCTACCACAGCTGTGCCTATAGTCCTGATCTCTGGACTGGCCTACAATTCTGGAAAGTGATTGAGCAGGTTGGAAATCTTCTGGGTCAAAATGCACGTGAAATGGTAAAACAAAACTATAAACTCCTGCTTGCAAATGGAAAGTAACCATGGTTTGGGATGAAGATACTTGTTTTGGCTCAAGTAAGAGAGATTTGAGGCTTTTAATCCTAAATGCATTGTGGGCCCACAGTAAGGCACGCCAAGTCTATGCTGTGTGAATAACAAATGTGAATGTCAGGGACATGTGCCAATGTCTTCCTGAACTAGGAGCATGTAAGAGCACATCTGGGCCTCTAGGACAGCAACAACCAGAATGCATGCAGGCAGGGGATCATGTCTAGAGGCCATGGGCCACAGTGGGCCACAAGGAGCAGTTGGGAAAATGGGGCTAGCGCCTGGAGAAGGAAAACTTTGGGAGAGGTAAAAGACCTGTCTTTAAACAGGAGAAAGATTTATGGAAAGAAAATATTTCATTTATTCTGTCTGCCTTCAGAGCAAGACCCTGGATAGTTTTAGGAAATAACAAACGCCTGCTCATTCATTTTGTTGACTATGAGGCGTTTATTTCTGAGATATTTTAAAAAACCTAATGACCTTAGATTTACCTTAGAAAAATCCTATTTCTATTCCTGCCTATGGGGATATGGAACCAGATGCTGATTTTGAGGTAGACCACAGATGACTGAACTGTTGAATTCATTTGAGGAAGAATAATCCGGCAACAGGCCTCTTGAAAAGCCTGCTAAAGAGAGGCAAACATTATGCCAACATTATGCCAAATAGCCAAACAGCTTCCATTTGCCAGAAACAAACCTTTGACTCCAAACATAAGAGCCTGCTTGGAATTTTGGAAAGCAATAGGAAGAACATAGAATTTGGAGCAGACAGAATTGGTTTGAAGTCTTCCTATGCCATTTACTAGTTCTGTGACCTTAAACAAATTCTTAAACTTGCTGAGTTTTGGTTTACCTACCTGTAAATTGAGAAAATTAAGTTCTGTCTTATTGAGTTATTATAAGGATGAAATAATAATTATGAAGTCCCTGGAATATAATTAGGTTCTTTTTAAAAAAATATTTTTATTGATTTCAGAGAGGAAGGAGAGGGAGAGATAGATAGAAACATCAGAATCATTGATTGGCTGCGTCCTGCACAACCCCCACTGGGGATCGAGCAGCAACCTAGGCATGTGCCCTTGACTGGAATCAAACCCGGGTCCCTTCAATCTGCATAGGTTCTTATAAATGTTAAAGCTCTTTCTATCCATTGAAGCAAATTGCAACAGTACCACTGCGATTACAAACAGACATTTTATAAGTTAAGCACTTTTTTTCTTTTAGGGCTCCCTTCTGAACTCTCTCCAGCGATTGAGGAAGATGAGTCCAAGAGTGGCTTGGATGTCATGCCCAATATTTCCGACGTGCTGCTGCGCAAACTGCGGGTCCACAAGTCTCTCCCTGGAAGGTAAAATCAGGGAGTGGGTTGCAGAAGACCTGTATCATGCAGCCCATGTTAGATTCTAGATGAGACACAAAAGTGCACCAGCCTTGATCTTGGACCCCAGATGGGTCAGAGTCTAATGGTTCAAATATAAAACAAAAAGAATAGTAAAGGGCCAGGTGGGGTTCTTAGGCACAAGGGTCACCAAGAGGCTCATGGCAGCAGAGGTGGTGGGCTTTGGGCCAGGAGACATGTTTTAATCCCAGCTCTACCATCCTATATAAAACAACCCTAATATAAAAATCGACCAAACGATGGAATGACCAGTCACTATGATGCACACTGACCACCAGGGGGCAGACCCTCAATGCAGGAGCTGCCCCCTGGTAGTCAGTGTGCTCCCATGGGGGGAGCACCACTCAGCCAGAAGCTGGGCTCAAGGCTGGTGAGTGCAGTGGCAGTGGCAGGAGCCTCTCCTGCCTCTGCTGCAGGCGGGTGGTAAGGAGTGAGGCGTCCTGGACTGTGAGAGGGCGCAGGCCAGGCTGAAAGACCCCCCCGCCCCCAAGTGCACAAAATAGCCGAGAGATTCTAGGTCTGATATCTGCATAGATAAAGATGTAGAACATTTGGAACCACACGAAGAAGGATGCTTGTAAAACCTACCAGGCTCTTCCACACATGGGGAGAAAGTGGCTTCACTTCCCAAGGCTCAGCCTCCTCACCTATACAACAGGGATCTGTCGTTGGTAGCTAAATGAGATGGTGTGTGAGTCAGGACTTAGCATTTTATCAGCCCATAGCAGGCCCTGGGTTGAAAAGTGAATAGTTTAGAGTATAAAGGAGAGAAAATAGGGTACCACTAAGCAACAGGGATTAGGAGAGTGCCTGCAAATGAGGCTTCCCACCAAGCCCAGCAACCTGGGGACTAAACTGTTGGGAACAACGGCCATTGGGAGGAGCTACCAGACACAACAGAGGTTCCCAATTTAGGGGTAAATATGAAAGAAAAACGAATTTTGCCCATCAGGTGTTATGTGTTCAAATTCCACACTGTAATTACCTAAAACAGAATCACCAGGGCAATACTCAGAGGGACCTAGCAACCAACATCAAGAAAAGAGCTAGAAACGAGTTGGAAGCAGGCTGAATTCACAGCTGGAGGAGGGTGTGAGTTAGGCCAGTTCACCTGGTGGAAAGGCACAGAAGGGGTGTCCAGAGACAGGAAGCCGAAGGAGAAGCACCCAAGTGCACTGCAGGTTACAGAGCACAAGTTTACATGCTATGTGTCTTTTGGTGTTTGTGACAACCCAGGGAGGCAGAAAAGGAAGATTTTATTTTGTTCATCATCAGTGAGAGAACAGAGAAGCAAAGCAACATACTGGCAGATGACGGAGTCAGGAATTGAATTCAGGGTGGACTGGTCTGCCTTTCCAGCAATACCAGGGGCCTGTCAAAAGTACCAAAACAATTACCAGTGCTTGTCAGTCTGCAAGGAGTAAAAGTGCTACTGGCTTCTTTTTCCTCTGTGAAGTTGGAGATAGCATGATTAGGGCACTCCTCCAGCGAATTAAATTTCCCCAGCTTCCCCAGAAAAGGAGAGACTAAGCAATTCTACCATTCTTGAGAATGTTAACAACTACTAGCCACCAAACTGGGTTTTCATGGTCCATGAAGAAGATCAGCTTATGAAGCATACGGTTCAGGCTGTCAGATTGAGGTCAGTGTCTCTCATGCATTGTGTCAACAGCCATGTTGCCCATCCCCAACTTCCCTGCTCCAACCACTAAATCAGCTTCCCTGCTTCTGGCTTCAGTAGAGGCTGTTTCCAAATTGGCCCCTTGGTTGGGCCTAGAACTCTGTAGCTCTGGTTCAGGGTTTGGGAGATATGGACAAACTGTCATGTAAGCTGTCATCCAGAAGAAGGAAGCCAGAGCTTCAAGATTCCTTTCCCCAGTAGAAATATGGAAAATTACACTTGAGTTTAATATGCAAAAGGAGTTTGTTTCATGTTCTATATGAACTACATAATTTTGGATTGATCCTTACCAAGAAGGAGCTCATAGGGTCAGCAAACTGAATGGATTCAGTAGGAAAACCAGGTCTAGAACCCAAACTAGAAACATGGTCAGTGGTTGGGTATTAAGAGTGCAAAGTGGAGATGTCACAGGGCAAGGTATCCCAGGGTCAAACACCAGCAGGAGCAATAAACAGGCATTTAATCAACCAATATTCATTGAGTGCCCATTATGTTCCATTAAAATGGAGAACAAGAAGACACAGTCCCTGTTCTCATGGCACTTACAATCTGGGTGGGGAGACAAAAAATATTCAAATAACAAAATGAGTGATTTCAAATAGCAAAGCTGTTAGGAAGACCACAAAATAGGCACATATAGAGAATGACATGAAAATGGAGCATTGAGTAGAGGGTCAAAGAAGGCCTCTATGATAAAGGAATAATTAAGTTGAGACATACAAATGACAAAAAAAGTTACCCATGCAAATATTTCAGGGAAAAAATTTCCAGACAAAAAGCATAGTAATTTCAACAAATCATTCTTGGGTGACTGGATAGCCACATACAAAAGAGTAAAATTGGACCCTACCTCACATAATACACAAAAATTAATTCAAAATGGATCACAGGCCTAAATATAAGAGCCAATGCTTTAAAGTATTAAAAGAAAATATATAAGAGCAAATCTTTGTGACCCTGGGTTAGTTAGTCTATGTTTTTTTTAGCTATGACTCCAAAAGCACAAGCAACAAGAGGAAAAAAATAGGTGAATAGTATTTCACCAAACTTTTGTGATGCAAACAATACTATCAACAAAGTGAGAGGACAACCCAGAAAATGGAAGAAAATATTTGCAAATTATGTATCAGATAAGGACTTGTTTCTAGAATATATAAAGAACTTATATATATATATACACATATATATATAAGGCTAATATGCGAAGTGTACCCTTGGGAATTTGACAGGGTGTTCAAATGCTCACTAAGACATGCACTGACCACCAGGGGATGGCACAGAATGAAGGAAAGCCCTGGCCAGCAGCCAGAAGGCCCCGATCAGCCCTGATTGCTGGCCAGGCCTAGGGACCCTACCCATGCACGAATTTTGTGCACTGGGCCTCTAGTCATTCAATAAAAAGACATCTAATTTTTTTTTAAATGAACAAAGGATTTAAGTAGGCATTTCTTCAAAGAATATATATGAGGAGTTAATAAGCATATGAAAAGATGCTCAACATTTTTAGCCATTAGGAAAATGCAAATCAAAATGACAATGAAATACCATTTTACATCCACTAGAATGGTTATACTAAAAAAGATGAACAATGTCAATGTGGAGGACTTGGAATCCTCAGTAAAATGGTATAGCCACTTTGGAACAACAGTTTGGCAGTTCTTCAAAAACTTAAACATAGTTACCATATGGCCCAGCAATTCCATTCCTAGGTATATCACAAAGAGAAATGAAAATATATGTCCACACAAAAATTTGTACATAAATGTTTACTAGCAGCATTTTCATAATAGCCAAAAAGTAGAAACAACTCAAATGTCCATCAACTGATGAATAGGTCAACAAAATTTAATATATTCATACATTGGAATATTATTCAGACACAAAAATAAAATACTGATATATGCTACAACATGGATGAACCTTGAAAACATTATGCCAAGTGAAAGAAGCCAGTCACAGAAGACCACATGTTGGTTCCATTTATAAGAAATATTCAGAATATGGAGACCCATAGAGGAAAAAAAGCAGATTAGTGGTTGCTTGGGGCTGGGGGTGGGGGTTTGGAAAGATGGAGAGAGACTGTTAATTATTGGGTACAGGGTTTCTTTTTTGGATGATGAAAATGTTCTAAAATTGACTGTAATGATGGTTGTAAAATTCTGTGATATACTAAATACAACTGAATTGTATATTTTATAGTAAGTGAGTTATATTTCAATAAAGTTGTTACAAAAGAGAGTGAAAAAAAAGGGAAAGAACAGTAACTGTAAAGGCCCTGGGGCCACTGAGTAAGTGTGTTTGAGGAGCAGATTGGTCAATGTAGCTGGAGAGTGGGAAGAGGAGAGTGTGGTAGGGGCTGGTTCAGAGAAGGCCTTGATTTTATTCTAAGGCCTATTAAGGGAGTTTGAATTCTGAGGCAGGCAATGCCATCCAGAATGGTCTCCTTGTATGTCCCCTGCAAGCCTCTGTCTTTTTGGAGGCCCGTTTCTTGCCCCCTACTTGCCTATGCCAGTTCACAAGGCATAGCTCTCTGCATCAGGAGCTGGCTATGTCTGTCATGTGACTACTTTAACTAAATCACACCTCTCGGAGTCCTCAGGGCTTTGTACATTTTTTTAAAAGTGTGTTCTAGCAGAAAATGAGTCATCAAAATAGAAAAATAAGTTTGATCAATGTGTGATAAAAATATGCAAATTTCACACAAAGCCAAAGCTAGGAGTCAAAAGCAAGCTTAATGAGTTTTGATAAATCATTTAAGCAATATGTACATGCTCTAGAACAGTGATGGTTCTAGAGCTCAGCGTGTCAGCATTTTGAAAAACCCTAACTTAACTCTGGTGCCATGTCACATATAGAAATTTTCTGATATTTGCAACCATAGTAAAACAAAGACTTATATTTTTGATATTTATTTTATATATTTAAATGCCATTTAACAAAGAAAAATCAACCAAAAAAATGAGTTTGCGTGTCACCTCTGACATGCATGTCATAGGTTCGCCATCACTGCTCTAGATTATGTTGGCTGGCCCACAGCAAAAAGGGCCTGATGGGTGGGGTTGTGACAAGAATTGTAAGCATTAACCATCTTTGCAGTTGTTTATCCCATGCTCTGCACTCTGCTGACTTGCTGGCCATGGGGTCTTATTGCCTCATCCTGACAGGAAGGCTCTCACAGTTCCTTGTCGGGGTGAGAACCAGCTCTTGCAGAGATAGCTGACCCTTACCTTTGCTCTTGGGGTCCCCCCACACCTGTCAAAGGGAGGAAGCTGTGTTTCCTGAGAGTCTTATCAATGGCACACTCTGTTGCCATGTCCTATGACGCTGATAGGCCCTCTCCCAGTCCTCCCACCCCAGCACAGGAAAGGGCCTGTGCATTATTTACATTGTCTGGGTTTCAGAACAGGGCTAGCTTTAGTTACCAGTAAGAGTGGTGACAGCAGCAACACAGTGAGCGTGCAGATAAGAGGACTGCTTGCTGTGGGAACCACACACGATGACGAGGAACCTCTCAGAACGACACGGCTTGCTGGATCTCTGAGTCCAGCTGTGAAGAAGAGCTCTGGCCACTCTTTCCTACCTTTTATTCTGTCTCATTTGCACCCTTGTCATAATCCTCAGAGACAGGAGGAAGGTCAAGCTTTGTGGAATGGGTAATCCGAAAAACTATTGTGTACAGTCTATAAAGTATGTAGCACATGCACTTAGTAAATCTTCAAAACCAGCCTGTGAATAAGTTGTGATAACTAACATCTGAGTGCCTCCTGAGTGTGGATGTCATGTATATACATATGTGTACACATGCACATACATGTATATATAAATACACCTGTGTATATGATATATGTGAACACACACATATACACACTTGTACACACATGTATATACATACATATATTCTTTATAAGGCTCCTGTAAGATAAATATAGTATTCCCATTTGACAGATGAGCAAACAGAGAGAGATTAAAAGAACCTGTCCAAAGTCATGACTAGTAGAGGCACTGATGGAGGACTGCCCCCAGGATCTAGTATTTTCCACGACACTTCCTCTGGAGGAGTCAATGTCTGATAGAATATCTCTCAGATTACAGAGCTCACACAAAGTGTACTCTGAATCTTTCTTGTCTTATTAACTCCGCTTACTCCGTTTCTGGAAACCCATGGTCTGTTGGTTGTTCAAACATAAATTGGATAAAGTTCATTTACATGTCTTTTCTTTTCCACAGTGCCCCTCCGCTCACTGAAAAGGAAGTTGAGGTAAGTAACTCCAGTGCTTTGTGAAATTATGAAGCCTGGGCTTGACTGGGTTTTATTTATACTCTTGTTGAGGGGCTAACCCAGGAATGGAGAATCTAACATTGAGCATTATTGATAAACTTGACTGAGAACCCCACCCACTGACACTGGTGAAGAGGTTTACAAGGGCCAGCTCCTGGCCTCAGGTGGATGCTGACACAATCAGTGCTCAGCAAGGCGAAAGCAGCACAGGCTTTGGAATCAGTCTGTGGTTGAAGCCTGGCTCTGCTACTCTGTCTCACTTTGAACAAGTTAATGACCTCTCTGGTCTTAGTCTCTTTATCCATATGGGGATATAACAGTTCCCACAGAGAGGGTTTGAGGGAGTAAATGAGGTGCATAAAACTCATGGCATTGCTGGCATATAGTAGATGCTCAATGAGGAGTAGCTTCAATATTGCCATCATCGTCATCATGGGGTAAGTTCAGGGCCTTCAGTCCTCTGTCTGGAGATTTCTGCTCACTGTGGACCTTGTTACATGAACTTCAGAAGCTCAGGCGGAGTTCTCTCACCCCAATGGTATAAATCTGCTACCACTTGCCTCAGGCCGGGCAATGAAAGCTGTAAAACGAAAGCCATTGCTTCCTTCCTGTGTAGTCCATCTGTCTACTTCTCCTCCCCAGTAGTTTCCTGTTACTCCAGGAATTCCATGTCTGATCAGTACACCTTTCAAAGTTCATTCATGCAGGCTGCGTTTTTGGCACGGAATATTTGTTCCAGAAAGTTTCTCCTGACAGAATCATACCTGGCCTTACTCCATCTCCTGGCAGCTCATAGCTGCTTTCAGGGGAGGATTTGGAAGATGCTGGTTGAAGTTTGCTTTAAGTCAACAAGGCTTACATCTCAAATTATCTTTACAGTGGTTTCATGCGAAACCTCCAAAACCCACATGTAATAAATCCTAGCGTGAATCCAAACTGCTTACACAATCAGCTGTGCTGGCCCAAGTTTATCTAAACCCAAATACAGGATGTTATTTTCTTGAAGTTCAGGGAAAAGTAAAGCGTTATTCTCTTACTATTCCTCAGTAAAATGCATTTGGTCTCTGGTCCTGGGAAGGACCTAGCATGGACCTCGGGGTACTAGCTCACCATTCTTTGTGCAGTTGGCCGTAAGGGAGAGTTCCACGTGTGCACTATTACTTTGGTGACTGGTCCAGGAGCTGATGTCAAATGCTCATGTGAGAAACACACCTGCAGCCGCCCGCGTTCCCTGCAATAACTCCTCCTAGCACCTCTCCCACACTCTTGTTCCCAACAGAACGTGTTTGTACAACTGTCCTTGGCCTTTAGAAATGACAGCTACACCCTGGAATCTAGAATTAACCAGGCGGAAAGGGAACGCAACCTGACAGAAGAGGACACTGAGAAGGAACTGGAAAACTTCAAAGCTTCCATTATGGTAATTGTGGAGCCTGACTGGGAATCCTTGGAGTTAGGACTATCTTCAAGGGCCATGCTGGGCACCCTGCTTTTCTTAGTCACCAAGTAGTTTCCTGAAATGAGAAATCAGGCCAAGCCCTGAGCCAGACAGTCTTCCTCAGAATGCTGAGAGGAGCTGAGGCAGAGATCCTGAAGGACTGGTGACCTCAGGGCTCTGGGTAAGGCCACTGAACCCTTGCTATCTTCTCAGGAGGGGGCTGGGTGAGCTGGGATGACAAAGGGAGCTGCTTGGGAACCAGAGACCCAGATGTGATTCCCTTCTCTTAGGCCAGCCAGGTATAGAGTGTCCACATGGGGCATCTCCAGTCCCCAGAGGGAGCTGTAGTCCCGGCCCTGTAGAGGCCCCTCCTCTCAGGCAGGACGGGGACCAGGGCTCATCCTGTGAGACCCCAGGTGATTTCCTTCTCACTCCTCAGTCTTCAGCTTCACTCTGGCACCACTGTGAGCACCGGGAGACCTACCAGAAGCTGCTGGAGGACATCGCTGTCCTGCACCGCCTGGCTGCCCGCCTCTCCAGCCGGGCTGAGATGGTGGGGGCCGTCCGCCAGGTGAGCCTCGCCAGCTCCCAGCCCTGCTGACTGGCTCTGCCCGCAGTAACTGAAGCAATAATATAAGCAGTGACAACTACAGATACCACTGATTGATGGCTTCCTTTGTGCCAGGCAGCCTATGTACATTATTGTGGTCTTTTTCAGAGTTTTTTTGGTGGACCACTAAACCCTCAAGTGCTCCTTGTAAAAGCTTTCTGTGGGCACATACAAACTCCCTTCTTTTCTTGGAGATTTCTAATGCATAGTGCAATAATCAAGCCTTTAAGAAGTCTTATAGTGAAGAAGCCTGTTTAAGTTTACCTCTGTATTTCCCGAATTTGAAGAATCACCACCACTCCTTTTATTTGTCTCATAAAATATACCTACTCAGTTCCCATGGAACTAGTATTTGGCAAAACATGCTTTAGGAAAAATGGCTCTTTCATTTAATTCCGCCCCCCCCCCCCGCCCCCCTCCCCCCCCCGCCCCAGCAACCCTGTAAAGTAAATATCCTTATCCCCTGATGAAGACATAAAGTCTCAGAAAAGTAACAGCAGGAGTAGTGGCAGAGCTGGGGCCCCAGTTGGGCTCCCTCTCAGCCACATGGCAGTCCTGAAGCACACAGAGCACTGCCCTGGTCCCGGATGGTGTGTAGGATCAGGCTGCCTGAGGTCTGATCTTGCCTCCACCTGGGTTCACTGTGTGGCCTTGGGCCAGTTACTGAGCTCTCTGTGCTTCAGCTTCTCCAACATAACATGTGGCTGTTGGTAGTATCCGCGTTGCTGCCATATAGGGTTGCTGACATACTCGTAAAACCCCTGGATGTTGTTATCACTGCTGCTATGACCGTGGACCCATGTCCTGCTGCACTGACTGCGTCAGCAGGGTGTTCCTGGGACAGTGCTTGTAGAACAAAGGAAGGACAAGACACTGGCTGTCCCACCCCTCTGTCTTCCAGGGGAAAAAGCTCCTGACTCAGCAGCAGTACCCAGGAAGTCAATCCAGCTGGGAGCAGCCACAAAGGAAGAGCTCAAAGGAAGTGGCTGGTCTCAGCTCACGGATATAGGGAACTTTTCCAGGGCATGGTCGCTGAGCATGTCCCTCTGTGGTTTAGGCAGGCCCTGGGCTAGGCACTCCGGGGGACCCAAGGGGTATAAGCAGACAAAAATCTTTCTGATCTGTACAGCTCTCCCAAACATGTTTCTAGGCCCACGTGTGTTGCTTACTTCAGTCTTTACCCATCTCCAAATGGCTTCTTATCCCTAGCTTCCGAGTCAGTCCTCACCTCTCTCTCTAGTTCCCCCAGACTGTAGGCACACCTTACTGCCACCAGTCCCACTCCGTCAGTCTAATTTCCACGGGTGGCCTGATTATGTCATTCCCTTACTTTAAGACAAGGCCCTTCATAACCCAGCCCCAACTGCCTTTACTGTGAACAAACCCAACTGCTTGCTGATTCCTACATAAGTGGGATGTCCTGTACATCCCTAGTTTTCCAGACAGTCCTAGTATTTGCCTATTGTCCCAGCATAATTCTTTTTAAAAATTTTTATTAAATTTATTGGGGTGACATTAGTTAATAAGATTATATGTTTCAAGGGCACAATTCTATATCACATCATCTGAATATTGCATTGTGTGCTCACTACCCAAAGTCAAATCTTCTTCTGTCACTATATATTTCACCCCCTTTACCCTCTTCTACCTCGCTCTACTCCGTTCCCTCTGGTAACCACCATACTATTATCTGTATTTATGAGTGTTCATTTGGTTTTGTTAATTTTTTGCTTTCCGTTTTATATCCCACATATGAGTGAAATCATATGGTTCTTGTTTGTTTGGTTTTTGTCTGACTTATATCAGTTAGCATGATATTCTTAAGATCCATACATCTTGTAGTGAATGACAGTATTTCGTCTTTTCTTATGGCTGAGCAGTATTCCATTGTATGTATATACCACATCTTCTTTATCCAATCACCTACTGAGGGAGACTTAAGTTGTTTCCATGTTTTAACCACCATGAATAATGCTGCAGTGAACATAGAGGTACATATAAACATTTACAAATAAATGTTTTCAAAATTTTCACGTAGATGCCCAGAAGCGGTATTGCCAGGTCATATGGTAGCTCTATTCTTAATTTATTTTGGAACCCCAAAATAAATTAAGAAAGGAACCTCCATATTGTTTTCCATAGTGGCTGTACCAGTTCACATTCCCACCAAAAGTGAATAAGGGTTCCTTTTTCTCCACAACCTCTCTAACACTTGTTATTTCTTGTCTTGTTGATAATAACTATTCTAACAGGGGTAAGATGGTATTTCATTGTGGTTTTGATTTGCATTTCCTTTATAGCAAGTGAAGTTGAACATCTTTCCATACATCTGATGGCCATTTGTATGCCTTCTTGGGAGAAGTATCTGTTCAGGTCTTCTACCATTTTTTTTATTAGATTATATTTTTGTTGTTGTTGAGTTGTATGTATACTCTATATATTTTGGATATTAGCCCCTTATTGGAGGTATCACTTCTGTTTGGCTGGTTGCCTTTTAGTTTTGCTGATGGTTTCTTTTGTTGTGCAGAACCTTTTTAGTTTGATAGAGTCTCATTCATTTATTTTTGCTTTTGCTTCCCTTGCTTTGGGATCAAATTTATAATATCCTCTCTAATACCAACACCCATAAGCTTAGTACCTATGTTTTCTTCTATGTAATTTGTTTCAGGTCTTATATTTAGGTCTTTGATTTCAGCATAATTCTTAATAGCACTCCCTCTCACGCTCCAAAGCACTCCTGTTTGGAGGGTAAATCCTTTACTCAGATACAAGGCCTATGGTTTCCTGTCTCTGTACCCTTGCTCTTAGAGTTCCCTGTCCTGAATGCTCGTTGTCCCTGATGTCCATGTCTAAATGCCCAGCTGCTGCCTACACCCTATAGCTACTTCACTCCATCTCCATGAAGCTCCTTGACTCATTCTCTGTGAGCAGAGATGATTCTCTTCCACCTGCCATCACCTGAAGCTTTATGGCTGTGCTTGTTCTTGTTCTCTGAGTGCAGGTGCCTGCAACCCTGTCTCAGCTTACATGGTGGGCAGCAAACTCTTGGAGGGCAGGGTCATGTCTAATTGGTCCCTGTATCCTTTTGATTCACCCAGCCCAGAGCCTCATTCAGTGCAAACAAGTGCTGATGAGCCTTTATCCCAAATGCCCGTGTGTCCATGCTCTCCTTTCCTGCAGGAAAAGCGCATGTCAAAGGCAACAGAGGTGATGATGCAGTACGTGGAGAACCTGAAGAGGACGTATGAGAAGGACCATGCAGAGCTCATGGAATTTAAAAAACTGGCGAATCAGAATTCAAGCCGCAGCTGCGGCCCCTCTGGTAAGGAACCAGAGTCCTGCCCTCCTCTTGGGCCTGCAATGTGGGTCCCTGATGTCTCCAGGCTGGGATTGCATCTAACAGGGCTGCCCCAGGACCCATTTCAGATTGAGCAAGGTTCACTGCCCCTGCCAAATGCTGCCCACAAGGGCTTCGCAGCAGCTGTTCCAAAGGGGCCAAACATGAATGGCCCCAAAGCAACTGTGACACAGTGAACCAGAGCGGCTAACTCTGACTTGAAGCCCATGGTTTGTGAGAGCTCCCTCCACTTTGTGAAAGGACAGACCCCAGACCTTTGTGCTTTGGGGCCCCCTTCAGGCAACACACACTTTAGACTTTACCCTGGAAAGCATTAGGGATCCAACCAAAGATCTGAGTCAGGGAAATGACATGATCATATGCAGCGTTTAGAAGGTTCCCTCTGACTATGGTAAGGCCAGTACATTCCTGGGCAAAGCCAGAGACAGGGAATGCCACGAAGCTGCTATTACAACAGCCCAGGTGGAAGATGAAGTCTGGGTAGTTAAGAGGGAGTGAGAGCCTGGCTAAGGGAGATACTGTGAGATGAATAGCAGGCTCGTGAGCAAGACAAATGTTTTAAAGACATACTCTTTTTAAAAAGGTTTTGTAAAATTGCTATAGGAGCACAGAGGAGGGGGGCAGCCTGAGGTAGTCAAGGAAAGTTTTACAGAAGGATGGTGTCTGGGCAGTATTTTAAAGTAAAAATAGGAGTTCTTCAGGCAAAAGGGAGAAATACATCCTGGTGATATTAACAGCATGTACAGAGGTGTGTGGTTGCGGGGTTGAGGTATGATAATGACAGGCTGAAGGTGAGACTTGGTAGATCAGGGCCACATGCCAGGCCTTTGTCCCTGAGGCAATAAAGGAGTCACTGGTGAGTTGACATCACCCGACATTCTCAGACTATATTTTGAGAAGATCTATCTGACTTGAGGGTGGGTAATGCTTGAGGGAAGGGCAGACACTGAGGTATGGAGACGGGTTAGGAGGCTCCTGAGCAGTGCAGGAGGACAGTGTCTTGGAACAGAAAGTCTCCTTAGGCTGCCAGGGTTTAGGCTCTGGCTGATGCCGGTGGTGTCAGTGGGAGAAAACAGACATTTTAGGGACAGGAATCCCCGTGGAATGCAAACATCCGTGTTACCAAGAGTAGGAGGAGGGTAAGTACAGAAACTATAACAGATGGAGAAACCTTTATAAACAGGAGGTTTCACAAGTTTCCTGGGGAATATCACTGATGCTTCCCAGCTCCAGATTGTCTGCTCTGGATCTTGGCAGCCAGGTTCCTGACCCACATGCGCCTGGGCCTCTAACAAAACACTCCCTGTCAGTGCTGGAAGTTGGGGAAGTCGCCATCAAAGAAATCCTAGTACCTGTGTTATCACCCTGCAAGGTGCCGTGTCCCCTATGGACCACCTTAGCCAAGATTTATGAAATGAGCAGGTACCCATTCATTCTACAGGCGTTTATTAGCACCTTTGGTGTGCCCACGTGATAGAGAGGGAAAGGGCACACAGTCCTGACCAAAAGAAGCTCCCAAACCTGTGGGGAGAGCAGGGCAGAGTAGCCAGTGCTGTGACAGAAGTAAGCAGACTTCCATGGGGAGCACACTGCATCGCCCCCCCTTCAGTCTGGGGGTGGTGAGAAAGTGCCTACAGTAAGAAGGGAGCAGGTAGCTGAGTCTTGAATGGTGAATAAGGTTTCAGACATTTGTTCTCACTCCACTGTTTTTTCAAGCTATACCCCAGCTTGGCCCATACAGAGGGGCCAGCACCCACCCAACAGGTGTGTCCATCAGACACTCTATGACCCTTCCCTAATATACAGTGTTTGTTTGTAAGCCTTTACATGATTTCTGGCAATCTTTGTCCTTGCCTGAAACTCTAAAGACTACAGTGAAATAAAAATACCTCTGATTTCAAGAGAAGTGATACACATTTAAAAGAAAAATATGACGCCTATTTTTTTCTAAATATGAAACATGCTGATGGTCTGCATTTTGGATTTTTTTCTTAAGATCGATTTTAGAAGTGTAACTATTAGTCATGAGAAAAACATACTTGTCAGGCTCTTAAAGCAAATTATTTTCAAATAACCCATTGATATTCCATGTAATGAGTTACAATAATGCTCCATTCATTCTACTGTTGACACTTTTGCCCTTTCCTTTAAAAAATATCTTTGACTTTGATGGGTCAAAATTGTATCTCATCTCATAGTTTTAATTTGTATTTTTTGACCTTTTCAAATGTTCCCTGGACATTTGTATTTCCACTTTCATAAATTCTCTAATTATAACTTTTGCTCACTTATAAGAGTAGTATTTTATTAATTTGTATGAACTCTTCATATATAAAGAATATTTTCTGGTTCTGCTTTTTTGGCTGACTAGGACACTTCAAACCCTTTAACCACAAATACTTTTTGCTGGAAAAAGATAAAGCAAACATTAGCCTAAAAGAATAGCTGAATCTACAAGAAAAGAAATTGAAGTATTCGGATACAAGAAAAGAAAAGAGAACTGAAACCAAGCTGACCCTGCAGCCTCCTTGCGACCGGAGTCAGCCTCAGTTATCTGGGCGCTGGGCTTTGCGCTTGCACACAATCTGAGATGAGGCCCTCAACACCCATGGCAGAGGTGACTCTAAGCCTCCCATAGACTTTCCAAGGTCTGCATCTTCAGACAAGAAAAAAACAATCACCAAACAGCAGAGAAAGAAATCAAGGAAGTTTGTTTTGCCCTGAGCTCTAGTAGGAAAAAATACTTTCTCTTTTCTCATAGGAAAAGTGCCTGCTCCAAAAGTACAGGCCATTACAGAAGTGGTGATGCAATATGCAGAGAATCTGAGAGGAGCATGACCATGAGGCCTCTGGCCCATAGATGCCATGGTTTAGTTTCTAACTATCTGTTCCCTGCTGGAGGCTGCTCTGAAAAACTTACCTGAGTTCTCCTCTCTGTTCCCTCCTGTTGCAGAAGACGGGGTCCCTCGCACAGCGCGGTCCATGTCCCTCTCTCTGGGAAAGGTATGCATGTTCAAGGGATACCAGGGCTCCTGGAGGAAGTACAACAGAAGTTTCTACAGTCACCCAGGAGATCCTTCATTCCTGGACCCACGGGGGCGGGGGGGAGGGGGGGGCAGAGAACCTCTGGACAGAGTCTCTAATTTGGCTCCCCACACTTTTTAGCTCATCCTCCAGCCTTCTCTTGCTCATAGTTTTCCTGACTGTACCATCCCTTAAATGAACATGAAATGATGCATAAACCTTGGTATTGCTATAGTTTTCATACACTATCAAGGATGTTACACAGACACTGGGGATCATTTTTGTTTAATTTCTTCAGGATTTAATAATCTAAAATAGAAACATGCTGAGACATCACTCCCCACTAACAGAAAAGTTGTGTCAACTTTGGCTACTCTCTCCATACCAACTCCCACCACCATCATTACCCCAAAGCAAAACTATCCAGTGAATGTTATTACAGCAGTAGGAATGAGTAGGTACAGTCAGGGCCTTTCTGAACAGTGGGTGCTACTCCCTTCATGACAGTGAGCCTGGTCACTTCTCTTTCTATAGAACATGCCCCGCCGGAGGGTCAGCGTTGCCGTGGTTCCCAAGTTTAATGCCCTGAACCTGTCCAGTCAGCCTCCAAGCTCATCACCCATCCCCTCCTTACCTGCCCTGGTGAGTATGATCATGTTTGCCTGCTGACCCTACTTGACCTCTCCCTCAGACTCACTACTAGGTGGGTGACCTATGTGTGGGCAAAGTCAATAAGGTGAGTTCATTCCCAGCACAGATTCTGGGCTATGGGCTTAAAAAGCCCAATATAGATGAGGCTCCATGTCTTCCACTGCCCTGAGAAGAAGATAGTAAGTGGTATCCTTTTTCATGCTTAAACCACACCATCCAAGGTGGGTACGATTTTGTCCCACTCTGCAATGGGCTTCAACACCTGAGCCGCATTGTATAGTGGTAGAGCTGAGCTTTGAACCATAGTCTCTGATTCTAGAGCATGTATTCTTTAAAAAACAACAATTCATTTTAATTTTTTTATACTTTCAGTCACTTTCAAACACAGTCAAATTTTACAAAGTTACAATTTTGGCATATAAAAAATTGGGGGTAGGAACAAAATTTCTTCCAGAACTGGCTAAAGAATGTCACAGTGTTTTAGAGTTTGGACTTCAAAGTAACACCAGATCTGAGTTCCAACTATGATTTCCCCTTTTTAGCTTGTGACATTAGGCAAGTTATTTCACCTCTCTTTGACTCACTTTTTCCTAAGCTTGAATTCTTAAACCCAATGTTATTCTGTCTTGATTCTTTGCAATATTGTTTATAACAATGAAAAGATGGAGACTACTCAAATGTCCATTAATAAGAGATTGGTTAAATAAATTATGACATCCCTATAAGGAGTTTCTATATGCAGTTGCTAAAAATGATGATTAGAATATAAATACAGAGTGGGGCAAAAGTAGGTTTACAGAGTTTAGTGTTATATTATTGTTTATTAATTATTGTATTATTTTCCATATGAACAACTATAAACCTACTTTTTCCTCACCCTGTATTTATTGACATGAAAAAATTTTCAAATTAGTAAAAAGGAGTTAAATACAATATATACAAAAACAGTATATACAGTATAATTCTGTTTTGTAGTTTTTAAAAGTGGTTTTCTAGGTGTAGAAAGAAAATTCTGGAAGCATATATGTAAAACTATTAAGAATGGTTATCTATATGCAAGGATAAAACCACAGGTGATTTTTAACTTCTTTTTTTTCAGGTTTTTTTTTTTATTTCAAGAAAAATGATTTTAAATATAATAATGTTACATGAAATAAACATTAATATCTCAAGAAAAACGATTTTAAATATAATGTTACATGCAATAAACACCAATTAATCAAGAAAAATGATCTTACATATAATATTACATGCGATAAACATTAATATTTCAAGAATGAAAGGATTTTAAGTATAATAATATTACTAAAACGTACTAACATAGTATGATATCATAACAGTTGTAGGAAATATTAAAAATCTTCAAATAACAGGATTACTTCTATTATATTCTAGTATATTTTTCCCCCCTGGCTCTATTTTGGTTCATCAGTTTATGTTTTTCATTATATTCCACAAATAAGTGAGATCATAGGATATTTATCTTTCTCCAACTAGATTATTTCGCTTAGCATGATGCTTTTTTAAAAATCTTTAATTTCTTTATTGGTTAAGGTATTACAAATGTGTCCTCATCCCCCCATTAACCCCCAACTTCCCCCCCACACACTCATGCTCTCATCCCCCTGTTGTCTGTGTCCATTGGTTTGGCTTATATGCATGCATACAAGTCCTTTGGTTGATCTCTTCCCCTTACCCCCACCCTCCCCTACTTTCCCTCTGGGGATTGATAGTCTGATTGCTGTTTCTCTGTCTTTGGATCTGTCCCTGTTCATCAGTCTAGTTGTTCTCTATATTCCACAAATGAATGAGATCATGTGATATTTATCTTTCTCTGACTGGCTTACTTTACTCAGCATAAAGCTCTCCAGTTCCATCCATGCTGTTGCAAATGGCAAGAGTTCCTTCTTTTTTTACCGCAGCGTAGTATTCCATTGTGTAGATGTACCACAGTTTCTTAATCCACTCATCTGTTGATGGGCACCTAGGCTGTTTCCAAATCTTAGCTATGGTGAATTGAGCTGCTATGAACATAGGGGTGCATATATCCTTTCTGATTGGTGTTTCTGGCTTCTTGGGATATATTCCTAGAAGTGGGATCACTGGGTCGAATGGGAGTTCCATTTTTAGTTTTTTGAGGAAGCTCCATACTGTTCTCCACAGTGGCTGCAACAGTCTGCATTCCCACCAGCAGTGCAGAAGGGTTCCTTTTTCTCCACATCCTCTCCAACACTTGTTGTTTGTTGATTTGTTGATGATAGCCATTCTGGCGGGTGTGAGATGATACTGCATTGTCATTTTGATTTGCATCTCTCATATAATTAGTGACTTTGAGCATGTTTTCATATGTCTTTCAGCCTTCTGTATGTCCTCTTTCGAAAAGTGTCTATCTAGGTCCATTGCCCATTTTTTGATTGGATTGTTTATCTTCCTATTGTTAAGTTGCATGAGTTCCCTGTAAATGTTGGAGATTAAACCCTTATCGGTGATATCATTGGCAAATATGTTCTCCCATGCAGTGGGCCTTCTTTTTGTTTTGTTGATAGTTTCCTTTGCTGTGCAAAAGCTTTTTATTTTGATGTAGTCCCATTTGTTTATTTTCTCTTTAGTTTCCATTGCCCTAGGAGCAGTATCAGAGAAGAAATTCCTTCAGCATATGTTTGTGATTTCGCTGCCTGTGGATTCCTCTAGTATTTTTATGGTTTCCCATCTTATGTTTAAGTCTTTTATCCATTTTGAGTTTATTTTTGTGTATGGTGTGAGTTGGTGGTCTAGTTTCATCTTTTTGCATGTATCTGTCCAATTTTCTCTACACCATTTATTGAAGAGACTGTCTTGACTCCATTGTATGCTCTTGCCTCCTTTGTCAAATATTAATTGGGCATAGTGGTTTGGGTCGATTTCTGGGTTCTCTATTCTATTCCATTGATCTATATGTCTGTTCTTGTGCCAGTACCAAGCTGTTTTAAGAACAGTGGCTTTGTAATACAGCTTGATATCTGGTATTGAGATCCCACCTACTTTGTTCTTCTTTCTCAGGATTGCTGCAGCTATTCGAGATCTTTTTTTATTCCAGATGAATTTTTGGAACGTTCGTTCTAGATCTGTGAAATATGCCGTTGGTAATTTAATTGGGATTGCACTGAATCTATAGTTTGCTTTGGGTAGTATGGACATTTTGATGATGTTGATTCTACCAATCCATGAACATGGTATGTTCTTCCATCTATGTATGTCTTCCTCTATCTCTTTTTTCAGTGTCCTGTAGAGCATGATGCTTTTAAAGTCTATTTTGTCAGGTATGAGTATTGCTACTCCAGTTTTTTTTTTCTTTTCCATTTGCATGGGAAATTTTTTTCCATCCCTTCACTTTCATCCTGTGTGTGTCTTTTGTTTTGAGGTGGGTCTCTTGTAGACAGCATATAGTTGGGTCATCTTTTTGTCCATTCAGCTACTCTACACCTTTTGATTGGAACATTTAATTTATTTACATTTTGGGTTATTGAGAGGTAGTTATTTATAGCCATTTTAATTCTGTATTAAAATGGTTTCTCTCTCTGTTGCTTCTCAGCAATCCTTTAGAGCAATCCCTTTAGCATTTCTTGTAATGCTGGCTTGGTGGTGATGAGCTCCTTTAGTCTTTTTTTTTTGTCTAGGAAGCTCTTTATTTGACCATCTATTTTGAATTATAGCCTTGCTGGATATAGTAATCTTGGTCTCAGATCCTTGCTTTCCATTACCTTGAGTACTTCATGCCATTCCCTTCTGGCCTGTAGATTTCTGATGAGAAATCAGGTTTCAGCCTTGTGGGAACTCCTTTGTAGGTAACAGTGTTCTTTTCTCTTACTGCCTTTAAGATTCTCTCTTTGTCTTTAATTTTTGGCTTTTTAATTATGATGTGTCTAGGCATGGGTCTGTTTGGGTTCTTCTTGTATGGGGTTCTCTGTGCCTCCTGAACTTGTGTGACTTTTTCCTTTACTAGGTTAGGGAAGTTTTCTACCATTATTTCTTCAAACACCTTCTCTATTCCTTTCTCTCTTTCTGCCTCTTCTGGCACACCTACTGTTCTAATATTGTTACGTTTCACATTGTCCCACACTCCCTTAAAATATCCTCCTGTTTTTTAATTGTTTTTTTCTTTTTGGTTCTCTAATTGAGTGATATTTTCAAGTCTGCCTTCTAATTCACTATTCGATCCTCAGCCTCCCCTAATCTGCTGTGTATTCCTTCTGATGTTTTCTTTATTTGTGATATGTCATTCTTTATCCTAGACTGTTCTTTTTTCATAGTTACTATATCTTTTTTCATACTGTTGAGCATTTTAAACATCATTACTCTGAACTCTGTTTCAGATCAATTTCTTATCTCTGCTTCATTTATCTCTTCTTCTGGAGAATTCACTAGTTTTTTCATTTGGGGGTTGTTTCTTTGTTTCCTCATTTTTGTTGTCTGTTTGGGTTTGTGACTATGTTTTAGATAGATCCTCTATACCTCTCAATCTCTAGTGCAGGACAGTGTTAAAGGCTGTTTCTGACTAATTGGATCAGGCAAAGACTCAAAGCCTCCATCTTGATGCCATCTTATATTTCTAATAGAGGCCTAGTGTGCGATTTGAAATCACACAGCGCCACCCACTCCCTCTCCAGACCTTGAAACAGCCACGGCCACTGCTGATCAGGCCCTCCCCCAGTGCAGGCGCTCGGAGGCCCCTGCTGCCTCTGCCCCTGACACTGCATGCATAACCTCCTCCTGTCCGGTCAACCTGTTACAGTGTCCCAGTTAATTAGCATATTTCTCTATTTTATATATATATAAAATATATAATTTTTACTTATAATCAGAAAAAAATCAATTTCAATTTTTTTAAACAAAGACAGTTCCTATATAACAAAATATTTTCCAGCTCCCCAGTCTTTGCGAACCTGCTTAATCCTGTCTAACACTTCTAATTCTTTCTCCAGTTGTTCCTCCATGCCCTGTCCATGACTAGCAGTACTCTATAAGGAAACAATCTGATATGTAAGCAATAGGTGAAGTAGATTCAAGTTCTTTTGTGCCAAGAGGTGGCAATAACTCATAAACCTCTTTCACCTCTTCCTGCCTTGAATGTTTCAATCATCTTTGAAATCAACATAAACTCCCAGATCATCCACTAAACCAAAGGAGCCTAAAAAATTTTTTTAAAAGGAGCTTAGGAGGGCTAGTTAGTATGCTTTAAAGAAACATACTAACTAGCCCTCCCTAAGCTCCTTTAAAAAGTGAGAAAATTTGAGTGGAGAAAATTTAAAGGACCTATTTCCCATACTCTACTAAATGTATAAATGTGGTTTCCAAATATATTCCTTTAGGCTAGGGGCAACCAGGGCTATACATTCAAATGACGTGGGGCTAAACATTCCATGCTGGGGCCCACCCCAAGATTCTGGATTGGATCAGTACTTTCAAAAATCTCCCCCAGGTGATTTGATGTGCAGCCAGAGTTGTGTACCACTGTTTATATCAAATCCATTGCAACAAAACAATGTGATAGTCCTTGGATATTTGTCATAAGAAGTTTATGATGGCTTGAGCTTTTGGTAAGGACAGTCATCTCCTGAGAATTATATCTCCAGGGCTGTGATGGGCTTGCATGAATCTATCCCAGGGACCTTGGGGTCTGTGTTTAGTAGGAGGCCCACTGGTATTTAATCTAAGTCAGTAAATGGGACGAGAAAATGGATGACTCCCCTCCAGAACAGAGCCTCAAATGGAAATTCTCTTTGCTCAACAAAACTCAAAGAGGAAAAGTAAAAGTTGCAAGTTGCATGTGCCCCAGAGGTAAACAACACCTAAGAAAGGAGGTCAGAGAAGGCCTGAGAAAAGAGTCAACATATGGTATCAAGTGAAGGTTAGAGTGTCAGGAGTGAGGAAAGGGAAAGAAGAGGAGCAACAGCCCCTCTACCCCAGTATCATCAGACACCCAGCAGCTCCAGTTTCTTCCTTCCTCTCTAATCCTCAATTCTCTGTCTCTGTTCAGTCAGAATCGCCCAGTGGGAAAGGCAATCTACCCGTAGTCACCTCAACACTGCCTGCACTTTTGGAAAAGTAAGTGTCTATTTTTTTTTTCCTCTGAACTTTGGGGATCTCTGAGGAAAATCTCCTCAACTCACCTTTTCTCCCATCCTCACTCCCTAAATGCGATAGAAAGTAAATTAGGTTTTAGGAGAAATAAGTAGCACTCTGAGACAAAGATTTCAGACCTAGTTTGTAAAATTCCTAGACCAGGTAGATGCTATGGTATTGGTAAAGAGTACCATGATCTAAGGAGAGCCCATTGGAGATGGAAGTCTTCTCTGTTGGTTGGGACTCTTTGGGCTACAGATACAAGAAAACCCCAACTCAAAGAGGCTTAATTAAGTCCAGAGGAGAGGCTTCCCCAGATGTAGTACAGCAGGGCTCCAGCTCAGTCTCTCTACAATTTCCTAGCCTCTGCCCACTTTATATATTGACCTCATCAGCAGGCTTATGGCAAATGGCTGCTAATTCAGGTATTCTATCCAGACACGACATTATCTATAAGAAAAAAGACCACTTTCCCTCATGGTTCTTTCGTAGGAATGAACCAAAAGCCTTTCTTCAGTCTTCCTTATCTTGTTGACAGATTTGGTCCTTTTGTAAACCAATCACAGGCTTTGGGAATGGGATTGTCATCGTCGTCTTAAACTATCCCCTGGAGATAGGAAGAGAGGCCCAGCTTTTCATAAAGCAAAATGGCTTCATAAGAAAGAATAAATTCTCCAACAAAATCATGTTGCTGTTAGGCAGTAGGAAGGAGATGAGTATCGGATGGGCAAACAACAGCGTCTGCTAACTTTTCTAGGCATCTTTACAATTTGTAGGTGTTTTCATCCTCAGTCAAAGCAAGGCAGGCTGTTTTCTATACACTCAGAGGAATTTGTAACTTGCCTTTCTAATTCTTTCATTTGCTTGTTGGAAAACATCTGGACCACAGCTGCCACCTCTCAGAAATTTTCCCTTGTGTCTTTCTTTCCTCACTTGGTAGAACACACACCTATATTCTTCCTTCTTCCTTGCCTTGAGATAACTTTAATTCTTTATTTTTCATTGCTGTTAGAATAGTTTGGCCTGACCAGATAAAAATGTCCATGTTGGGCCCCTTTGCAGTACAAACAAGTTCCCAAGATCCTCACCTCCAGACTTAGCAATGTTTTCATCCCCTCTCAGTACATCAACAACAAACCCATCCCTCCATGACTCATCCTACATTAGTCTTGAAGTGTTCCCAGCATTTCCTCTTTTTGCCATCTAACCCCGCATAAGCTTAAAATTTCTTGATGTTGTATAGGGTATTTTTGTTTATTTGTTTCCCTGTTTTCCTGATCACTATAAGGAAATTATACAGGGATGACAAACTAACAACCATGTGGATGTAACCAAGTTTACAGAATCTAACCAAGTCCCTAGAGTCATAGTGTCTAGCCCCGTGGTCGGCAAACTGCGGCTCGCGAGCCACATGTGGCTCTTTGGTCCCTTGAGTGTGGCTCTTCCTAAGCCTTAGGAGTACCCTAATTAAGTTAATAACAATGTACCTACCTATATAGTTTAAGTTTAAAAAATTTGGCTCTCAAAAGAAATATCAATTGTTGTACTGTTGATATTTGGCTCTGTTGACTAATGAGTTTGCCAACCACTGGTCTAGCCCATGGTCTCTGAATCTCTCCAGAAATAGTCACTTATGCCCTGAATGAGAAGCACACTAAAATTCTCCCTTCCAATCCTGCCTTTGGATGCACCGACCCTTTTTCCAGGAAGGTCCCCAACATGGCCCTGTTTCCAACTCTTGGCTCACAGAGCTAAAAAGAGCAGAAGATTTATGTCCCCACTCTCCTCAAGGAACTGACAATGATGGGGCAGGGCCTGGACCCTGCAGAACTAATGTGCAGGCCAGCTGAGAACGTCTATCTGAGGCAGTGAGGATCATCAAGAACCTGAGGTAAACCTGGTAGGAAAAAGTGAGGTGCAAAATTGGGGACAATAGGCAGCAGCCCCAAATTAGAAGTGGCGATGAATAAGCATCAGTGGTGACAAATATGTCTGTAACTCATTCTTTTTTTTAAACATATATTTTTATTGATATCAGAGAGGAAAGGAGAGGGAGAAAGAGATAAAAACATCAATGATGAGAGACAATCATTGACCAGCTGCCTCCTGCATGCCCCACACTGGGGATCGAGCCTGCAATCTGGGCATGTGCCTGGACTGGGAATCGAACTGTGACCTTCTGGTTCATAGGTCGATTCTCAACCACTCAACTGGGTAGCAGCTCACTCTTATGGGCTACCAAGAGAGATCACCATGATATATTACCTCTACTGTGGCTGACTCAACTGTTGGGAATACACCCAGCCAATAAATATGGCTGTAAAAAGGGGAGGGAGTATTCAAAGAAGGAGGGACTCAGGACTAACAGCAGCTTCCCCCATGGATTTCTAAAATGTGCTAAATGATTTCCATCTGAATTCATGAAACTGGAAACATTTAACAGATTGCTCAGAGACTTAACAGTGAGACCATCTGTGAGTGAAAATAAATTCATGTCTTCTAACACAAATACAGTCAACTCTAGCTACCTTCTCCATATTGTTAAAGATTGTTATATTCAGCTTGATGTTAAAAAGATGTCACATTTCTCTAAGCATACAGTGACTAAACAAGAAGGGAAATGGCTAAGCAGGTGAAAGATGATGAGAAGATAAAATTATCTGTAGCTAGTTTTTAGCAAATACCTACACTGACTGCATGCCCAATGTGATTTGAGAAAATTCTGAGCCTTGTTCTTGTAGGCCACTTCCTAGTAAACTGCTCTTCATTTTTAACAAGGGGCTAAGAACCTGTAGACTTAGAGAAAAATAAGAAAGTGACACATGCAGTAGTCCCCCCGATCCATGCAGAATACATGCCAAGACCCCCAGTGGATGCCTGAAACTGTAGATAGTACTGAACCCTATATATACTACTCTCTCTCTCTCTCTCTCTCTAACACACACACACATAATAAAGTTTAATTTATAAATCTGCTTCTGTAAGAGATTAACAACAACTAAAAATAAAATAGGACAATTATACTATAATAAAAGTTATGTGACTGTGGTCTCTCTCTCTCATATTTTATTGTATGTACTCACCTTTTCACTTAAAGGAAGCACTTTACAGCTTCTCTTTGGTGTATTCAAATTGCCAGCATCACTACTCTTGCATTTTTGGGCCCGTTATTAAGTAAAATAAAGGTCACTTGAATACATGACAGTTGATATACTAAGTGATTACTAGTATAGGCCATAGCGTATACAGCATGGATACACTGACAAAGGGATGATTCAAGTCCAGTGCAGGATGGAACAGGACAATGTGAGATGTCATCATTCTACTCTGAACAGTATGCAATTTAAAACTTATGAATTGTTTATTTCTGGAATTTTTCATGTAATATTTTCAGACTGTGGTGAACTCTGGGTAACTAAAACCACAGAAAGTGAAACTTGGGATAATAGGGGACTACTATATATTTTTTAAATTTTTTAATTAAATTTTTTTTGAATTTACAGATTACATTCAATATTATTTTGAATTAGTTTCAGATGTACAGCATAGGGGACTATTATATTTAAAGTTTCATGAAGATTAAAGCAGAACAAAACTCAAGAACAGTTTCACAAGTAGAAGAACTATTTATTATTTTTCATTCTTTCATTTCTTTGACAATTAATGACCAAGGGCCAGGTACCTAGAATGCACTCAAGGAGCTCAAAGTCTAATGGGAAAGATGGGTGGGAAACAGGCCAGTATAATATAATGTGATAGGTGACAGCGTAATGAAGTACAGGTTGCTAAGGGAACAACACACACAACAATCAGCACCTTAACCCAGATTTTGTATTGTGGGAGGGAGGGCTTCCAAAAATGTTTCCTCTAGAAATTTACTTTTAAAGTGAAACCTGAAAGTTATACAGTTAACTAAGTGACCTAAAGGCTAACAGGATTCCAGATATAATGTGAGAAAGTATGAAGTCAAGGAATAATAATGATGATGATAATTACTCTGGCTGTTTCAAAAGTGTAGAAAAATTGCCAGTGTCTCATTTTATGTGAAGTGCTGTTTCCAATTGCTTTACATTAATGATATAATTTAATCTTTATAATAATCCCATAGATAGGCGTAGTATTAATATCCCTATTTTATAGGTGAGGAAACTGAAAATCAGAGAAATCATCACTTGCCTGAGGTTACACAGCTGATAGCAGAATTCATGCTCTTAACCTGTTAATAGGTTCTCCAACTGGAAGAATAGAAAGAAGTCCAGTATGACTAGAGAGAAGAGATGGATTTAAGAGCTGTTTTTGAAAGAGCTCTTATGGGCCAGGTGTTGAGTGGAAGGCAGAGAGTGGTGGGAGTGAGGGTATACATGGAGCCATTCACTGGGATCAAATAAGCCACACATATGGCTAATGTACAGGACTGGTTTATAAAAGGGACCATTATACTGATAAATCACTGGACAATTTTAACTATGATCTCTAAAATAACAATTTTTCTACACTTTTGAAATAGCCAGGGTAAATTGCTTAGAGGTTTCATATGACATCACGTATGTACTGCAAGCAGCTCCCCTTTGCAGATAGTATTCTGGAGTGAATTAGCCCTCAATCAACTAGTAGTGGGCCCCAGGAATCTGGGACTGAGTAATAGGGAGTAAGGAAGCTTTTGTAGCTCAGGTCCCCTGGGTTGGTCTTGTCTGAGGGAGCTGTGGCAGTAGGAGTGGCTTAGAGACATTGTGAGCCCAAGAAGGTAAGATGTGTCCATTGGTAAGTGTTGTAATCACTTTCAAATATTATTTACCACATGGAAAAAATAGACTTTAATATACCTGCTGGTCAAACACATTTTGACTAAATAACCCTCATGTCACTGAGAGCTGAGCATCATGAAAAACACTGTTGACTTGGTGGACATGAGAGAACAATAAGCCTTATTATCATGAATCATCCACGACCCCCCACTCCCCCCCCCAAAAGCATACAAAATTTCGGCTGGGAATAGATGCCACAATCTATGAGCATTTGGCTGAGAAATCCCTAGGGTGGGCACAAGCTGTGTGGGCTCAGCTCCAAGTTTACAGGCATGAATAAAGATTCCTTCAGCTCAACCCAAACACTGGGTTTCAGGAAATAGCCATTTACAGCACGACCTGCCCATTTTATAAGATCAATAGGCAGGGACTGGATGAGCCACAGTAAAGTCAATGTAACTCAGCAAACACTTAAAGGCACTTATTGCCAAGCACCATTCCAACTCAAACAGTCTCTTCCCTACAGTCACAGTCACATGGAGAGATGGGCATGTAGATAAAACATAAAATCACCCCATCTCCAAGTTATGCTGTAACAGAGATGTAATGAGGGCACAGAGGGAGGGAGAGATCAACTTTAACCACAGTGTATAACTAAGATGCCACAGAGGAGAAGGTATTTGAGCTGAGTCTTAAAGATACACAAGGAGAAACTTCCAGGTTGTTGGAGAAGATATTTCAGGAACTGTAAGCTCAGTCTAGAGGTCAGGATATAACTGCAAACGTTTCACATAGTGTGTGTTCCCCCTACTTCCCATCCTCCCCAGTATTAAATCAAGGTTTTCCTAACCTATCTCTCACTCTAAACAAGCAACCTTTAAAAGAAGGGCCAAATCATAAGCCATGACTCAGCTTATGAGCAGGCATGGCCTCACTTAGCCCGTTTCCTGGAACCCCTCACACTGCTCAGAGCCCCAGGAAAAGACTTCTGTTTGAACAGAGGGCTCATGGAGCTGTGGAAAGTGTACTTTGACATGAAGTTAGAAGACCAAGGAGAGAGTCCCAGCCAGGCCCACCAACCACCAATAATGTGAACGTAGGCAAGTCACTTACTCATCTTGAACTTGGTTTCTCATCTTTCATATGGGAAAATCCCCCACATGGGTTGCATATAGAGCAGTCAAGAGAATGGGCAAATGTTAGCCTGCATAGGATCAAATTTGAGCTCTATCAAACACTGTTTGATCTTGGGCTGGTTATTTAACTTTGCTGAGTTTTGGTTTTCTTGCCTGTCAAACTGAGAATAATAGTATCACTTATCTTATTCGGTTATTGTCTTAAGTGAGACCTTATCACATAGCCTGACACATAGGACAGATGTTAGCTCTTCATATCAGGAAGGTCAAGTGAGAGAACATACGTGAAAGCATGTTAAGAACTAAAGCCCCATAGGTGAGTTGAGTTGAACAGGGTGATCAAGTCAACCTGGGAGATCTGGACCCTGGACAGAAGATCCACATGTTAAAAAGTTGTTGAAATGGGCTTCCTCGCTTTACTAGGGGAAAGTTTTAGTCTCTACAGAGCACTCACCTGAGGGCAATGAAAGTTTTGTTTACTATCACTTGGTCAACAAAACTTAAAAGTTCTTGAGTGTTTTATGGCACAATATACACACACTTGAAAAATTTATTAAAACAATTTTATGTTAATTTTACCATACTTTAAAGTCACATTTAGGGTTCCTCTGATTCTGGAGTATCAGAGAAATCTATGTCAAGTTCTCTCTTGAAGATATAAATAACCCCCTGATAATTTATCATCTTGGATTTTATTTTTAGATCAGGTTTGAAAGAACATCAGATTGCTACCAAACTCTACCAATAAATTCAGTGTATAACTAAGAATAAATAGTATCATTTGTTGAGTACCATATTGCAGGAAATTTACTTATATTTCTTCATTAATTCTTACGCTACCATCTTCAGGTATAGAGTATTATCCTCATTTGACAGTTGAGGAATCTGAAGGTCAGGATAGTTAAGTAATCTGCACATGTTGGAGCTGGGGTTTGAACCCATGTTTGCCTCAGGAGGGTTCTTCTTCCTATACTATATTGACCTCCTTCAGACACATTTATAATTAACCTCTAAGGTTGACAGCTGTAGATAAAAGAAATTAGAAGTCTGATGCCAATACTTTACTTCTAATATAAACATTTATTTAATAAAATAATTACTTTCCCTGCCTTTGGCTCTAACTATGTTTTTTCTGCTCTTGTTCCAATTGTTTGGACAAATAGGAAACTGCACATTAGGCAAAGATCACATGGAAGGGAGTGGATAATGTAATTTGCAAAAGGAGATAAGTTATGAATAGATGATATTTTTAGAGTTTTATTTTTCTTGTTCACAATGGGTTTTGGTTTCCAACCTGATGAAATGTAAAGTTTACAAGGTCTGAGGAAAACTAAGAGATGAGGAGAATATATAAGCCTCACTCATAAAGCTTGTCTGAGGGGTTGGAGAGGGTGGCAGCTGTGACTTTCAGACTCTTGGCTGAAAAGCTCTGCTCACTCTTCTGCCTTACTTGAGGGTTCCTCCTTGACATGACTCCTGTTGGGATTCTGGTGACCTAGGAGGGCTGCAGAATCTATACTGTAGTGAAGGCATGGCTATCAGGATACTTCCTTATACCTTGTGATCCCATACCTCAAATAGGCTCCTAGCACTGCCCAGCCATCCTACTATAATTTTCTAACATGTCTGTCTCCCCCCGCCACACACACACACACACACACACACACACACACACACACACGACTCCTTTATGCCTTCTCCTCTCTCCTCAAGCCTTCCTAGGCCTCTCTACCTCACTCTCAGTAGATGACCTTGTCTTTCACCTTATAGAGAAAATTTAATCTATTAGATAGTAGCCCTCTCATCTTCACCAAATACCCAACCTGCAGCCTACCATCCCCTCTGTTATAACCAAGGAGAAGTTTCTCAATCTTTTAAAAGATCTGTCTCTGCTTCCCTTTTCATATAATTTGTTCCTTTGGTTATCCTCTTTCTCTCATCCCCTCTACTGGATCATTTCTACCCACATTCAAATGTGCTTTCATCTTTTAACCCACTTCTTTAGCTATGCATTCCCCCTACACACTCTTCTATTCCTTTTCCTAGTCAAATTGTTGTGTCTATGTCTTCCCCTTTCTCACCTCCCATTCTTTACTAAGCCCATTTCAATCTGTCTTTGACTTCTGCCATTTCATCAAAACTCCTCTTGACCTTCATATTATCAAATCTAAGAATCACTTTGTACTTATCTGACTCGGACTCTCAAAAGTGTGTGTATGACACACAACTCTCCCTCCTTGGCATCCTCGCCTCTCTGCGCTCCCAGGACTTCATGCTCTCCTGGCTTTTTCTCCTACTTCTCTAACTGCTACTTTTCAATCTCCTCTGTCACTCCTTTTCCACCTGAGCTAAGGACAAAGATGTCTATGGCTTGGTCCTGGGTCCTCATCTTTCCTCATATTATTTCCCTAGGCTTTAAATATCATCTATATGATATGATGATACCAAATGAATTTCTTCAGCCTTACCCATCCCTTGGTTTTAACTATCATCTATATGATGATAATACCAATATAATTTCTTCAGCCTTTGGTATATCCAACTACTACTTGATATCTCCACTGAGATGACCCTTGTCCAAAAGTTACTAGTAACTCCTGCCTTACTGCCTCCTTTCAGTTCCTCGAGCATCTCTGCGTCTTTTGTGTCTTATGGTCTTCACTCATCCTGCATCCTCTATCTAGACCAGTGGTCGGCAAACTCATTAGTCAACAGAGCCAAATATCAACAGTACAACGACTGAAATTTCTTTTGAGAGCCAAATTTTTTAAACTTAAACTATATAGGTAGGTACATTGTTATTAATTAGGGTACTCCTAAGGCTTAGAAGAGCCGCACTCAAGGGGCCAAAGAGCCGCATGTGGCTCGCGAGTCGCAGTTTGCCGATCACGGATCTAGACTGATATTTCCTCTGTTATAGATACAACTAATGACTTCTCATCTTTTAAATCTGTGCTTCATTACACCAGCTCAGGCCTTTTCTGACCACTCTGTCTAAGCAGATTCTCTCATTACTTTCTGTCACTGTACACAGTTTGTTTCTATCATAAAAGTTATCACAACTTGCAATGAATTACATATTTTTCTTTCCTTTTTTTGGATTTTTTTCTTCTAAGCTCATTTATTTTATGATGTGTCCTCAGCATATTACAAGATGCCTGTGACTTAATCAGTACTCAGTAGATATTAACATGAATGAAACAAAAGATGGACATAGGAATGGAAAGCCACTGAACATTTTGGTCTGTCTCCATCTTTCTTATCTGGTGCTGTCTGTCCCAATAGCTGTCTGTCCACCCACAGCATCTCTGGAATAAGAATGAAGGTGGAAAAAAAAAGAACAAAGGTAGATTTGGGAGCATGAGGAAAAGGGGAACTGAAGCAGTATTAGATGTTTGGGGGTCCAGGAAAGATTCATGAACTAGGGCCTTTATAAATCTTGTCTCAAGGTAGAAGGATTGAAATTAACTCAATGCAATGGGTTTCCTCACTTCTGATCAGCAATCAGGCCAAAGACGTGGTTTGGTTTTCAGATGCCCAATCTGTCCCTGAAAGGACGCCCTGTGCTTCCTTCTTCTCACTAGTGGAAAAACAAATGGGGACCCAGATTGTGAAGCTTCTGCTCCCACACCAACCCTGAGCTGCCTGGAGATTAGCCAGGAGACCAAGGCCAAGATGGAGGAAGAAGCGTACAATAAGAGGTGAGTTAGACTTCAGCCCCTGTGAGGTCACTCGGCAGATCTCAGAAGAATCTTTCCCACAGGCCTTCCTCTCTCTTAGAGCAGTGGTTCTCAACCTTCCTAATGCCGCGACCCTTTAATACAGTTCCTCATGTTGTGGTGACCCCTAATCATAAAATTATTTTCATTGCTACTTCAAAACTGTAATTTTGCTACTGTTATGAATCGTAATGTAAATATCTGATATGCAAGATGTATTTAGGCGACCCCTGTGAAAGGGTCGTTCGACCCCCAAAGGGGTTGCGACCCACAGGTTGAGAACCGCTCTTAGAGGATTGAGGGAAGCAACCAGTGGCCCCAGGACCTCCTTGCCTCAGTAAGGAACTACATAGAAAATAGCAGTACTGTTCCACAGGAAGGACAGGAGGAAGCAGGGAGAGAGGGTGTGGTCAGACAATAACAAGGCTGCCCTTTTTTTAGGCAAAATGCCACCAGAACATCACTGCCCAGAATGATCTCAAAATCAAGGGCTCTGGGTGGGTTCTTCTTGATGGTGCCTGAGGCTTCCTGAGCACCCAGAACAGTCATGCTGCTGCCAAAAAAGCCCAGGAGCAGCGGCAACTCCTCTTGCTACAGTTGTCTCAGCCTTTCCTTCTTCCCGTCAACTGGAGTATCCTCAACTTCCAACTGTCCTCTTCTCTAATTGAGCTTCAATAGCAACTCTGGTTTGTCAGTCACAGATGGGACAGAGTACTGACTTGGCCAGACAGAAAATTACCTCTGACCAGGCATCACATCCTGAGCTTCTTTTCCTGTGACTTCTAGGGAGACAGAGCTTCCCACTGGTGTGAAATCTGTGGGCTTCTGTGTGGCAGCCATGCACACTACCCTGAGGTTGCTCCAGCCAAGCTGTGCTGGCCTTAAACACTCAGCTGTAGGACGGGCAGGAAGTGTATATTCAGTGTAACACTGATCCTGGGAGAAGGAAATCAGAAGGGTTTCCGTAGGAAAGCCTGTCTTTTAACCCACAGCTGTCCTCTGTACTCAGAATGCGTGAGGGTAAATGACTCCATTGGCTTTGTAAACATTTATTGAGTACCTCTCTAAGACAAGCTGTGTGCCTGCCACTTTGGTAAAACTTCCCAGCAAGCCTGTGTGACAGGTGTCACCCTCACTAGATCAAGTCGTATGCCTGGTACTTCCTTAGAACATTCCCACACCCTGTGAGATGAATGACACCCTCTCCATTTTACAGGTGAGGAGCTCACTCACCAAGGTTACATAGAAAACAGTTGTAATCTTAGCCCCACTGAATGTTTGGTAGAACAAGAACCTGGTCACATTTTTCCCTGTCAGTTTTGTCACACTTTCATAAACAGGAAGGATGACTGAAGATTGAGGGGAAATTGTACTGACATGAGCCATGGGATTCAGTGGAGCTTCCCAGCTTTTTCCTGTTTGTGGAACCACAGGAAGTGCGTAATTATTGGGGATGCTCAAGCCCTCTCCTCTTGGACCTCAGGAAAGGATGCTCTGTGCCTGGCCTTCCCAGACTTGATTGTTCCTTTTTTGCCTTCTAGATACCAGGAAGATCTAAAGAAGACCAAAGAGTTTAAAGGCCTAAAGGAGGAGGAAGAAGAACAGAAGAGTGAGGGTCCTGAGGAACCTGAAGAGGCAGAAGAAAGTGAGGAAGAGGGAAAGGACCAGAGAAGCAGGTTGGAGCCCTTGCCACTGCCAAAATGGGTCATGATTCATTAATTGCACAACATCTCTGGAAATGCCAGGCCAGGGCATCAGTCGGTCTAGGGCCCAAATGAGCAGCCAACAGAAACCAAGAGGACACTCATGTTTGGAGAGGAGGCAGAGGAAATTCCCAAGAGTCAAATTAATTAACAAGGGGATATTTGCAAGAGCTGAGAGATCATAGGTGGTGGTAGTGGTCATGGTAGTGGTGGTGGAGAGCTATAATCAGGAGCCGAGAAACTAATTGCGAGGGACTGACTGGAGTCCTTCCTAGCCCAGCCATGGTTAGCTCCTTTTCCAGCTACTAGTATCCCCATGAATGGACCATGGTCAAGGGAGCTGGCCTAAAGCCCCAGAGGGGGTTTCTTACAAGAACAGAGACAGAGAGAATAGATGGGTGCAAGGGACAAACTCAGCTTGGTGACAAAGGTGAGTTTCCAATAGGACCCTTCCATACTGATCAAACAAGCTTGGTCATCTGGACATTGGTTTCACTTTGGATTGGGTATTTTAGATATACTGTGTATTTCAAGTGTATTTTTCTCTAAGTCTGGAAAATATATATAAATGTAGATAAAGATAGTATAGATCCTGCATCTTGTCCTATCTACGTTCTGGTTTTTAATGATAGCCCCACTTTCACATATTCTACCCTCCTGTCTCTATTAGTACATTCAAACCAGAAGTCTTGATTTATGATGTTTGAAAATGTAGTTACAGAAAAGTTGGAACACTTCACCAAAATCTTTGTTTTTAGATCCCCAGGCTATCCTAGGTTTGAGAATGGCTCCAGCCAAAATGATTAATTATCTAATTAGTTGCTAAACTTGGGATAGGATATGTGTCTATGCTTCATTGCTGACAGACTCTGGAAATCACACACATGTAACAAATAAGGTAATAAAATGAAAATTAAACATGAGATAGATATACTTCAAAGCACAGAGGGACAATAGAGCACAGTTAGTGGAAGATTCAACCAGAGTGAAATGTCTCTGCCTACATGAATTCACCCCCATGTCCAAGGGAAGAGTTATCTAGAAGATCTGGAGAAAACGCTTCATCAGTGAAAACAACCTGCACTAGGATGCACCACCTCTCTTACTGAAAGAACCCCCAAGTTTCAACAGTGAAAGCGTAGTCCCTTCTCCAAGCAGCTGGATCCTGATCTCCTTATGTCTTTTCTCTCTTGGGGTCATCTGCTCTTATTTTGCAGACCACCACAATGCCTTCCTCCCCTTAATGCAGTCAAGCCCAGGCCTGGACAACAGCTCTTCCTTTGACTCCCTTCAATCCAGCTAACACAGGCTGGAACTTCTAACATTTCCAAACACCAAGAAAGAACAAACGAGAACTAAACAGAGAGTACATGGAATATAAACAGTCTGGTTTACAAGGCACAGGGCTGGAATCCTTATCTAGCTAATTTGATCTCAGAAGATTGGTGGCTCCCTCCCATTTCATGAAACCCCAGAGAAAATAAGGCTATGCCTGGATCGCTCTCTGTACAGCTCTTGGTCAGCTGCCTAAAGAAATGGCCACTCTATGCATCCATCATCTGAGAGCATCCTCTTGGTCCTGCCTATCCCGAGACCTTGTCCTCTCTATCCCTTGGCTCCCTTTCAGACTTACATTTGGTCTTGAGTACATGTGTATACCACAAGTGATGGATACCAGACGTCAGCACAGCCCTCAGAAGGGTCCTTGTCCTTCAGCACAGGGATATAGCTTCGCCTTTTCAGGCCCAGCATGATGACAGACACTGCTATCATAGAAACTGCACACTCAAAGTTACAGTTTCCCTTCCTCAACTGTAACCCAAGCCAGACTAGCCCTGAGAGCTGTTTTCTTCAATGCCAAGCAGTTCATTCATTTCTGAATCCCTTACACACACAGTTGTCTGTAGGCACCTGCATTCAAATGTGATTCCCCATGAAATTTTGCCATCTCACCAACAGGCAAGGTCTGAAGTCATTAAAAGTCCATGTCCTACTTAGTGAATTTCAAAACAAAAAACACTGGGGTAACCCCAGTAGTTGATCCCTTATATAAGAGATTCAACAACAAACACTAAAGTCTTTTTGTCTGAATGTCTACTATATTTAATAATATATAATAATGTAATCTGTTATAAATATTATTTTCTGGAGGATCAGCTTAAATGAACTTAGTGAATCAATCCAGTATCTTTCCCATATTAAAACAGAGAACAGTCTTCTGACATTTACATTGAACAAGTAAGTAAGACTCACAAGGTGCAACAGAAAACTTTTACCTTTTCTCCCACTGCCTGTTCAAACCTGCTGTATGGTTTTAAGTACATTCCTTTACTTTCCCAATAACTCTCTGAAAACATAAGTCCTCTGGTCAAGTTTAAATCCCAAGAATAACCTCCTTTCAGCAATTAAAATGGGCAGTTCCCTGAAATAGTGAAAAGCTTGAACTTATAAAGTTCAAGTGTCTCCCCTCCCCCAGTGCTGGTCTGCTTCAGGAAGGAAGTCTGCAGTGGGGATTGAGAGCAAGGCTTCTCTCTCAGTCTCCTGCCCTTCACCCCCGCTTTGCTGTTGCAGTGCCTGACCTCTCCAGGATTAATGCTGAGAACGGGAATGTAGATTAAGGAGTAGGAAAGGCAATACTTGACTGGTATTATTGTGACTGGGCTTGAGGCTTTGGCAGGCATTTAAAGCTGACTTTCTGACTTTGTTTAGTATGGCGTTTTATGCGACCTTCAGAGAAAACCACTCCTCCCACCCCAGCATCACACACATTCAAACCTTTGCTCAGGCTCTTTCAGTTGCAGGTCCCTTTATGAGGTTGAATGCATCTCTTCCAGCTGGTTACTTAAAATCAGTCTCTTGGTCCTTGAACATCTGGAAGTATACCTTCCTTGTTCAGCTTCTAGGTAGCATTTCCAGACAGAAACCATGGCATCTTATACCAGCTCTCCTTCACCTGACTACATCCAGGTGAGGTGAAACATCTACCTTTGGCCCACCATTGGTGGGAAGGTAGTTTTCCCCATCATGTCCCCCCTACTCTGATGCCACAAAGCACTTCAGCAAGATCCCTGCTCCTTAAATTTCTCAGGTGTGAGTCACACACAACTGTCTCCCCCTTATTGCAATATATCGAACTCTCCAAACAGTATCCCTGAAGCCCCTCTCTAGGCCCAGGTGAGGGGGAAGCATCTTCACCCCTCCCTATGGAGGAATGGGTAGAACTCAATACAACCAAAAATTGATTTCCAAAGGAATTCTATTTCTAATATAATTCTATTTCTAATCTCTTTTATAGGCTGAAAACAGGTGACCAGCTGAGGGTCACAAAACCAGATCTTGACCTTCTCCTGTGCTGTCCCACATAAGGGTGGGGCTAGAGTGGCATTTTCCCAGTTTGCTTTGGGCATGGAAATATAGCTGAAACTGAAAAGAAAGGCTGCATTTTAGCATACAATTATATTTAAATAGTTTAAATGGAGCTGAAAGAAAATAAGCTTCCACTTCTAAGCTCTCCCTTCCCAAGAGTTGAGAAATAGTTGATGATTTTCACCTCAGCTGATGTGATCACTATTTTGCTTTGCTTAATTGTCCCTGAAACGATCATCAGAGGGTTCCCACATGGAAAAGAAACTAATCAGTGCCTTAGTGCAGCATCGGAGGCAGGCCCCCTTGAGTATCTGGCCCCTTTCTAAAGAGGGTATTTGTGAGTCATTTTATCCATTGTTATGGTGTCTTTTTTCTACTAACTCTGAAGTAGAGCTCTCTACTTCTCAGCAAATAGTCTGCATATTTCAGTGTCTATGTGAGCCTCAAGATCTTCAGAAAGCCCCCTGTCACTTTTCTCACCTCCTCCATTTGGTAATCCTCAATATTCTCATTTTTGAATAAATGTATATCTATCTATCTATCTATCTATCTATCTATCTATCTATCTATCTATATATATGTAGTATATACTCAAAAATAGATGTGTCCAGGGCTTCTCCACAGAGATCTAAGAATAGACTCTTTAAAGTGGGCCATCTGACAGAATATCTTTTCACTAGGCCATAAAGAGTGGAAAAGTTGAAAGGCAGTTGGAAAGAGAGGAGTGAAGCAGGCAAAAAATGGAGGAGGACAGAGATGAAAAGCAAGGAGGGAAGAGAGAAAAAAGTGAGTGGAAAGGGGAGAGAAGAGCATGAAGAGAAAGAGGAGGAGGGAAAGATTAGGGAATAAAAATTAACAGGGTTGAGAAAATACCTTGAATAAGCCATCTAGAGGTTGCTGGAGCTACTAGTCCTCTGGTTGCCCTGGGATGGTTTAAAATGAACTCTTGAGGTTGATCTGGTTCTTTGTCGTTTATCATTGACATCAAGTCTTTTATGAGTTTAGCATAATCCTCCCACTCTGAACATAGTCAGATGTGGAAATGAGGACAACAAACTATGTGTCTGAACATGGAGGCAGACAAAGATTAGAACGTGGAACTGATCACTAATACCGTTAAATGTAGAAAAGATGCTGGTCCTGTCTGAATGCGTGGGAGTGTGGTCAGCCAACCTTATATGTTGGGGCTTGGGAGAGTTCAGATATCTATGACCACCTCGTGAACAGATGAGAGCATGGGTAAGTGAGTGAAGGATCAAACAAGCAAAGAGTATTGTATCTCAGTAGCTCCCAATATCAAGGCTATGGATTGGTGGCATCAAAATCACTTGAAGGAAAATTTAAACTATGGATACCAAGACCATACCTTTGGAAACTCTTTCTTATTCAGTAGGCCTGGGTACTTTGAATAAGTGCTGCCAAGAGACTCTATACACTGCTGAGTTGGAGAACCAGTGCTCTAGATAGCATAGAAAGTGTCCAGACAGAGAAGTATGGGTCTGGGCATCATATTTGTGCTCAACATACTAAACCCTCCACCTATTTTTTCATTTGACAGCAAACTTGAAGAATTGGTTCATTTCTTACAAGTCCTGTATCCCAAACTGTGTCAGCACTGGCAAGTCATCTGGATGATGGCCGCAGCGATGCTGGTCTTGACTGTGGTCTTGGGGCTGTACAATTCCTATAACTCTTGTGTGGAGCAGCCCGATGGGCCCCTTGGAAGATCCACTTGCTCAGCAGCCCAGAGGGACTCCTGGTGGAGCTCAGGACTCCAGAATGAGCAGCCTACGGAGCAGTAGGAAACCTGACATCCAGCCAGTACCCTGCTCCTACACACAGCCCATCACCCTTTCCCCAAGTTATAGTGGTGTCAGGCCCGGGTGTGAGCACGCTGCCACCGGTCCATCAGAGAATGAGCAAGGGTTCTTTCACAATCAGCTCCTCTGTGGCAGCTCTTCATACATAGTAACTGATGTTCTCAGAGGATCAACAAAACTTTCCTGGGAAAGCAGCCAGTAGATGAAGAAATCACCTTCACCAAGGAACTCTAATAGAAGGGAAGGTCGCCTGCCTTGGCTCACTGCAGGGGACAGTGAAAAGCTCACTCTTCCATTTATTTCCTCTTTGCAATAGGGAATCAGGAAGAATTGTGCCTAAAGGCCAACTCCAACCCCAAGGAACAGGCCTGGAATTAGGAGTCACCACGTCAATATCTTCCCATTTCCTATCTCATTCTCACTCTCTTTCTGCCCCTTTGAAAGAGAGTTTCTCTTTACAGAAATAGGAAAGGTTTCTCAGAAAAATATTTAGACTGAGTTTAGCTCTGTGCTTGAAATGCAATGGGAAGATGTGAATTAATATATATGCATCTGTACACACAAACAACACACACATACACACAGCACACATGTGCATGAAGCCAACAAGCCTCCAAATGTGTGCTATGGGTGCTCTGGATAAAGCCAACCCACAGATATTCACTAGGTTTGGGGCAGTCACCAGGCACCTGTTCAATGAGCTCTCTACGTGGATTTAAGATGTTTGAAAAACACTGCAAACTCATGGCTTTAATAGTGAACTTGCTGGTCTCCATTTCAAGTACAATTCCAAACTGCTGTACAGCACAGTCTACTCCCTATTTGTTCTCTCCCCATTGGGAGAAGTTAATTCGACTCTCAGGTGAATAAGGAGACCCGGTGTGCTTTCAGCGTCCATGTGCCCACAGATAAGTGTGCAACTACATCTAGTGCTTCAGTTCAAATGGAATTCTCAACTCAAACATGTGTTTCAGAGCATCCCCAATTGTTTAGTAGAACACTGATAGAGCACACCCCACCTTCAATTTGACCTCTCGCTCTACCTTCACAGTCTTCATTCATCCCTCATCAGTTTTGGGGGGTATTGGTTTCTGTGTGGGTTTTGTTGTGGTTGTTTTGCTTTTGTTTTGTTGTTGAAATTGTTTGTTTTTGTTGCTAATAGTTATAATATAAAACTTACTATGAAACACAGTTCTAGGTACCAGGTAGGTATTAATTCATTTAGTCCTCAAGGAAAACAAACAAAAACTATGAGATGGGTACTAGTCTTCTCATTTTCAGCTAAGGAAACTGAAGCACAAAAAATACAAGTAGCTCTCGGAGGACACCTAGTTAGTAAATCATGGGGCTAGAACTCAAAGCCAGGCAGGCTGGCCCAGAGGCTGTGCTCTTAACCACTGCACAAATGGCCTCTTCCAGTGGTCTCCTAATTGGACACCTTACAGTCCAGACCCTTCAGCACCTCCAAACCATTTCTGGTGCCTAGACTAACCTGTTTTCTCTCACAGTTCTGTTCCTCCACTCGCTAGTTTTTCTTCTGTGATTTTTTTTCCTGGTCATTCTTCAAGACCAAGTGAAAAATCATCCCCTCCATATAGGCTTTAATTACCTCCTCCAACTCCCCACTATACCCCACACAATAGGGCACAACCTTCTCTGTGCTTTCTGGCACTTTTAAAACATCTTCCTTACTGATCATTATGACAGTGTATAACAATAACTTATTTCTGTGTCTTTCTCCCCCAGCAATTTTTCCTCAAAGACAAGAACCATGTCTTACCCATTTTCTGGGTAAGGGCTTAGCATGGTGGCTAATGCTGGGGAGGTTGTCATTAAATGCTGATCAAAAGAACAAGGGAGCCTTTCAAGGTGGTGGAGAGTAGCTTGAGGACAGCTGAAATTTTGCATACTTCCCAATACCAGCACCAGCATCACCACTATTTCTATAAGAACAGTAACATCTTTATTAGCCTCAGCTTATTCTAATATTTTTCAATCTGCTCTGAGAGAGAACAGAAATGAGGCCCGGCTAGCAACATCATTCCCAAGCTCAAGAACCAGGCTTAATGCAACCACTCCTTTCAGGAGACCCACCTAAATTAGGCCCCACGTTAGAACAGCATGTTGATTTAAGGGGGATGTCCTTTACAGTGGCTAGCAAATCACTGTGAGAGAAACCCAAGCCAGGATGGACCACGGATGTGCCATTAGGTAAAGAGGTGCAGATCAAGGCAGACAGACTTTGGGGGCATGGATGGATGGTTTACCTTCCCTTTCCAGGGAGGCTGGACATACTGAAGGAGCTCTGGGTCCTCAGAGCCCAAAGACAGGATGCAAATAGAGTTCCTGAGAGAGTGGCTGTGAGATGAGGCTTTTGGCTGGCAATGTCCAGTCTCAGCCACTCTTAAAGGACCAGGCTCAGAGGATCCATTGTCCACTTGGCCACAAGGTTGTGACCTTTGTTTCCAGTTGAGACAAAGGCCAGCAAGGGGGTTGCAGTGAGTTCCTGAACCTCCAGCTGCTCCACAGAAAGACCTGCAAGAGTCCTCCCAGACAAGGTCCTCACCCAAACTACTCTGAGAGTAAAGGGGGTTGAGAAAAAGAAGGGGCATAGGAGTAATCACATTTCCACGAGTATTCCTGAAAAAAGTACTTATCGGTATTTCTTTTCTGAAAAGCAAAGATTGACCTGAAGCGATGGAACTGTTGTCAAAGCAGCCGTGAAACGGAGAGAAACAGGCCCTGTATTTCCTAAAGTGATATTGATCTGAAATAAAAGTTCCCCTCAAAATGCCTCTGAAGTCTGACATTCCTGCTTAGCCCTAGGACTCTGGTGCCTAGGCTCAGTTGCAGAGCGATGTGTTGTTTTGTGCTGTTGTTGCTATCACCTCCTGAAAGGAACTTCACTTTCTAGGTACTACAAAGCCAATATGTATTGCTCTTCAGCCTGCAGAGTAAACAGAGGGGGAGAGGCTGGATTTGTGTAGCACTGGCTGTCAGTTCCAAATGTTGTTAAACCTCACACAGGTGTGCTAGAATTGAACTGTAGCATGTCATGTGCCTGAGTTTGAAAATAAAAGCACATTTCCAAACATTTGACAATAGCAAAATGCCTCCTCATTTTGTGGAGCCAAGCCAACAATATTGCCCCATTGGCTATTTGCGTCTCCCAGAAGCAAGCCAGAAGTCCCCAGTCACAAAAGCTGGATCAATTCCTCTCCTCTTCCCTATGCCTGATACTAGTTCTCCAGTACCTTCTTTGCCCATGGTTTTTGTAATTAATACATTTTTCTGTGATTGAGACTGGTAAGTGTTTACCAACCTAATTTCCATAGGTAGACTACATCTTTCAGTCTTTCTTGCAGCTAGGTGCAGGGAAATGTAGACCTTCAGATCTAGTTTCCTAGAAACACAACTATCTTACCCAATACTTTACACTCTCTTTATTCCCCTCTGTTCCTATCAAATTCAGAGGATTCAGTTGAGGCCCAAGAAGATGGCGGAACCACTAGGTGGAAGCTGAGTTTTTGAATGGGCACTTGAAGCATTCAACTGTGACATGAGCAAGAAACAAAATGTTAGTGTATTAAACCACAAAAATTCAGAAATATTTGTTATAGCAGTTAGTCTACCCTGACTAATGCATACATTTGAACCAGAAATGGGGTGCTTCATTAACAAATTTTCAAAATATGAAGCACTGGCTTAGCACTCAAGTGGCAAGAAATAAGAAACTAATATCAGGGACTGGAAATAGTGTGACCCATAGTGTGACCCATGTTGTGAATAAAACAAAAATATTTGGTCAAGTCTTACCCATGATAATCTGTGGGTCACGACCCCTTTGGTGGTGGAACGATCCTTTCACAGGGGTCGCCTAAGACCATCCTGCATATCAGATATTTACATTACGATCCATAACAGTAGCAACATTACAGTTATGAAGTAGCAACGAAAATAATTTTATGATTGGGTCACAACATGAGGAACTGTATTTAAAGGGCCAAAAGGTTGAGAACCACTGATTTAGAGTAAACTCAAGGACAGCCTATGTGTAGAGGAAGTAGTAGGAAAGAATCAGAGTGTTAGAGTATGTGAATTTTTATTGGCTGTCTTTGGCAAGGTGCTGCAAGAAAAAAATCACTCAGCAAAAAATTGGCTATTTGGATGGAGAAAGGAGAAAAATAGAGTTTTCAGACTGAAGGGTTAGAAAATGTGTGCTTCTAAACCCCCAAAAGTAAAGCTAAAAAGAGCTGTGAGTAAAAAAGAACCCATAAAATTTCTCAGTTGAACTCAGATCAACTTAGTCGTACCACAAAGACCAGATTAAGGATATTCCATTCATGCTTTTAAATGAACTAGCCACCATTAAATTAGAGAGAAAGAGATAGAGATAGAGGTAGAGGTAGAGTTAGAGATAGAGATAGAGAGATATGGGGGGGCAAGGGGCTGAAAAAACAAAGAAATATATCTTGAGAATTGTTACTGGGAAAGGATTTGGGGTATAATTATTGACACAGGAATCAAATGGAAGCAAACAAATCAGAAATCTAAGTTTGTGAGGAAACTGTATTTACAAAGAAACATAAGCCAGAACTAAAAACTCGTTTGATTGTTCAAGTTGGAAAATAACTTTGGGAATCCTAAGCTTATACCAGCAGAAAGCCGATAGTAAAAGCGAGGCATAACTCTCTAATTCCCACTAAAATGGACCAAAAAAGATGGTACAAAATGAAGGGCCACAGAGAACAGTGGACATGGGACATGGCAGTTTCTCCCAGAAAGCAGAATCAGGATCTAATCCAAGGTAGGCAACTGTGGTAGGCAGAATTTCTAAAATTCTTCCACCAACTTAAATAAGCATGGAAATGGATTCTTTCCCAGGGCCTCCAGGTGAGAGCCCAGCCCAGCTGGCACCTTGATTTTAATCTTGTGGGACCCAGAACAGAGGATCCAGCCAAGCCCACTGGGACTTCTGATGTACAGAATGGTGAGATAATAAATGGGTGTTGGTTTAAGTCATTAAGTCTGCAGTAATTTGTCATGCAGCAAAAGAAAGCTGATCTAGTGGCTTTTATAATGTCTCTTATTGGTATTCCAGAACCCCTACGGCCAGGTGACTGCTGTGTCTCCCATTCCTCTCCTTTGCACATGGCAGTGTTTACTGAGGTTATCAAGATCCTGCTTCACCCCAGATTACATTTGGGGGGCAGCATACAACTTTTTTAGTTCATAGGTTACCAGACCGCAGAGTACCACAGCTGGACCTGACAGGGATGGCTGAACATAACTCAGAGATCATGGACTTTGAGCTGGAAGGGGCCTGGAATTATCTCCTTTGAGAACAGAGTGACTTTATTCTGTGTGTGATAGGAATAGTGAAACCTATACAGGGTGATCAAAAGGGAAAACTATGGCAAAAACTGCTACGGGTTCACCAATTCACTTTTCCTTTTGCTCCTGGGCACAAAGTTAAATTGCATTCCAGACTCCTTTGGAGTGAGATGGGAACATGTGACAAAGTTCTGTCCAATGGGATATGGTTGGAAGTGAGATACCCACTTCCCAGGCCTGACCCCTACAGTAATCTCCAGCATCCTCCTCCACATGCCCTTCCATTGGTTGCTGGTTCAATGTCAAGCTTAAAAACAGGGAAATCCGGATGTCTCGATTATGAAGTATTAAAGTGATGGTAGAGCTACACAGTCTCTGAATAACTGTGTTTGGCCAAATCCCTCCCACACATATACACCAACACTACCATCTCTACAACTGTCACTACCACCACCGCTGCCACCACTATTGTCAGCCATTGGATTGCAATATGAGAGAAGTAACTTTTATTTTATTAAGGTATTGATATTCGGGGTTGTTTGTTATAACAGACTACACTGACTAATACATTTATTTGCCTATTTATATATGTTAGAAAACAACTAGTCCCTGTAATAGCAGTATCATATGATTATATTTCTATGTTAATTTTAAATTCGTATAATTCAACTCCCTTATTCAGCAGATGATAAATCTGAGGCCTAGGGAAGTTAAGTGGCTTGCTCAAAGTCACACAGATAATTGGTGTTAGAACTTAAACTGATATTTAGATATTACCCTCAGCCCAGGAATATGGGTTGTACTCTATTACCATCTTTCTTGCCACATTTCAAAATGTCTACTCTATTTAAATTTTATATGCATATATCAGATTAAATATCACTTTAACTCATGTTTTCTGTGATTCCTTTTCCCCCTTCCTATCTTCCTTCCTTCTTTCTTTTTTAATACTTAGCAAATGCTCTTTTTCAGGCATGATGCTAGGCTTTAGGGATAATGATGAAGGGGATATGATTCCTGCCTTCCTGTCTACCTGGTTCTATGGTGATAGTCACATGTTTCTGAGGTACCCATAGCCCGAGGCTTAGGCTCACCTAAGTAATGATGTCTAAAGATATTAAGATATTTAGATATTGGATATATTTAAGGGCTATCTCCCAGTATCTTAGAAGTTCCCTGTGTTTGTGCAGAGCAGATTCTCCTTTTGCTATTGGTATTTTCTGTACAAAAATCTAACTTATGGATACCATTCACAGAGCAAAGAACTAGTTGTCCATTCACTATTCCTATAAATGACATTCATTTTGAAGAAAACTCATAAACCTTTGCTCAAGGCATTACTCTCAAGCCAGAATTCCATAATTACAATGGGGACCAACCACTGAAAATCCAGGCAAAACAGAGTATAGTCTGCTCGTATACAATACAGATAAACCTCACCTTCATCAAATGAGAAAGGGGAAGTCTAAATTGAATGTTGGTCTATCAGAGAAGTTATTTGGTCTATAAAAGAAGTTATTAAAGAAAGAGTTATTATAAAGGACCCTTGTAGTAATTCCTATTATAAAGTCAAAACCCTTTTTTTGTAAAGTATAAAATGACTAACTTTGTAAACTGTCCCCCTACTTAGATTTTTTAAATATGATTTTTGTGTGTGCCTGGTTTATTTGAAGAAGGAATCACCTGTGGTGCTAGAGAAAATTTAAATGTATAAAGTAAGTCCCAAAGGGAGGCACGAGACTCTATCTTTTGTATTTAAATGGGCATTTGCTTTCATGAACCTGGTAGCACCATTCCCCTATAGATCAGAAGAATATGCAGCTGGGAAAATCGCCACTGATTGTGAGAGGAAAGCACAACCCATTCTCAATCTCCTTTACAGAGACAATCCTAGGAGTAAATGAATGGGCTCCACAGACAATAGCAATGGATGTTTGAGAACTGACCTGGTGGGGGTGGTGGGCAGTGGCAGGGAATATGGGAATTGGGGAAACCGTCAGCAGTTCACATTGTGCTATCTGCCTTCCTCATTTCTGTGCTTTCTGAGTCAGCATTAGCTAAATTTTCCAGAAAGCTATCCACAAAGTACAGCCTGAGCATTCAAGGGGCGTCACTCACTTCCCTCAGTGACCTTGACAAGTCAGAAGCTTGAAAACAGGGAAATCCGGATGTCCCGATTATGAAGTGGAGCAGTGGGGACCACAACATATTTCCAGAAGTCTCCATCCAGACTGGTGATTGCATGCCTTTGTTACTGCCAGTGGCTGTCTGAGGTGTTTCTCTGGCTCTGAAGGGGTTGGCACAATGACCAAGTACTTCAGCCTGGTGTTGCTTCTTGCCTCCATCTGGACCACAAGGCTTTTGGGTCAAGGCTCTGTCCAGGTACAAGGTAGGTTTCTTAGTAGAATGCCAACCTGCGGCAAGGCAAAATCTTACCTGTCCTAAGTCTACCAAATTCTTTACTGTGGATTGCTGGGAGTGGGGATGACCCTCAATGTACATAGAAGATCTAATAGTATCAGTCTGCAAGAAATGTCTTCACCATATTGTCAATTTCACCAAAATGATTCATATTTTACCTTTATGTTATCTTGACTTTTATTTTTGGTTATGGACTATTTTTAATGAGAATATTTTGAAAGAAAACATTAAGTAGATATCATTTGTTCTTATTTTTTTTATCCTCACCAGAGGATATTTTTCCATTGATTTTTTTTTTTTTGGAGAGAGTGGAAGGGAGAGGGAGAGACAGAGAGAGAAACATCTATGTGAGAGAGACACATCAATTGAGTGCCTCCTGCATGCGCCCTGACAAGGGCTGGAGGTTGAGCCTATAACTGAGGTTTGTTCCCTTGACCAAAATTGAACCCGGGACCCTTCAGTCCACAGGCCAACTCTCTATCCACTGAGCCAAACCAGCTAGGGTGAGATCATTTGTTTTAAAAATCTTTCATTGAAGAAGAAAATCATGATTGTAAACATTTTTAAGCAATCTCTAAGCCTGGGAAAAATAACTTTCACGGAATATTGGCCTGTTATATATTTTTTAAAGTGAAATATAATTATTTTAATTTCAATTTTATTATATTATCCTGGGATGCATATATTTTTAATATGTAGTAAATAGCAAATTAACTGGAAAAATTGTGAAATATAGGTTTGAAAATTAGCCATCAGCTCTCTACAAAAGGAATGATTTGAAATGATTTCTGGGCTTTGAGATGCCTAAATGGTAACCTCATCCTGCATTGTAGGCAAAAAAACTGTAACCACAAATCACTCATTTTAGCTCTGGGCAAAATGAAACTCTGAGTACATTAAAAGAAAAATTGAGTATTCCTATTCTGGAAGCTACCCTGAGATATAAAATATGTTGGGAACAGACATCCAGAGTTGATTCATATATTGTTATACTTAATTTTAAAGGGGAGGCTAGAGTTATATAATTGATTTTTTTTTCAAATACCAGAACTGTTACTGTCAAATAAGTTGGTCCTCTTTGAAATCCCCCTGAGAAGACTATTCACTTTTCCCCAAAATGTTGCCATTACTCAAGCTATTTTGGAAATTGTTCTTTGACAATGACTCTATCACACTCTTTGGACCATTGTCGATAATGGTAAAGATTTCCTAAGGAAATTAAATTTTTGGAAACAACTGACAGTTATTCAGAACCATGATTGAGGAAAAGGTGGCTGCTGAAGGTGAGTGGATGAGGATGGGAGACAGTATCCTTGAGGACTTATTATATAGAGATACAGAATTAAGTGTGTGTGTGTGTATTATATATGAAAAAGGAATGACTTGAAATGGTTTCTGGGTTTTTCAGATGCCTAAATGGTAACCTCATTCTGCACTGTAGGCAAAAAAAGTGTAACCACAAATCACTCATTACAACTCTGGGAAAATAAAAATCTGAGCACTTTAAAAGGAAAATTATGTGTTCCTATGCTTGAAAATAATATCTTAAGAAGACATTTTATAGATGAAGAAACAGGTTCGGTGAGGCCAAGTGACTTGCCTAATGTCACAGGCAGTAAATAATAAAGCTTGGGTTTGGATTCAGCTCTGTCTGCTAAGCATATACTATTTCTAGTATGCCTGTTGTCTCCTGAAAACTCCTAAGAGATTACTAGCATATCCCTTGAATACCAGCTCCCTAGTTTTGTCTTAAGAAAATAGAAAAGCTTAAATTTGCCTAATATTTGTTAACTGCCTACTATGGACCCAGTCTTTGCTAGGTACAAGTTATCTAAATTAATTCTGACAAAATTCTATGAGTAAGAAATAACCATCCCCATTTTATAGTTGAGAACGCTAACTTGCCCAAGGTCCCACAGCTAATTAACATTACAAGAAATATTCAAACCTAGGTCCATTCCCAGAATAGGCCTATCATTACTACTACTACTACTACTATTTAGAGTAAAAATGAGGTATGATGAGAGAGTATCAAGACTACTTTATAGTGTAATTAATAAACCTACAAGTATCCCCCCACCAAAGAAAACAGCCCTAAGAGGTTTGAGCAATAGCACGCTCATGGGCTAAATGAGCCAAATTCTAGGACAAATGGTGTGTTCCAAGAGTTCAGCTCTAATTGTGTGTGTGTGTGTGTGTGTGTGTGTGTGTGTGTGTGTGTGTGTTCATCTTTTCCCCATAGCACAGTGGGAAGCAGAAGTGTCTGAGTTAAGAACTGGGGTTTTAGAGTCAGTTGTAATTGGGTTTGTGCCCTCAATCTGCCACCTACTTACTCTGTATCCTTGGGCTTGGGAAAGTTATTCAATCTCCCTGAGCCTCAATTTTCAGTTAAAAAGAATCTAGGTAAATAAATTAATTAATTAATTAATTAGATTTAATTAAAAAAATAAAATGTTTATTTTTTTTAAAAAAAGAGACAGGGTTTGGCACAGAGTAGCATCAACAGATTATAGAAGTGGGAATTTTATTGGTATTAACATTAGAGGCTATTTTGTCACAAACACTCACATTGGAGTGTTGGCTCTCGGGTCTCTCTTTTGGTGAGAGCGGGGGTCTGACAGCAAACAAGGCCATCACAAATATTGTACATAAAATATGTATTCCTTCCCGCAGTCCCCTGATCCAGAGCAGAGCAAGATCACATGGAGGACTTAGAAATGCTCCCTCCATGTTTTCAAGAAGAAACTTCCTTTAAATGCTAACCTAGAAAGTGTTCAAAGCATTTGACTGGGCATCCAGTGCACAGATCTGTGTACAGGCAATTACTTGGGAGATTGAAATGCTCTTTTATGAACTTTTGTGGATTAAGCCCAATAGACATAATGTACCTGAGTGCAAGGCAACTCATAATTTCATACAAATCTATAAATCTTAGAACTCTGAAGGAAGGGATCAAAAGATCTCTCAGATTCATTAATTTTTTAGTAAAATATTCACATGTTAACTATTCAACTGCTTTGAAGATAACATGATAATGTTATTTATGATTTAATGAGTACCTATTGTGTAGCAGGCACTATGCTAAGCATTTTTATTGGGAGTAACTCATTTAACTCACTACTCTATAAAATACATATTGTTACCCTCTCAGTTTTGTAAGTAAGGGAACTGAGGCTGAGAGATGAAATAACTAGCCTAAGGTCACAGAACAAGTGACATAGGTATATTCAAATCCAGGTCTGACTCTAAAACTCTACTTCATTTAATTTCTCTGCCATGCAAGGTTTACTGCCCAGCTCCTCCAGGAACTTCTGAGTAAGTCTGCCCCCCAATGGTTAGAGTAGACTTGAGACTGAGAAAGCTCATATTATACTGAATGCACCATTTTTCAGCCCATCTCAGAAATAGTGGTATCTCCAAAGCACATTCGTTTGGAGTGTCACTAACTATGCTATTAGCCCTGAATTCTATCTTTCTCAGAGTCTCAGACTGTTCATTTAATAGACTTCAAAAGGTCTGCAGCAACAGCATCATCTAGACCCCACCCCAGGAACTAGTAGCTGAAGCCTCCTCCATGTAATGGACAAGGTACCTTAATGCAGTGTGATAGAGTGGACTCAGGTCTGATGAGAGATACAGCTTGGATCAGACCAAGCACCCACCTAACCCAGCAGAATGTCCTTGTGGGAAATGTCTGGCCTGTGTCTTGTTATTCTTAAGCTTCAATCCCAACCACAATGACCTCACTGCTGCATTGAGCTTATGATGCTGTGCTGGGAAGAGGAGCCTAAGGGCTATGAACAAGGATAGCAGCACACTGAAGATGTATGTGATTCCTTTGCAGAACTTTCCTTCCTAGTGCAATGCAGAATTATGGGAGTCACCCTTTTGACCAAAAAGACAAATGTGCAGCTGAATTTCACAGAAGCCAAGGAGGCCTGTGAGCTGATGGGACTAACTTTTGCCAGCAAAGATCAGGTTGAAGCAGCATGGAAGTCTGGCCTTGAGACTTGCAGGTGAGAACAGCTGGATTCACAAACACGGTTGGAGCTCTTTTGGCTCTGTGTTCTTGTTCAGCCCTAGCGATAAATGTATCCATTCAACTAATATGTATTCTGTTACAGCTTTGGATGGGTTGCAGATCAGGTCGTAGTCATCCCTCGGATTCGTCCAAACCCAAAGTGTGGAAAGAACGGGATGGGTGTCGTGGTTTGGAAAAATTCACCCAGCCAAAAGTTCAGGGCCTATTGTCACAACTCATCTGGTAAGTCAGATCTGCAGTCTCTCCATGTGCTATCTTTTTTTTGGGTTTTGCTAGCTCTATGATGTGTCTGAGAAGAGTGACCCTGAGCAGCAGCAATCATAGTAATGGTCGTTTAACCCTCCAAAGACTCATTCTGTGACAAGACTAGAAGTGGCAGTGTGCCCCTTGGAGGAAAAGGTTAGGGAAAATATGGTTGACTGGCAACATCAGGGGAAGGGCATCCCAGGAGGTTCCACTACCTCCCCACTCCACCCTATAAAATTAACAGGAAGAAGAGAATGAAATATCTACTGTAGACAATGTAACGTATTAAGTTATCTCACTGAACCTTGACAATCTCCCTATGAGGTATGCTTTGTCATCCCTATTTTGCAGAAAAAAACTTAGCTCAGAGGATGTAACTACAGTTGTCTAAGATCTCATTGCTATGAAGACTCAAACACAGGTCTAACTCTAAAACGATGCTCTTTCCGTTATCCTATATTCCTTCATGGGAAAGGAAATTCAAATGCTACATTTGACATTTTTTAGAACAAGACCCAATCTCCATTTTATGAAGGAAGGAGTTGAATCTAGAAAGTAGAACTGATTTTCTGATGGTCACACAGTCATCCTTTTAACCTTGCTTGGAGACCTTGGTCACCTTAGCCCAAGTGCTTTACCTTCCCAGAAAGGTTTAAGTACCTTCTCAGAAAGGTTTTGCTTTTACAAATGCTAGTTCTCAGTTTGTCATAAGAACCTCTTCCTGATTTATTACTCTTCACATATACTAAAAAATCTGATCTTCTAAAGGTCATACAGCTGAGTGGTCATACACAAGGATAGATTCCAAAATCATTCTCCAAGATCCAAGAGACAAATGTGCATCAACAATATTATGTTTCCAAAAGGCAACATAGGGTCCAAGCAGTTCTCCGAACCGGGGGCTTTGGCATAGGAAGGACCCTGGGAAATACTTTGTCTACTTCCCTCACTTCAGAGATGAAACTTCTATAGCTCAGAATGGAGATTTGGTTTGTTCAAAGTCCTACAGTCATTTGCAGAGTCATGACTGGAACATAAAGTTTCTTCCAACATTTTTTTCACCACCCTTCTCTCCTCTGCCTCTTCAACCTATCACTTTTCACAAGCCTGTTTATCTCATAGCCAGCCCATGCTTGTCAAATGGCCTGGACTTTTTAACTGCCTGGCCTTCCTGCCAGCTCTCAATGTGATATGATAACCAGGCCTCTAGACTAACCATGTCAAACTCGTGGCCCACAGGCCACATGTGGCCCACAACAAATATTTTTGCAGCCCAGCCAATATAACAGTGTGTAAGAAACGTTTTAATAAAAATTTTATAACTTGCCCTGGCTGGTTTGGTTCACTGGATAGAGCATCGGCCTGCAGACAGAAGGGTCTCAAATTCGATTCTGGTCAAAGGCACATGCCTGGCTTTCGGGCTTGATCCCCAGTGGGGGTGTGCAGGAGGCAGCTGATCAATGATTCTCTCTCATCATTGATGTTTCTATCTCTCTCCCTTCCCCTCTGAAATAAATAAAAAAGTATATATTTTAAAAATTTCATAATTTTTACAATATTCTATTATACATAATTATTAATAACAAACTACAATGTTCACTAATGACTGATTACTATAATCGTGTTGCATTCATTTCCCTTATGCGCCTTACGCGCAGGCGCACCATTTCTCTTCACTAATACTAGCAGCGAATATTTTATAAGTACCGCGCGCTAACCGATTGCGCCACTGGAGCTCCTAGCAGCGAATATTTTAGCAGTCGATTGCCATGTCATTGGTCTTGGACTGACTGACTTGTTTGGTGTGCACAACAGGAAATATTTCGCTTTCAGTGAACAAGAAAAATAAGTTTATTTGTGTTACACGTATTAATTTGTGCAGTTATTCAGTGTCTGGTAAGTTAATGTTCAAGAAAAAAATATTAATTTTTAGTAAAATGTTCTATTATTTTATGTTAATGATTACTCATTTATTTCAGCCCTTTGTATTCAGAATGTCTCTATCAAAATAAACCTAAGTTTCTATGAATATTGAAGCTTTTGTTTTTTTGCGGCCCACATAAACTTAAACCTTGTTTATTTGGCCCATGTTAGCCTTTGAATTTGGCAATCTTGCTCTGACCAGTGGTCGGCAAACTGCGGCTCATGAGCCACATGCAGCTCTTTGGCCCCTTGAGCGTGGCTCTTCCTAAGCCTTAGGAGTACCTTAATTAAGTTAATAACAATGTACCTACCTATATAGTTTAAGTTTAAAAAATTTGGCTCTCAAAAGAAATTTCAATTGTTGTACTGTTGATATTTGGCTCTGTTGACTAATGAGTTTGCCAACCACTGCTCTAGACCAGTGGTTCTCAACCTTCCTAATGCCACGACCCTTTAATACAGTGCCTCATGTTGTGGTGACCCCCAATTTCATTGTTACAAGTTGAACATAATTAAAGCATAGTGATTAATCACAAAAACAATACAGTGGGGCCTTGACTTACGAGTTTAATTCGTTCTGAGACTGAGCTCGTTAAGGAGCTCGTTAAGGAGCTTGTTAACTCAAATTATCAACTTAATGCAAAAAATCGGCTGAGGGACAGCTGGTATCTCAAAAAACTCGTTAGTCGGGACACTCGTAAGTCAAGGCCCCACTGTATGTAATTATATATGTTTTCCGATGGCCTTAGGCGACCCCTGTGAAAGGGTCATTCGACCCCCAAAGGGGTTTTGACCCACAGGTTGAGAACCGCTGCTCTAGACTCAACCAAAAGAAGCCAAGGGAAGAGTACTTGGATCTGTGCTTCCCTCACAGCTTCATTTAACTTGTACTTCTATTCCCTATAAACTTAAAGTTAGGTGTAGGGGCTTAATTAGATGCTTGTTGATATTTTGGCAAAAATCTTTCATAGATGATATTATGTACTTTGGATAACATTCCAACAAAAGGCACTTAATGTCAATATGCTAATTTTGATCATTTCACTAAGATGGTGACTGCCAGACCTCTCCGATGAACTCCAAAATACGCTTTCCCCTTTGCAATGAGTAGGTAATCTACAGTGTGATATTTTGGTACCATACAACTATTCTGACCCCCAACTATCTTTTACCTAATAGTTTTAAGCAGCCATTGATGATCCTTGCTGGAATGAGTTACTATATGGGGGAGGGGAGCAAAATACTTATTTTCTTGTGTGTGTTTTTCGTTTCCATTTTTAAATTAAATATATTGGGATGACATCCTATATAATAAAAGGGTAATATGCAAATTGACCCTAACAGCAGAACAACTGGGAATGACTGGTCACTATGACACACACTGACCACCAGGGGGCAGACGCTCAATGCAGGAGCTGCCCCCTGGTGGTCAGTGTGCTCCCACAGGGGGAGCTCTGCTCAGCCACAAGCCAGGCTAATGGCTGCCAGTACAGTGGTGGTGGTGGGAGCCTCTCCCGCCTCCTCAGCAGCGCTAAGGATGTCCGACTGCAGCTTAGGCCTGCTCCCCGCTGGCAAATGGACATCCCCCGAGGGCTCCTGGGCTGCCAGAGGGATGTCTGACTGCCAGCTTAGGCCCAATCCCCTGGGGAGTGGGCCTAAGCCAGCAGGTGGTCATCCCCTGAGGGGTCCCAAATGGCGAGAGGGCACAGGCCAGACTGAGGGACACCCCCCGCCCCGAGTGCACAAATTTTTGTACACCGGACCTCTAGTTGGTTAATAAAATTATAGAGGTTTCAAGTATACATTTCTGATACATGATTTGTATATTGCTTTGTATGTTTATCACCCAAAGTCATATCTTCTGTCACCATACATTTGACCTCCTTTACCCTCTCAGCCCCCTTTCCTCTGGTAACCACTATACTGTTGTCTGCGTTTATGAGTTTTTGGGTGTTTTTTTTTGTTTGTTCATTTGTTGCTTTCAGTTCTATATCCCACATATGAGTGAAATAATATGGCTCTTGCCTTTTTCTGACTTATTTTGTTTAACATAATATTCTCAAGATCCATCCATGTTGTCATAAATGGCAGTATTTTGTCTTTTCTTATGGCTTATAGTTTTCCATAGCGGCTGTACCAGTTTGCATTCCCACCAGCAGTGAACGAGGGTTCCTTTTTCTCTATATTTGTTATTACTAGTCTTGTTGATAATAGCCATTCTAACAGGTAGTTTTTGTTTGTATTTCCCTAATAGCTAGTGAAGTTGAGCATCTTTTCATGTGTCTGTTGTCATTTGTATGTCTTCTTGGGAGAAGTGTCTGTTCAGATCCTCTGCCCATTTTTAAACTGGATTGCTTTGTGGGGGGCGCTGAATTGTATGAGTTATTTATATATTTTGGATATTAACCCCTTGTCAGAGCTGTTGTTTGCAAATATTTTCTCCCATTCAGTTGGTTGCCTTTCTGTTTTGTTGGTGGTGTCTTTTGCTGTGCAGAAGCTTTATAGTTTGATATAGTCCCATTTATTCATTTTTGCTTTTACTTCCCTTGCCTTTTGGGTCAAATTGACACAATCGTCTCTAAAATCAAGGTCCATAAGTTTAGTACTTATGTTTTCTTCTATGCAATTTATTGTTTCAGGTCTTATATGTAGGTCTTCGATCCATTTTGAGTTAATTCTTGTATATGGGGACAAACAGTAGTCTAATTTCATTCTTTTGCATGTAGCTTTCCAATTTTCCTAGCACCACTTATTGAAAAGGCTTTCTTTTCTCCATTGTATATCTTTGGCTCCTTTGTCATAAATTATTTTCCCAGATACATGTGTGTTTATTTCTAGGCTCTCAATTCTGTTCCATTGGTCTGTATGTCTGTTTTTCTGCCAATACCATGCTGTTTTGATTATTGTCACTTTGTAATATAAAATGAAGTCAGCAAGTGTAATACCTCCAACTTTGTTTTCTTCCCCTCAGAATTGCTTTGGCTATTTGGGGTCATTTGTGGTTCCATACAAAACTGATTTTTTGTTTGATTGCTTTAAAAACTAAAAATGATTATTTTCTAACTCTATTCTTCTTTCTACATTTATTAGCTGGCATCTTTGATAAAGAAAAACCACGCTGTCTCCCCACCCCCCCCACACACACCTCTTCCTTCCCCGTTATACTATCACGAGAGGCCCAGTGCCAAGGGGGTCCTTCAGCCCGGCCTGCACCCTCTCACATTCCAGAAGCCCTCAGGGGGATGTCCGACTGCTGGCTGAGTGGGGGGCGGGGGGGGGCATCACTCAACCAGAACCAGGGCTTGCTGCTCCTTAGTGCTGGCCCACTGGTGGAGGGGGGCCCGATTGGGGGCCAGGCTGGCTGGGGGAGGGGCCGTGGGAGGTTGAGGTGCTGCAGTCACGCCCTGTCCACCTCTGCAGAGGCGCTAGACCATGCCACCACCTCTCCCGCTGCCTCTGCAGAAGAGGGGAGGGCGCAGGCTCACTGACCCCACCCCTCACCCACTGGTTGTTCTGCCTTCTGGTCTAATTAGTGTATTAGCTCTTTATTATATAGGATGGACACATGGCATTTTACTTATTCTGTGTGGTCAATATGTTATACAATTTTCTTTTTGATGCTCAATTTGTCCCAAATTTGGCAAGTGGGAGCCCTTTCAGTTGACTTTTGTCCTTAATCCCAATAGTATTTGATCAATTCCTTACTTTTTGGCCTAATAACATGTCCCAGGCTCACTTTGTAATTTCTATGTTCCAGATATGTTACCAGCCCTTTATTTCTCCAGGAGTCCTGGTTCTTTTTAATGGAGAATGTTAATTAGAAACCAAGATCCAGATGCAAGTTGTTCTCACTACTACTGGAGTTTTCATTGCTTCTCCATCCTTTTTAGTGGACAGCTAGAAAATATATTTTAGCATAAATATATATTTAACATATCATATAAATATATTAAATATAATACTTTCTAACTGTTCACTGAAAAGAATATATTCAAACTTAGGAGCTTCCCAGATATAATCTGAAACTGGTCCCTGTATGCAGAGGGCAGGGAGAGATTAAAGTAAGAGGCAAACCACTCCAGACTGGTGGGTGGTAGGTTTAGTAAACAAAGGAATTTATGAGGCTTATCTTGGGTGGCCTCAAGACCAGTAGATTCCCACACTGCCTGCCAGAATCTTATACGATTATGTAGAGGCCCTAACTGGGTTCAGTCACATACATAGGATGTCTTAATTGGCTCAGTCAGTTAAGATGATCTCAACCAACACCTTACTATCTCAAGACTGTGTCCTTGGGCAGCTTCTAGCACTAGGAAGGAAAGCAGAAAGCACATTCGAGGATGATGACACGGTGAGGAGCCTCCAATTACCAACGTCTAACTCACAGGTCATCTGGGGTCACATCCTCCTGATGATTTCTCCCAACACACTCAAATAGTGTATATATACATACATACACTATATATATATATATAATGTTTTTAAATTATGGATTTTTATTGATATATAGAACTCAAATTTAACAATTTAAGTTTTTCCTTAGTTTACTTTGTTTTATTTGTATTTATTTTTTCTTATATGGAACATCTTAGTCCCCAATAAATGATATTAATATGTTTTCTTGTTCTATAATAGTTTCAAAATTACAAAATCAACATTAGGAATAATAAACCTACTGAGTGCAATTTAAGGTTTCTTTGCATTTCTTTGAGTCCTTAGAAGACATCCCTCTAAAGATGTACTGTCAGAGAATTGTGTACAAAACCAAACTTGAAAAAATGCACTGCTCTGTGTGGTTATATTATCATTTTTAACTAAGTCAGGTTTACCTGCTTCTGTTTGTGAGGATCAGAATGATCTTAACCCTCATCCTAATGTTAATCCTAAACTTACCCCATGTTTCTTTATTTTTCTAAATTCCTTTTTTATTATTACCTTGTGAGGTCTGGGGATCACAGAAACTTTAACCCTGATTCTCAACCTTATCCTAATTTGTCTTTCTTATTGCTCTTTGTGAGCTTTGGGGATCAGATCAACGTGCTTTGAAAGCTCTGCGGGTACCATGTGTTTCATACTGTTCCCTCTGCCACAGTGTCTGTCCTCATCTACCTGGCTACTCCTTCTCTTTATTCACATCTCAAGTGCCATCTTCTCCAGGAATCCTTCCTATACAGACAGTCCTCAGGTTACATCAGACTTGATGTAGGTCGTTTCATGGTTACGTCGCCATCTCCCATTTATTTATTAAAAAAAAGTTCCGTCATTTTGACATATGTACATATGTTCTTTATGTTTTTTTATTATTTATATACCACAAGTAAAGGTCATTAATTGTTATCTTTCTTTAAAATTTTTTTTTTTTACTGTTTCACTTCATTACTGCTGTGTATGTGCTCCATGTGAGTGACGTAGGTGCTTATGTAGGTGGGTTCCGACTGACGGCAAAAATCGCTTTACATCGCGCGGTGGCAATGGATCTCCCACGTAACCTGAGGACCTACTGTACTCCTTACTCCTACCTTTCCTCTTGTACTCCAACCCCACTCTGTGTTTAATATCTACCAGAGCACTTGGCACATTCTAGAGAAATTATATTTATAGGTTGGGGTGGAAGGAGAGCCAAGTCCTAGCACTTCCAAGTGAGAAATATTGCATCCTTGACCAGTTAGGGATCACAAAACCAGACTGCTGTTGCTCCCTCACACTATGGCTTCTTGGCTATACTTAATGAAAGAGGCAAAGGCAACTAATTCTTACAGATCTGATCTATTCTGTCCACACACTATGCTAGGCCCTACACATTTACTCTCTCATTGAGCCTCACTGAAAGGACACAGTGTATCATTTCTCCTCTGCCGGGGAGGTCACTGATGCTGAGTGCACCATGCTGCAGGCAGTCAATAAGGGAAAGAGCCAGGATTTAAATCTCAAATCATGTTACTTCCCTGTAGCACCTTCCATGGTGATAATCGCACATCAATAACACAGGCCTGGAATGGCTCCTGGGCATCAATATTTCTTTAAAGCTCACAGGATGAGTCTAACCCACAACCAGGGTGAGAATCACTTTTCCTCGAAGGTCTCTAAGATATAAATTCCAGGATTCCAGACACTTTTGGATTTCCCTATTTCCATGCAATTGCATTCCTTCTCTGCTACTGGATTGTACTCTCTGCTCTCTGTATTTCATCTTCCACTGCCTCCACTAATGATGATGTTACTCCTCTGTTCTATAACCTTGGGTAACTTCCCATTTGAGAATACGATGTAAACTATAAAGCCTTTTGCACATAAAAGTGGGCATGTATGGTCAACTCCTACATCAGTTGAGAACTTTTGTATATCGGTTTGTAGATCCCAGTCAAAAATTCCTGCTCCTAAGAATAAATTCCAAATTCTTTAACATGACAATTTTGAATCCAAACTATCTTCCCACTCTCATCTCTTGCTTGCAGTCTTCCATGCTGCCAATCATACACACACCCTATGCTCCAGCCACACTGTGCTCCTTCTCCTTTTTCTAACATAATTACACTTTCAAATTTCTGGATTCTTGGATCATGCTCATTTCTATTGACTAGGATATTCTATTTCCCCTTTCATACTAGATGAGTTGCTTCTCAGTTCCAGCCCTTCTGGCTTTTTTCTCCCCCTCACACATGCTGAGTCCATTCAACTTCAGGCTCTTGAACTTCCTGTTCTCTTTACTTGCAATTCTTTTGTCCTAGATCTTCAAGGACTGGCTACTTTTCATCATTCAGGTCTCAGCTTAAGTATCACCTCCACAAAGAGGTTTTCTCTTATCACCCTATCCAGAGTATCTGTCCCCCATTCCCCACTCCTTCCAGTTTAATCTTCATCCTGCTCAATTATCTTCTCAACATTTACCATCCTTTGACACTGCTGGCTTTTTTAAAAAAATTATTATCTCTAGCCTTCCAATAGCATATAAGGCCCTTACAAGCAGGGATTTTTGTCTTTTTTATTAGACCATGTCCTTAGTGATTAGAACAGTGCCTGCACAAAGTTGAAGCTCAATAAATATTTGTTGAATGAACATATTAATCCTCCACACTCAGCCCAAATCCCATATTCTCTGTGAATCCCCAGTTTTCTCCCCCTATCCTTATCAAAATACTTTGTCCTCCCGAAAACAGGAACCATGCCTTATTTGTCTCTATATTTTCAGTTCCCAACACAGTATATTGTGTTCAGTAGTTTTTTACCCCTGATATTTTTAAAAATATTCATTTTCTGAGGGAAGAACTCAGCATTGCTCAAAAATAGAAAATATAGCTGAAAGTTCAGGGCAGAGAAAGTCAAGGATGATGTCGATGTGAATAGAGGTCTTTTCAAAGGAAAATTAATAGCAAAAATTCTGCCTAAATGCATGTGTAGTCCAATGTTTTATCAGTACTGTAGTATCCATGACCTTGACAGATAAATTATTTAATTTTCAAAAATGAATGGAATGACTTTTCTTCACAGCTAACATTCTAGCTAATGCTACCCCCTGCCACAAATAACTTGAGATTTTAAATAGGTGCAAATTCATATTAAAATATATTCATGGCTCTGCCATCTACTAGCTCTGTGACTCTGGGCAAGTCATTTAGTTTCTCTGAACTCAGTTTCCTCCTATAATAATGAGGGTTTGATAAAATTTTTAAATGAAGTGCTAGGGGCCTCAGAGCAAGATGCTTAAGAAATGTAGTTTCCTATCTACCGCATTCAACAGATTGAAAAGCAAACCTATATCTCTCCCTTACCTCTTCCCCTCCCTCCCTTTTTGGAAAATATATTTTTATTGATTTCAGAGAGGAAAGGAGAGGGAGAGAGAGATAGAAACATCAACGGTAAGAAAGAAACATTGATCAGCTGCCTCCTGTATGTCCCATACTGGCAACTGAACCCGCAACCCAGGTATGTTCCCTGACTGGGAATTGAACCGTGACCTCCTGGTTCATAGGTCAATGCTCAACCACTGAGCCATGCCACCCGGTCCCCCACCCCGTTTTTAATGAGCACAGAGAAATCTGGTTTTAATAGATCTTTGTCCTGAAGTGGTCTCCCTATCTACTCCTTCCTTTTGCTTTTCCTTCCTTGCTTTATTCATCCAATAGTGAGCATGTTTTTTGCCAGGTACAGTGTGCATATAATGATGACCAAGACAGACCAGTGGGGAGGAGTGTAATGAGAACCATGACAAAGGATGTACAAGGAGGCCAATCTAGTCATCAAGTCTGCCTAAGAAAGTGTTCAATCTGAGACCTGATGGACAAGTAAAAATTAGCTAAATAAAGAGGGACAACGAGTCTTACTGTTGAAGAAAGCATCAAGGTCAAAGGCTTGTAAGAAATGTGAGAGAAAGCATATCAAAGAACTGAAGGAATTTCAGTATGATAGGAGGAATGACAGAAAGACTGATCAGATGAGGCTGGTCATGTCAGCAGGACCAAATTATGGAGGGCCTTATAGGCCATGCAGTACAGGCAGCCACTGAAGGATTCTAAGGAAGTGATATGATTAGATTTGCATTTTTGGAAAACCATTCCAGCTATAGTATAAGGAGTCTGGAGGGGAGTAAGACCAGAGGCAGGAAGACCAGTTAAGAGGCTATTACAATATTTTCGTCTTATTTCATTTCTTCTTCCCTACAGATACTTGGATTAACTCATGCTTTCCACAAATTACTACCACCAAAGATCCCATATTCAACACTCAAACTGCAGCATACATGCCAGAAATGACTGATACTGACACCATACACTCAGCATTGTCTACTGATACACCGTACTCTACTACAACTCCTTCTGCCCCTACTCGGGCTCGGGCTACCATTTCTCCACGAAAAACAAAATTAATTTGCATAACAGAAGTTTTTATAGAAACTACCACCACATCTACAGAAACTGAATCACCTATTGAATATAAAACAGCATTCAAGAATGAAGATGTTGGATTTGGAGGTAAAGCTTCCTGTGTCTGCAGAATGTGTGTGTGTGTGTGTGTGTGTGTGTGTGTGTGTGTGTGTAACAGATAATACATAGAAACTAGCTCTCTCTAGATCGGTCGCTCAGAACCTGCCAAATACAAATAAAAGCTTAATGCAAACTCAACTTTAGACATAGAGCTCTAATAAACTGTAATGATTAAACTAAAAATCATGAGTACAAAATAGTTTCACTTTTCAAACTCAACTTTAAAAAATAAATTACTATCTATGAATGTGTAGAAGTTCTTTTTAAACTATAAACCTTAGAGGCATATGATTAGAGATTTGCTTTTATTTAAAAGTAAGGGTCTTATACTTAATTAGCTCCAAACTTATCATCTCAAGGCCACAGAGAAAAATGGACTCTTTCTATCATATTGCAACTTAGAGAACAGAAAGTGTATGAGAGGCAGGGCCAAGGGTCCTATAGGTGAGAAGCAAAGAAGTAGATGTCGACCCAACATCCTAAGTGGCCCCTGTGTGGTCACAGAGAAGGCTTTTCTCCTTCACTATCTGTGTCTCGCTCACAGGTAAAGATGAATGTTAGAAGAGCAGTGCACAACAATGTAAAAGTGAAGGACCAACAAGCCATGTTTCTGTTTCCTCCAGGTGTTCCCACGGCTCTGCTAGTGCTTGCACTCCTCTTCTTTGCCGCTGCAGCTGGTCTCGCCGTTTGCTACGTCAAAAGGTAGAGCTATCGGAATATCATTTACCTTGTAATCTTTGTTGTATCCCTATCTTATGTTTTTCCAAACTTGTTATTCATATTTTCCTGGTCAAAATGAAGATGACAGTTCTCTTATACTGTAAATTTTCTCTCTCACCTCACCTCTCCCCCCTACCACACAGTCTTTCCTACTATATCAGCACATGCATATTAGCCAGTCTTTAAATATAGGTTATTGGCTGTCCCTTTGAAAATCAATAAATAAAAGATTGACATCTAGGGGAAAATGTATATGCTTTATTTGATTTTCAATTCTTTGCTTTTGGTGGGAGAGTTGTGAGGTCAGCCCAAAGTTTGGCCTGTGAGCTTACTATCCAATCTAAATGAATCCATTAGAATGGGAATGTGTTCATGTATTTGAGTGTGCATGTGTTAGCATCTCTCAGAAATAAAGTACCCAGTGTGCTGTGCCAATATGGCCATCACAGGCAAAGTGTTATCTATTGTTATAGGTGTTACAGAGAAGCCTCTCACTTTAATTTCATGTTTATGCCTACAGGTATGTAAAGGCCTTCCCTTTTACAAACAAGAATCAGCAGAAGGAAATGATTGAAACCAAAGTAGTGAAGGAGGAAAAGGCTGATGATGGCAACCCTGGTGAGAACGCAAAGAAAACAGATAAAAAGCCAGAAGAGCCCAACAGTCCACCCAAAACTACAGTGCGGTGCATGGAAGCTGAAGTTTAGAAGAGAAAAAAATGAGAGCACACACCTGAGGCTGATTTCTTTCCTGACACATATCCTGGCTCCAGATGGGGAAACTAAAAGGGCTAAAGGACCAAACAAGAAAGTCCAGCCTTGCTTCCTAACTGGAATCAACTCAGGGCTATCTTTGGACTATGTAGGTAATGAAACCAAAGTGAATTCCTGTTTCACTGCAATCCTTGCTGAACCCTATCCTCCTGCCTCCAAAGCTTCCCACAGCTTTTCTAGCCTCGTTATGTCCTAATAATATCCCAGTGGGAGAATGGAGCTAACAAAGTACAAGGATCTAAAACAGCTAATCTGAACACATTTGTAAAGAGACCTCTCAGCTGCCTGAGAACAGGTGAGTTGAGAGCCAAGAAACCACCAGAACCAAGGCTTTCTCTATTGACTCTGTAGCCCAGATCCCTTCTTCAGCTCTGAAAGGGAAACATTTATACCACCTGGCATATCCTTCTGAGCCAGGCAAGAGCAAAAGAAGGAAGGAAGTTTAGTAACTGAAGGCCATAGAGATTCCCGTGACTTGAGACCTGATCTCTGTAAAGCCAAAATAAACAGAGAAAAATAATGAGGCTGAGGATATTGACAGCAATTATCAGCAGAGACTACAAATACAGAGAGGGTCAGAGTATTCATCTCTGAATAACTGGAGTTATTCAGAGTTGGAATCACTTTTTAGAACATACACACATTTTCTTTTGCTGCTGCTATTTTCTGTAGAAAAATATACTTTTGCAAGAAATCAAAAAAATCTCTTAGAAATTTCTATTTTTATCTGAGTGATAGATATTATTACTGAGGAAAATTACTGTGTTAAAAAGCAATGAAGTTTAACAAACATTTGCTGAATATCTACTATATATCAGGTATTGTGCAAGGTATTACATTCTGTAATTGAACATTATTCATCAAAAGATTGCATATAGTATAATAATGTCTGAAGTTAATTGTTTTGTTTTGATATCCCTAGCTTATCCTCTCTTAAAACTAATTTTTCTGCTGAGACTAACCTATTAATTATTTTCTCTAATATGATAACCATTAGGACCTTAATTTATTATTAACATACTTAAAAAATACATTACCTTTATAAAATAATACACATTTTTAATGTCATTAAAAAATGTATCACTAGCTCTCCATTTTCCAGCAAGAAGAACCTGAGAAGTGCAGAAATATTTATAAATATTTGTGCCAAAAATAAAAGTATTTAGAAAACTTCTTTGCTCTCTTATTTACATAGATATATTATAACTTTCATGCAAAGTAAAAGTTGTCTGTTGTTTGCAAAAGTAAGAGACAACTATGGTTGTTGGACTACAAACAATTGTAAAACCAATAGTATATACATCACCATGTGGGACTGTTCTTGCTTCATATGGTCTTAATTTTTAAAATTTTTATTTATTGATTTGAGAAAGAGGAAGGGGGGAGAAGGGAGGAAGGGAAGGGAGGGAGGGAGGGAGGGAGAGAGAGAGAGAGAGGGAAAGAGAGGGAGAGGGAGAGAGAGAGAGAGAGGGAAAGAGAGGGAGAGGGAGAGAGAGAGAGAGAGAGAGAGAGAGAGAGTTGCTTCTTGTAGGTGTCCTGACCAGGGATTGAACCTGCAACCTTGGCATATCAGGACAATGCTCTAATCAACTGAGCTACCCAGACAGGGCAATATCAGCTTAATTTTAAGTTGATCAAGTACACACACACACACAAACACACACACACACACACACAAACACAAGACCTTTTCTTGTGATTCAAACAAACACAAGACCTTTTCTTGTGATTCAGATCCTACATTCCAATCCATTTCAGAGTTCACAGGAAGTGAAAGATTCAAGATAGCCTATCTGTCTTTTTTCCCTCTAGTTTTATGTCTTCCCCTCTCTAGTTTTCCCTTCTGAGACTGCTATTAATTTCTTCCCCTCACAAGTGACCCCATAGCGTCATGATTCTTTTATCTCAGAGGCCATAACTGGTTGGCATACTCTTTTTTGGTTGGCCCACAGAGTATTATCTTAATTTTTTGTTTAATTGCCAAGAATTAAAAATCAGGAATTTAAAATTTTTAAATATTGTTTTTCTTCTTTTTTTAAAAAAAATATATTGTTTTTCTTGATGACTTTCTTTGGATATAGATTGTAGCTGTGAACAAGCCAGAAGAATGTGCAAAGGCTATTGTACTTGAACTTGAATCTCTGAGGTGGCCATCGACTCACCTCTGTGAGCAATCTTATATTAATATTTGTTTTAATACAGAAACTTCAGTGTGTTTTGGATTGTGGTCAAGTCAAAGAAAGTTGAGCTCACTCAGCAACCACAAAGTCAATAAATATTGGCAAAAATTTTGGTTCCTTGGTCTCTGGATTTTTATTTTAGTCTCCAAAGTCTAGGGTGGTTTCTTGGAAATCTGGAATTCTGCATACCAAATACTATAATTATCTAGAAATTAGAACCCTTTGGGGACATTTCTAAGACTTTTATTTATTGCTACTCAAATTGTTATTTTATTTGGGTTTAGTCTTTATCTAAGTTGAAGACATTTTTCTGTGATCAAAATAAGACAAAATTAAAAGTAAAATCACTATGAATATCAAAAGACCAAATATAATACTCCTTTGTGTATATTACTTTACCTGTGAAGATTATAGTTTCAGCAAAAGTCAACATCACAAATAATAGTAATAACAAACATGTTATGAAACTTTATAAAATAGTGTCAACAAAATATTTTAAAAACATGTTGTTTTCTCTAATATATATGTACATATATATATATATATGAACTTATTAAAGATATACTACAAGTAGAAGAATACAACAGAAACTTCAATATAGTAGAGGTATAAGGAAGAGATGTCTAAATCTGAAGATCCAGCATGGAAAATGTCTGGGTAGTACATCTGGAAAGGAATGTGGGATGAGGTTTATGAGGCTAGGAGACATCAGAAATGATGTAAACTCATCACTGGTATTGACTAGTGTCTGGGCAGAGGCAAGAGGCAAACATGATCCTAATTTAAACTAAAATATGGCTTTGTCTACAGGGGATCTTGCCTTTGTCTGAAACTCCAATGCAGGTAGATTAGAGTATATGTTGTCAGTCAAAATGCAGGCTACCCAGCTTACTTACAATACCACTTCAGTAAGTAAGCTGGGTAGCCTGCATCTGCATTGAGGGAAATAGTCATGTGGTGGCAAGCAGAGCTAAGGAACACTTCAAACTTTAATGTAAGTAAGAGAATATTCCCACCCTTGCTCCCACTTCTACATGTCCTCTTACTAATAACCCCTTCAATACATCCCCTTGGAAGAGGGATTGCTAACCTCATTGATAAAGGCCAAGACTCTACTGGACTACATATTACCGGTGGGTGGAGTTTTTCTATCTTAAAACTCAGTACCCATTCCTGGCACTCAATTGTCTAATCCTGGCAAGGCCTGGTCCCTAGAGACATGGTAACCATCCTCATCCATCACTTTCACTTTACATATGTGGTTAGATAAGTGTACTTGTGGCTCCTGTAGCATCCTTCTCTTTCTGGATTCTACTTGGGCCTTCAGGCTTGAGCCCTATCTCAAAAGAGGTTCCACAGAGAGCCCTGTACTGGTGGTAATTAGCTGAGAGCAATAAAGTGTAGATGGGAGCAGAAATAATTATCCTTCTTACACTGTCTATACACTTCCTTTATTCTCTTTTCCCAGAGTGATGACTTGGGAAGCACCAATAAAACTTGCATTTCTCTGTACCTGTTAAGGAACAATCCTGTTACTTGGAAAAAAAAAAAAAGTAACCTTCCAGGTTTATTTGGAAGCAGGAGACTCAAATGGGCTCACAAGAAAGTGTGATCACTTTCTATATGGCATTAAGGTTTTTCCCACTGATCTTGTCTAATTCCACTCCAGTGAGTACTCTTAAACCTTCCACTGGGCACACTACCTCTTCTGCTGGTTTCTTCCTTTCCCATCAAGCACCATGACTATTTTCTCTAGGTATCACCACAGCTATGAGGCACCAATGCCTCTACTAAGAACTGCTTCTATATCCTCTGGCAACTGCCACACTCAAAAGGCACCACTGACTGCCAGACTCTGAGGCTGCTTCCCAGGTAATAGCCTCATCTGCACCTACCAAGTAACTATGCTTCTTCCCTAGATGATGACTTGGCCACTAGAGACTGCTGCCTTTTCCTCCAGCAACCACAAAATTCTCCAGGCACTGCCTCTCCGCCAGGTACTATTGCAGTTGCTGTTGCCTGACACCAGTGCTGATGCACTGGAATCCTTCAAGAAGCAAAGCTAAGAAATGTTTGATATGCTTGCTGGATTTAGCAAAACAAACTCCAGGAAGTCCAATTAAATTTTAATTTCAGGTAAACAACAAATACTGTAAGTATGTCCCATATAGTTGTGTGAAGTGATATTTGGGGCATACTTATACTAAAAAATTATTTGTTGTTTCCCTGAAATTCAATTTAACTGGGCGCCATGTATTTTATCTAGCAACATTAGTGTAGAACTAGAGGAGAACTAGTTAGTTATCTCAAAGCAGTATTTACCATAATCTAAGATACTGTCTTTTTAGTGCAGAAAGCTTTTGCAGTTTTTATTGCCATCCCTCTATAAATCTGACTCAGACTTGATTCCATGGGAATTGGTTCATGGACAAAATCTACTCAAAATCACCTCACTCCAGCCTACACCCCCTCCCATGACTAAGGCTTTATGACCTGGTCATTCATAATAACCTGACTTTTTTTTCCCTTCATATGAAAGCAATAGAAGGGAAGGTTTTCCCTACAAGATATTGAAACATATTATAAAATCCCTATAATCAAAACAACATAGTTCTAGTATATGAAAAGAAAACCAATGTAACAGAATAGACATCTCACAAATAAATCTAAATGCATGTGAGAATTTAGTACATGTTAAATGGGAACAAATAAGATGGGGAAAGATAGACTAGATGATGTTGGAACAACTGGAAAACCATTTAGTAAAAAGGACAAAATCAGATCTACCTTTGATATAATATGCCAGAATAAATTCCAGATGGATCAAAGATTTAAATGTAATAAACAAAACCTTATAACTACTAGAAGAAAATATGGGTGAATTCCTTTCTAACCCGAAGTGAGGAAAATCTTCCTAACTATTCTGATGCAGAATCCAGAAGCAATAAAGATATGATTTGGTATCTTTACTGATACTAGACTACATACATACTTTGATGAATTTGACTATATAAAAATTTAAAAGTTTGTATGGCTAAAAATTCTCATTAAACAAAGTCAAAAGACAAATGATAAACTTGGAAAAGGTATCTGCAATTTAAAACACAGACAAAGGGCTAATATCTATATATATAAAAGCCTAATATGCAAAGTGTCCCCTTGGGAGTTCGACCAGGAGACTGGGAGTTCAATTGCTCGCTATGATGTGCGCTGACCATCAGAGGGCGGGGCGGAACCAAGGAAGGCCCCAGGCAGCAGCCAGAAGGAAGGTCACGGCCGGCAACCAGAAGGCCCCGATTGGCCCTGATCGCAGGCCAGGCCTAGGGACCCTACCCGTGCATGAATTTTGTGCACCGGGCCTCTAGCATTTAATAAACAAGAGCTCTTAAACATTAAAAGACCATTAACCAAATGGGGAAAACAGATAAAGGTAAGAAGAGACAACTCACAACAAAAATGAAAATGGTATATAAATAATATATAAGATGCTCAGTAACAATCATACTAAGAAAAATTAAAATTCATGCCTGGCTTAATGGTTAAGCATCTACCTATGAACCAGGAGGTCATGGTTGGATTCCTGGTCAGGACACATGCCAGGTTTGCAGGCTTGGTCCCCAGTGGGGGGTATGCAGGAGGCAGCCAATCAATGATTCTCTCTCATCATTGATGTTTCTATCTCTCTCTTCCTTCCTCTCTGAAATCAATAAAAAATATATTTAAAAAATTAAAACTACTCTCTAATACACCACTTCTATCAGATTGTCACAAATCCAAAAATATAGGATTTTGAATGGTTTTTCTCAGTGGTTAGGCCTGAAGGGTCATAGATTTGATTCCTGGTTAAGGGCATGTGCCTGGGTTGCAGGTTCCCCAGCCCCGGTGGGGGTAGGTGGAGGCATGTGTGGGGGAGTGGGGGGAGAGAAACTAATGTGTCTCTAATGTGTCTCTCATGTCAATGTTTTTCTCTCTTTCTCCTCCCCTCCTCCCTCCCTCCCTTTCACTCTGTCTAGAAATCAATGAAAAAAATATCCTTGGATGAGGATTTTTTTAAAAATTAAATTTAAGAAGCAATCCCTAAAAATAAAAATTAAAAAAACCTGAGAAACTACTAAAAGAAAACTATTTCAAGGGACTAGAGCATAGTATTTTGACTCTACATCCTTAGTGATATATATTCTAAGAACACAGCAGTCAGAACATGTAAACTTCATTTGGTAACCTAATAGTCAATAGTAACATTAGAATTTTGTTATTTGAATCTATATTCCATACCTTATAATGTAAATAATTTATTAACTTTATTACGATTTTCAATGTAAGATAAAAGAGATACAAGTATAACATCAAAGTTAGATTTAAAATCTTATAATATTACATTTAAATTAGGAACATCAGTACAAGCTCTAGATTGTTATTTTCAAACATTTATAATCCCTAGCTCTGTCCACTGAAAAGAACTAGAAGTAGTGACAATCCAATAGCTATGTCTACATTTGGCAACCAAACTGTGGTCTCTAAATACCATTGCCCAGTGAAAGGATCCAAAATTCTTTAGAAGAATGGCTAGTTCCAGGTCTACAGCAGGAAATTTAGACAATAAGCCAAGGACGGGAACATAAGGAAGCTATCCAAGTCTTGTCAAAAAGACAATATGATGTGGTTACTATTGGCCAAAGATGGGACTATATAAACATCAAAAGTAATAGTAAATGCAATTGATCAAATATATAAAATCCACGAATTTATAATTATACTAAAAGTTAAAATTCCACATGTTGTGTATGACTGCATATAAAAAGAAAGAATTTGGCATTTCTCCTGCCCTTCCTGACAGCTTGCCCTACAGATTTCCAATTTGCCTTGCAGCCCCCACAACTGAGTAAACCAATTCCTTGCAATAAATGTCTTAGCATATATTTCCTACTTATGTGTTGGTTGAACTTTAACACACCCAAATTTCTACAATAGCATGAAAAAAGGAGGAAAGGAGGATTGCTCTGAATTAAAAGACTTGAAATATAACAAATGCAATGAGAGGATCTTGTTTAGATCCTAATTCAAAACAAATTAGTACAAATTAACCACCTATAAAACGATGATCTTTAGATAATCTTGGAAATATAATTGTGGATTGACTGCTTCTAGTCCTTGTTTTCCATGTAGCAGAGGGATAAACTGACCTAGGTTTTGCTCTCTTGTGGTAGTGGTCATTTCCCATTGGTCCAAACATCTGGGAACTGGTGGATAACTCCCAGGATTGGAGCAAGACTCTCTATGTTCTTGAGCTTTCTCACTTCATTTCCTCTGGCCCTGTTAGTACTCATTGACCTTTATTTTGTACATAGTAATGGTAAGGTCTGAGTCTTGTATTTGCATGAGGAGAAACATGACTTCTTTGATCTGCAGTTATTAGGCATAGCTGGCTTAGGAAAAACCAGATGTCCAGATGGACTAATTGATAGTAATTAAACATTAGTGTGAAAGGGAACTGACAGCTAGAAGAAAGAATGTTAACTTGTCTCCTTGCCAAAAAGGTCATCAGGGCAGTGGATTCCTCTGGATTCAGTAAGGTAGAAAGTGTTCAAAGGAAAATCAGATAATGGCAGGGAGTTGTTGACAGGAATATGGGAATTCCTGAGGTCAGCTGAGATGGCTAAGGCAGGGAGGAAGCTAGCCTAAGGTGGGTGAAGATGAGAAAGAGTTGCGCTGATATCAGTGACCATAGAACATAGCAATGAAGGATTGTAGGAGGGCTGGCCTGAACTGACATGATAACAATGAGGGTAGGTAATATACAGAACCGATTCTCTCTAAGATCCAGATACATCTTTGGGGAAATGGTGTGGTCAAATCATTGATTTAAAATGGGTTCTCAGAGACTGGGATCCCGCCGAAACCGGTTTGGCTCAGTGGATAGAGTGTTGGCCTGCAGACCAAAAGGTCCCAGGTTCAATTCCGGTCAAGGGCATGTACCTGGGTTGCAGGCACATCCCCAGTAGGGGGTGTGCAGGAGGCAGCTGATCAATGTTTCTCTCTCATCGATGTTTCTAACTCTCTATCTCTTTCCCTTCCTCTCTGTAAAAAATCAATAAAATATATTTAATAAAAAAAAAAAAAAGACTGGGATCCCGTCTGTTTACCTGCTCTGGCCTAATATTGAACACCAGCACCCTTATGGTGTAGATTTAATGAGAATATTTTAAGTTGTTTGGTCAAGCAGCAAAATACAAGATGAACTGACTAAATACGATTCATTATAAGTTCATCAGCTAAGATGTTATTATACTAACCTATCTATGAAGTAACATGGAACTTAGGCTGAGATGACAGTATGGAATGGACAAGAATGGGTTGAACCCAATAGTAGAAATATAGCGCAGTAACTAAAACCTGAGGTGGGTTCTGAAGTCAGACAGTGGATGTGAGTCCCTCCTCTGTAGTTTATGAACTATGTGAACTTGGGCAAATTATTTCACCTCTCTAGAACCGCTTTCTCTTCTGTAAAGTTAAGATGTTAGTATCTATTTTTAACACCTATCTCTTAGGACCAGGGTGAGGCTTACAAAATATAATAAATATAGGACAATTAACAGTGCCTAGCACACACTAAGAAATTTTTAAAAAGAATAAAAAAATTAAACAAGGAGAAATTTTAAAGAAAGTATAGGACACCATGACAGAATGCTTGAGGAGACAGAAATTTCTTCATGATTTAGCCTGGGAGACCAGAATAATACTGAAGCCACTATGATATGGAAATTGTGGAATTCAGATGCCATTACTGTGGCATTTATTCCTATGGGAGATATTCTATGCAAGTATGGAAGTACAGGACTGGAACACCAATGGAAGAAAACAACTGGCAACGCTGATTTGGGAATCATCTGAATACAGGTGATAATTGAAGTTATGAGTGCATGAGCTCTCCAAATGTGTAAATAAAAGCAGAGGACGGAGGACGGATCTTGAGTAGAAGCAGCCAGAAAGGAGAATTCTGGAAGATGATGAAGCCTTAACTTTTACTGTAAGTGACCAGCTGTTCCCTCATATTCTACACAAATAGAACGAAACACAATATCGTACTGAGGAAAAGTACCAGACTAGTGGCCAGGAAATCAGGATCCTAACCCAGTTTAATTAACTTGCTCTGTAGTCCTTAGATGAACTACTTCTCATTAAATCTCAGCTTCTCATCTATAAAAGAAGAATGTTGGACTAGATGATTTATTAGACAGTTCTTTCAACTTTATGATTTTTACATCAGGAAGTTAAAAATGTTTACAATCCATATTCACTAAAAGCTGCCTCATACATTCCCACAGTCCTGTCACAGATGTTTAGTGACCTTACAAAAAGCAGGAGGCATTGAACATACTTTCCTAGAAAAATATTTCAAAAGTCTCTCAGATTTTCCTGGTCTTCACTACAGAACTGTGTTTACTACGATTTTATTGAAGTCTCTGCATTGTAACTGGAAAATACCTATGTAAACTGAATACACATTACAAATGGCAAGATTCATTATAAAAGGATCCTTCTTATAAAACAATTAACTTAGAGGTTCCTTCTTTCATAACTCTTACTATTTATATTTATGGTATCCTACAAACATTTTTCCTACTTTTTTAATACATAAAAAATAAAGGTTTCCTTACCCTGCTACAAAATAAGTTCATGATAAGAATTACAGAGAGAATTTTTAATCTCTTTTACTATGGTTTTTAAGATAATCCTTATTACTGTCTTATTGCTTACATTCTAATTCATCATGCTTGTGCAAACGTAAGCAAAAAGCTGTAGAGATGGAAGGAATTATCTGGAGATATCAATAATTATACTAATTTAAATTAATAGTCTTACAGTCTTTCCTATAGTTCATTCCTCATTACTTTCTCCATAAGGTATAAAAAGGAGTAATGGCCCCACTTTATAAAACTGAAGGTAATCTGTAAAGTAATTTTCCTGAATCCAAGGCTCAGATTAGGTTGAAATAGAAAGTCCTTTCCCTCAATTTTATTGAGGTATAACTGGCATTTAATAAACTGCACATATAAAATTGTACAATATGAGAAGTTTTGACATATGTATACACCTGTGAAACCAGCACTATAATCATGAAAATGAACATACCTATCACACCAAAAAGTTTCCTCCTGCCCATCTCTTTTTCATTCTACTCCCCATCTCCAAACAACCACTGATGTCCTTTTTGTCACTCTAGTTTGGATTTTTTAGAATCTTGTATCAGTGGAATCACACAGTATGTATTTGGGGAGTGGGAGAGCCTGGTTTCTTTCACTCAGATAATTATTTTGAGATTCACCCATGTTGTTGAGAATATCAATCGTTCACTCCTCCTTATTTCTGAGTAGTATTCCACTGTGTGAATATACCACAATTTGTTTTCCATTCACCTGTTGATGGACATTTTGATTGTTTACACTTTGGGCCTATTATAAATAATGCTACTATGACTGTTAATGTACAGACTTTGTGGGCAAATTGCTATGAGTGGAATGAATGGCTAGATCATATGGTGGGTACATGTTTAGTTTTTTAAAAAATGGCCAATCTGTTTTCCAAAATAGTTGTTTCCTTTTATATTCCCAACATGCTGTATATGAGAATCCAGCTGTTTCACATCCTTGTCAGCACTTCTTATGATCAGTCTTTTTTAAAAAATATATTTTTATTGATTTCAGAGAGGGAGAGGGAATGGGAGAGAGAGCTAGAAACAATAATGAGAGAGAATATTGATCGGCTGCCTCCTGCACACTCCACACTGGGGATTGAGCCCACAACCTGGGCATGTGCCCTGACCAGGAATGAAACCATGAGTTTCATTCAAAGCTCAACCACTGAGCCACGCCAGCGGGGCTATGATCAGTCTTTTAAATTTCAGCCATTCTAGTAACTAGGGTGTTCAGTGATATCTCATTGTACCTCTAATTTTCATTTCCCTAATGAATAATGATGTTGAGTATCTTTTCATGTGCTTAGTTTTTCATCCATTTATCTACTTTGATGAAGTGTCTTCAAATCAGGCAGTATAAGTCCCTCAGCTTTCGTTTTCTTGATCAAAGTTTTGGCAACTCTAAGTCCTTTGAATTTCCATATAAATTTAGAATTAGCTTAGTAATTTCCACAAAAAGAACCTGCTATGATTTTTATTGAACTTGCCTTTAAAGCTATAGATCAAATCAGAGACAAATCACATCTTAAAAGTACAGAATCTTCTGACCCATGAACATGATATATCTCTGTATTTAGATCATTAACTTCTCTCACAATGTTTTGTAATTTTCAGTTTATATGTCTTTCACCTCTTTGGCCAAATTTATTCCTAAGTATTTTTGCTGCTGAATGGCATTTTTAAAATTTCAATGTCCAATTGTTCCAAAATATATAAAGAACTCTTACAACTCAATGCTCATGCTCACTGCAGCATCCTATATGATAAAAGGCTAATATGCAAATCGACCGAACAGCAGAACTACCGGTCACTATGACACACCCTGACCACCAGGGGGCAGACGCTCAACGCAGGAGCTGCCCCCTGGTGGTCAGTGCGCTCCCACAGGGAGAGCGCCACTCAGCCAGAAGCCAGGCTCTCGGCTGGCAAGAGCAGCAGCGGTGGCAGGAGCCTCTCCCACCTCCGCAGCAGCACTAAGGATGTCCACAGACAACAACAGAACCCAAATAGCTTGATTAAAAAAGGGGCAAATGACTTTTTCTTTTCCCATTCATCTATTGATGGACATTTAGGTTGCTTCCACCTCTTGGATATTATAAATAACTAGAGGCCCAGTGCATTAAATTCGTGTACGGGGGGGGGGGGGCGTCCCTCAGCTTTTGTTCTGGCCCTCTGGTCCAGTTTAAGAACCCATTGTGGCCCTCGAGTCAAAAAGTTTGCCCACCCCTGGCTTAGGCCCACTCCCTGCAGCTGGCAGTTGGACATCCTTAGTGCTGCTGTGGAGGCGGGAGAGGCTCCTGCCACCACCACTGTGCTCGCCAGCCAAGAGCCCGGCTTTTGGCTGAGCGGTGCTCTCCCTGTGGGAGCACACTGACCACCAGGGGGCATCTCCTGTGCTGAGTGTCTGCCCCCTGGTGGTCAGTGCGTGTCACAGCAACCAGTCATTCTGCCGTTTGGTTGATTTGCATATTAGCTTTTTATTAGCTGCAGTGAACACGGGTTTGCAAATATTTCTTCGAAGTTTAACTGCTTTCACACATGATGGATCTTAGTTTTTGCAGCATTCAAATGTTCATCAAGTGTTCAAATACTGAACAACTATTGCATGCCAGGTTCTCTGCTGGCCATTAGAAGAGAATCCTCAGTATGCTCTAAATGAGGTATAAAAAAGGAGTACAGCCCTAGCTGGTTTGGTTAAGTGGATACAGCATCAGCCTTCAGACTGCAGGGTCCCAGATTCCATTCCTGTCAAGGGCACATGCCTGAGTTGCAGGCTCAATCCCCAGTGTGGGGCCTGTAGTAGGCAGCCGATCAATGATTCTCTCTCATTGATGTTTCTCTCTCTCCCTCTTCCTTTCTCTCTGAAATCAATTAAAATATATTTAAAAAAGAAAAGTACACAGACAGACATGGACCTGGTCCTGCTAAAGTCTTATCATCTCACTGAGGTATTTTAGAACAAGAGTTAAAAGCATAGGCTCAGGGTTCGATTAGCTTGGGTTTGAATCTGGCTCTGCTCCTGACCTGGCGGTTGACCTTGGAAAACTTCATTAACTTTCCTAAGCCTGTTTCTTCATGTGTAAAATGAAGATATTAATAATAGATACCTCATAAGATTGCTGTGAGGATTAAGCGAATTAATACCTTTAAAGTCCTTGTAACAGGGCTTGGCACGTGGTAAATGGTCAATAAATGTGAGCTCTTTATTATTAGAGGGCAGGATTAGTTCCTCACAGGGTAAATCCACAAATGATTGGGAAGGACAGGTGTGGAGACATTAACAAGATGAGAAGTAGTTTCATTTAGCTGCTAAGCATACCTCGGTTAAAACCTTGCTCTGCTGTTTACTGGCCGAGTGCTTGGAGCAATGCCCGTAGGTGTTTAGTATCGTTTTTTGGCACACGGGATACTTAATGGACCACATTTATTGACTATGTATGTTCTGAAAAGCCGTAACATCGCCAACACCTGTTCATAATAGTAAGAGCTGCCATCTATCACTGCCCACATGTTCTCTTTTATGTCTCTTAATCTAGTGAGGCAAGCATAATCAACCCCGCTTCGTGGTAAGGAACGAGACCATCTCTGTGTAACTATGACCAGTGGGCGGTTGGAGGCCTACTAAGTGGTGGCTGGGAATCCAACCCCTGACCAAACCGGGGCTCGCCGGCCTCTGTCACCGGGGGGCCCTCCGCCCCTCGCCCATGGCGCCGGGAGAGGCAGATGTCGGCCAGGCCGTACCCACGACAGCCTCACGGAGCCCCTACCTCCAGGAGCCTGCCCGGCGAGGCCTCCACTTGGGCACGGCCCCCGCCTGGGTCTTTCCTCTCAGGTCCCCGGGAGCAGCAGAGCACGTGAGCCAAGGCCCAGCTCTGGGGAAAGACGGGCGCTGTCTCCAGGCAACGCGCTTGACGTCACTGAGGCGCGACGGTCGCGCGCCTCGCCGCCGCCGCCGCCGCAGCCCGCCGCCGCCGCCGCCTGTGGGCCCGAGTGACGGGCAGGGGCGGCACCTGTACCCCCGGAAGCGCGATGCCTTGAACCTGGGTGAGCTCCGCAGCGCCGTCCTTTCGTCGTCTCCCGTCCCGCCTGCTTCGCGAACCTGGGGCTGGGACTGCCGAGCCGGGCTCCGGGGGGAGCCGCCCTTCTAGGTCCGGCGTCGGGCGCGGAGCCGGCCTGGGAGGCCCTGCGGGGACGCACCGGCTCCGGCCCGGCCGTTTCAATGGCCCGGTGTGGGGAGGTGGCTGGTCCCGTTTGGGGAGAGGACCTGGGGGCACTGGAGAGAGCTGGTCCTTCTCGAGCCCGGAACCGCGTTTGAATCTTGCCGCCTGCGCAGCCCGTCGGATCGCGGATGTGGCTGTTGGTTCAAAGCTCCAGGTTCAAGTGCGCCTGAGGAGGGGCCGAGGCGGCGGGGGCGGCCGGCGTGTTTGGTAAACACACCGGTCACGTTGAAAACCACGTGCGCCCGGCCGCACCGGACGTCCCAGAGGACAGCCCCTCTGCCCGGGGACCCTAACTCACACGGCCAAGCGGGTCGTAGCCGGCCCTCCGTTTCTCAATCAGTTTAGGCTGCTCCTCTTCCCAAAGGTCTGACCTTGGTGAACCAGCTACCTGCAGGCCCGGCCAAGACGAAACGTTTCCTTGCTAATAATTGTTATTTGTATGTTAGCTGCAAAACGTGGACTTACTGTTATTATTCAAATCCATCCCCAGCCCCTTTAATTGCAGTGCACGCCCACATTCTGACCCTGCATAGAGTTACTCTTTTCCACTCCCCTCCGCCCATTCCTACTGCGATGAATTGAGCTCCATCCATTCAGAATTTCATCGGGCCCAGACCCTAAATCAGTCACTGCTCTATTGAAGTCGCCTCTCTAAGAAGTGATTCTTTCCGAACTCAAAAATAGTGTGGATTTTTTTTTCTTTCCTTTGATGCTGCCTGGCTGCCATTTCTAAATAATTTCCTCCTTAGTATAATTGTAGATTTCCAAAGATATGTTCTTTGTCATTTCTTGTAACTGAACTTGGTATTTGAGGTGTGGGGCCCCATCTTTCTTAGTTCACTTCCAAACACCTAGCACGCTTAACCTTACCCTCTGCCAAAAAAGCAGGGAACGTCCAGAGAGGATGCTTACACGTCTAGTTAGTGTATTTTTCCAAATACGTATGTAATGTATTTAGTAAACATACTGGTGCTCTCAGAAATCAGTATTCTTAACCTCCAAGTACTCTCTCTCCTTTTGTAGTTTTTCTTTCTATAAAAATTTTCTTTGGAACCGGCATTCCAGGCTCTATAGTGACTCTAGTTTAATTTGTTTCACTGCCTATAATATCTGTTGTAACTGCTGTTAATTTTCTTATCTTGCAGAACAGCTTACAGATAACAGAGGTTGAATAAGCAATGAGTAATAAAAGTGTATCCTTAGGGACCTAGTTTGTTATCACTGATGTTTTTTTATTACTGACTTCATGATGAAAATAATCGATTATTTCAGTTACGTATATTTTATAAATACTACAGTACTTGTGAGTTAGTCATTTTGTTGCACTTTCAGGCTTTTCAGCTTTTCTTTAATCCTTTTATGAATGGATATGGTTTAAATTTTCCCGGATGTTTTTGGGTTGGGTTGGGTTGGGTTGGGTTTGGGGGTTGGTTTTTGGTTTTGCCAATTGCCCATGATGTAATTTTGTATCTTTATAAAGGATATTTGAACTACAACGATTCACTTGTTAGAAAAAGAAGTGATCAAGTGTATATTACCACCCACTAAAGAATGTGGCATTTTTGGAATCCTTGATATTCTTATATTTAAAAAAAAAAGTTGTTCTTTATTTTAAAAATCTTCCAAATGTTTTTTGAAAGCACATTATTATTCTGCTTGCGAGGACTAAATTATAGGTGGCACAATAGTATGAGAGCTGCTAGTTCTTTGAGAAATCTTGACCAGAGATTTGTCTTGTGCTGAATTCTATGCCAGTGGTTTGCAAATTATGTTCCCATGCAATACTACTGTTCCATGATCCAGAATAGGGGTGGGAACCTTTTTTTCTGCCAGGGGCCATTTGGATATTTATAACATCGAGGGCCATACAAAATTATCAACTTAAAAATTAGCCTGCTATATTTGGTCAAACATTTAATTAACTCACCCCTAATGGCTTGGCAGGACCAGACCAAATGATTTTTCAGGCCTTATACAGTCCTGGGGCTGGACGTTCCCCACCCCTGAGCTAGAAGGAAGTATTTGCTAATATCAAAATGATATCAGCCTCCTGAACTCTACTTAAATGTATTCCTAGTTTTTCTTTTATTTTCTTGAAGGGGTGGATATACTGCTGTTTTTATATTATATATAGTAACTTTTATATATATATTTAACAGAAACTATGTGAAGCAACACTTCCTGGATTTCAAAAGACATCATTTCATCATGGGACAACAGATTTCGGACCAGACGCAGTTGGTTCTTAACAAGTTACCAGAAAAAGTAGCAAAACATGTCACATTGGTTCGAGAAAGTGGCTCCTTAACTTATGAAGAATTTCTTGGGAGAGTAGCTGAACTTAATGATGTGTAAGGCTTGCTCTTTTTCATTTTATTTTCCTGCTTATGTATGCCCCACATATCATGACTGCCTGAGAGGTAATCAGAAGTATTGATGACTTAATGTTTTCAGCAGCAGTTAGCAAATATTTATTGAATACCTACTATAAGACTTTCTATGTGGCTATTTTAAAATATGTAATAAGAGCAAAAGAGATGGAAGGAACATTAAATTAAATTTTAAACACAGGCATATAAATTGTTCTTGTTTGAAAGCACTAAAGAGGTACATAATGAGTATGCCAATTACCCACTCTAGAGAAAGGCTCCTAGGATAGTCCTTGGGCACTCAGGTTTCTGTATATCAGCCAGTTCATCTAGTTAATAAATAAATCTTCTGTGTTTGTTCGCAGAGCTATTGTTTTACCAGAGAAATACATATATAGTAATTCATTTATCATCAGAAGAATAAGATATTTCAGTTATTAATATTTCTAATCAGCTAACATCTTTAAATCACTATGTAACTCGAAAAGATTAATGTTTTAAATGGAATATACATTTTTCTACCTTCTTAAAGAGTATATTTAATAGAATTTAGTCTTTTGTTTGTGAATTTGTTCTTTATTATATCAATTTTTATACCAATCTGTTATAGCAGCTATCAAAATACACAGGGCTCTTTGTCCCTAAATGGCCCCAGATTATTATGCTTTTAAAATATTACTTTTTCTTTGTGTGTTTTCTCCCTTAGTGACAGATGAACAGATGTCACTTCCTTCTATTAAGTCTTTCTGTGGCAGCACCTACATCCATGTATATATCTTCTGTCTCCCTTGGCATGTAATTATGAAATTGCCTTTTAAATAAGATCTTAAAGGTTCTCTCTTAAGTCTGTTCAATTTAGCTAACATTCACTGAACCCATAGTGTGTGCAAGGCACTGTGCTGAGGGTTGGACATTTTAACTGAGGCCTAAAATGATTGCCCAAGGATTAATGGCAGATCCAGCTCTCCCTACATCTGAAGTTTTTTTCATTAACCCCCCTAACTATCCCACTCTAACCTCTCTTTAAACCCCAAAAAAGCCAATCAAAATCACCAGGCAGTCTGGACCCACTTAGTATAAATATAAACTATTAACAGTCCCTATTAATAGTTTAGGGCAAGGTACATGAATGTGCTCCCTAGCTTTGTGATAGCTATGTTGGTTGATAAGAAACATACTTGGCTATGTGGAACACATTTAGATAAAGAAAAGGAAATACAGTTTTTTTATGACATGACTAGAGTCTACTGTTATTAGCCAGTCATGAAGAGTAAAGAATGTCTTAAAAGTTAAAGTTGTTTTAGAAGATCATTTCTTTTAAGAGCACTGGATTTTGTTTTGTTCTTAAAGTCCTGTATATTTATATGGATGGATCCTGTATTGTTATGTATGTAAATACATAGAAAAAGAGCTAGGAGGCTGCATACTGGGTCTCTGGGGAGTCCGTGGAAACGGGTTGGGGGGGGTGGGCATCGAGGGAGATTTTACATTTTACTGTGTGTTTGTGTATTGTCTGATCTTTTATAATAAAAAAACGTAGCCATTGGTTTTTAAAACTTTAGCATCCCTTTGAGTCTCGGAACTTATGTAAACCTAGTCTAGTCTAACAAAATTTTGCCTTTTCATCTAAAGATACTGAATAAAATGTGTCCCGTGCAAGCATCCACAAGCTAAGTTTACTGTGTAATACAGATGTGATGGTAAAGAATATCTTCTCATTTATTTCTGACTGGATTTGGTTCATAAAACCAATTTTCACGGTCAGAGTTGGGCATTCATAAGTGCAGTGCTGTCTGAGAAATAAAGTTAAACCTATACAGATGAAGCGTGGCTTGATAGCTAGAAAACAACTGGGAACTGGCATAGTTGAATTACATTCCCTGGCAGATTTCGTTACCTCAGGCTAGTTGCTTAATTTCAATGGCCTCAATTTATTTAGCTGTAAGTCACTTAGTTCTGAGTGTGATATCCCCATTGATGCACAGACAGAAATGTGACTAATGATAGAAGGGAGCAGTAATATTTAAGTATGTCTTTGAACTGATTTAAATTAGCATTGATGGCGATATTATTCTCTAAAAGTCATATTTTTATGTTAGAATCCTGTGGCTCTCTAGATGAAAATTACTCTGCCCGGGAAAGCTATATTCAAAGTGTCTCAAAAGCATTTGCGTGATCCAGTCCACATTACCTATAAACTTTTTTTCCAAAGTGATGTGTTATTATTGTTGCTTAAATAAGGACTCAACCAAAAGCAAGATTTTTTTTTTCACACTTTATATGCATTGAGGCAATAGTCAAATTTGGACAAGTGAAACCAGCTTGGTTTTTCTTTTAAATATCTGTTTCCTTGGATATGTTTTTCGTAGGTGTCTTTGTTAAAAGTTTAAAGACCATTAATATATTAGATATGACAAGCAGATTTATAAATATCATTCCACTATGCTGTTGACTTTAAAAACCTTGGAAATTAAGTTGTATGTTTAATCAAAACTTTCTCTATCCCTGTGTTTTAAGAATCTAATTATTACAATCATTATTGTTATTTGACTTTGTGTTTTTTCTTCAATTTTTTTTCTCTGATTTAAAGTGTTTCTTGAATCTAATTTCATGGCTCAGTTATTTTATATGACTTCTCATAAAATAAACAAATGTGTTTGTCTCTTTTCAGAACTGCTAAAGTGGCTTCTGGCCAGGAAAAACATCTTCTCTTTGAGGTACAACCTGGGTCTGATTCCTCTGCCTTTTGGAAAGTGGTTGTACGGGTGGTCTGTACCAAGGTGAGAGTGATAGAGACTTCTGATGCAGAACTTGAATTATTTTGGTGGTTAGAACCACATTTAATTGTGTAATGTAATATGATTGAAATAGATGTTAATAATGTGGTTATTATTAACTATTTAAAACATAGTTTTGGTACTGTTATTGCCTTCCAGGTTAATTGAATCTCACTGGTTGTGTAATTACCATATAGCAGAGATTTTTATAATCAAGAAAGGTGGTAGTAAACCCTCTACCTCTCTTTTTGTATTTAGCTAGCTATGGAATCCTAAGGCGACACTCTACATAACTCTAAGATGACTCCTTAAAAATTAGTTATCTTAAGAGATCATTTCTTTTAAGAACACTGGGTTTATTTATTTAATAATTTTTAAATCCATTAGAAAGGTTTGTGTTTTTTGTTTTGTTTTAGTAATTTTTAATTGTAGAATGGATTTTTCACCATTAATACACTGTCTTAGTTCATCTTTACATTTTAGGTAATTGAATATATCAACTGTGTTGAAAAATATAATAGCCGCTGTCATAGAGTATTAGGAAGCCTCATCCATCAATGGGTAGATTAGAATAGATGGTTTTTAACCTTTGTGAGGCCACAGAACTTTTGGTGAAAATGAAGGAACGAATTTTATTAGGCCTTCTCATATCCCCACTCCTACTCTACAACAAACAAATGGTGAAATCATCCATGTGCATATAAATAGTAAATTGGGCATTCATGAGTGCCCTGAAGTCCATTCCTGACCAACCCATAAAGAACTCGTGGGTAAGGAGATTTTTTCCTTTTGTGTCATGATCAGCAAAGTCTATACATTCTGTCCCCACCTCACCCCCTAACCTTATTTTTTCCAATTCCTCCCCCCTCATTCTATTCCAACCACCCTGGGCTCCTTGCTGGACTCCTTGTGCTCCTTGCCAGGTACACTTCTGCCTAACATGCTTTGCACTTCCTATTCTCTCAGCCTGGATTTATCTTTCCCCCAAATATTGATATGATTCATTCTTTCACCCCTTTCAGTTCTTACATGTCACCTTCTCTGTGAGGCCTTCCCTACAACCCTTTAGCATTTCATCTCTGTTTTATCTTCTCCATAACACTTACTTCTGTCTAACCTGTATTTTATTGTCTGTCTCTCCTACCTATAGTATAAATTCCATGAGGTCAGGAGTTTTGTTTTTTATACACACTGTCACCAGTGCCTAGAGCAGTGCACATATTACCTATAACAGTAATGTGTACTTAATAAATATTTGTTGTGCCCTGATCAGTTTGGTTTAGTGGTTAGAGCATAGAACATCGGCCCACACACTGAAGAGTTGTGGGTTCGATTCTTAGTCAAGGGCATGTACCTGGATTGCAAGTTCAATTCCTGGCCCTGGTCAGGGCACATGCAGGAAGCAGCCAATTGATGTGTCTCTCTCACATCTATGTTTCTCTGTCTCCCTCCCTCCCTTCCACTCTAAAAAAAAATCAAAGGAAAAAAAAATATCTTCAGGTGAGGATTGAAAAAATAAAAAAATATTTGTTGCAGTTTGATAAACTTTGCTGTTAAATACTATGTCTATGTGAATTATTCCCTGATTTCTTCTGAATTATACAGTTTCAAAGGAAGACTGGCCCAGTTTCTTTAGCTCTGAAAATCTATTTTATAATTTATAAATTCCTATCACCTTTATTTCTATTTGTTCTCAACTGCACCTATAGTCTTTTATTACAAAGAATATTACATATTTGCATTTCCATTTAGATCTTACCATCCCAAAATTTAATCAAATTTTTTTAAATTAGCAGTGGTTCTGGCATTTTTACACATGGAATCTGATTCATACTTGATGCTGTTTTTCTTCTCATTGTCTTCTCAAGTAGTAAACAATAAATGTTAGTTGCAACTATTATTTTCATTCCAAATATGGAAATGTTGCTATAATAATGTTTTTTTAATATGTAACCTCATATTTCACTTTCTCATATCCCCAGTTTCATCAACACCTACTTCATTCACAGTTTTAATGCCCTCTCTCTATATTTCTCCCTGCATTCTTCATTTCTTTCTAAGTATTTTATGATTTTGTTTGTTCTATTTATTTTGATATTGTACTTAATAGGTTTCGTTGCTTACTTCTGTCCCCACAATCTTCCTTATCATCTCCTGTGCTGAAAGGAAGTCTTTTACATCTCTAATGTATTGCTGATTAATTCATGTTCTTTGCCCTCAATCCTACTGGCTTTGGTCATTTCAAAAGTGAAGATATACCCCACTCCTCGAGTCCTCCAACCTGAAAGCAATATTATCCCTCCTTACCTGTTACCTCACACTTGCCCCAAATATATCCTCACATTATAATGTAAGCTAGAGCAAGGCTAAGTACAACCTGTAGACACTGGTTCATTTTATTTTAAATGAGTTTTTGCTATACCTCAAAATGGCCTTCTGAGAAAAACTCAACCACTTTTTGTTAGGATTTACTTCAATATAATTTTCTCACTTTAGTTTGGAAGTTTGGGTATAAAGTAGAACTTAAGATATTCAAGGAAACAATCTGTTGTTTCAATTATAGTAAAATGGCATGTGGTTGCTGGATTCAAATAAATGCCTTTAATTAAGAAATTCTTTAAGAAATTAAAATGAAAAGAATTGCCAATACTGATCTCTAAAATTCATTTCTTAAGTCTGGGAAAGTTGCCTGACCTCACAAATCTAAATAAGATGATGCCTAATCAACCCTACAGAGTTATTTTAAATATCAAATTAGATAAATTTGTGTAGCTCCTTTGAAATCTACAAATGTAGGAGACATGATATTATTCATATGCTCAGACTCTTGTTCTCTTGTTGGATAATTTGGAAACCTGGCAAACTTCTCTTTCCTAGGATGTTTGACTTAGTATTTGTTCCCCTTTTTTGGGGAAAAATTGATCAGAGAAATTATCAACGTTTTGGGGTGGGGAGGGGTTGTGTGTGTGTATTGTTGGGATTTTTTTTTTCATTTTCTTTGTATTTTTAGATTAACAAAAGCCGTGGCATTGTAGAAGCATCACGGATCATGAATTTGTACCAGTTTATTCAGCTTTATAAAGACATCACAAGTCAAGCAGCAGAAGTGTTGGCACAGAGCTCCACCTCTGAAGCCCCTGATGAAAACTCCTCATCTGTAACATCTTGTCAAGCTAGTCTTTGGATGGGAAGGTACACAATACATAAGCACCATGTTTCTCTTATTTTCCAATATTCAAGCTACTGAAATCTCATTAATATTTTGGCTGGTGCTCTTTGTGACATCTTAAATCACATTACTTTTTGTCTCAATTGATATATCCCAGATCAGCTTTTGGGTTATTCTGTACTTAAGGACATTGTTAGAGGGCCCAATTAAAGAAAGTTGAAGTGGCTTATGCCAGGTAACATTGCTGCCAACTTCATTTCCATTAATCCACTCTCTACATGCTTGCATTTAGTGACAAAAGAGTTATAGTTAATACCCCTCTTATAATAGATATTTAGGTTCTTACATCAAAGCCCTTCAGGAAATTAGGTCCAAGAATGGCAGAACCATTCCAATTTTCCTTAAAATTATCTAATTGGAGCATTAAAATTGTAAATATTGGCTCCAGGATCTGGCAGTGCATTCAGGAATGAACAAGTAGTTGGTGTACATATTGCATGTACCAGAAGGAAATGAAGTCAGCCAGAGTTTTCTGTGATGGTGCTTGTTTACTCAGGCCTACATTATTGTTCTATCTAAACTTTCTTTTCCTTCTCTATAATGGTTTTGGCACGTGAAAGCTCCCACCTGTTGCCATTTGACAACCATGATCGTAACTTAAATTTGTAAACACCTCATTGGAAAGTCTTCCCTGGGTCCAGACATGTTGACATCCTATGTTATTGTCATACAGAGTAGACAGCAGAAACCTGTATTGACAGTGCCTTTTACCTTAAAGTTAAAAATATGCTTAACAAGAATTTCTCTTCTATTTCTCTAGTAGCATTTTCTGGTCTATTCTTAATCAGCTGGTCTTCAAATACTAAAATTGTTATAGTAAAATTGTATTTTCCATTTATCATTTTCTGTTTATATTTAATAGGATTGTTTGGTTTTCTAGGTTTGGGCTGTACAAGTGTTACTGAAATTCCAAATGAGTTTTATAGCATCACTAGAGGCCTGGTGCACGAATTTGTGGACCAGTGGGGTCCCTTGGCCTGGCCTGCGGAATCAGGCCAAAACCGGCTCTCCGACATCCCCCGAAGGGTCCCGGATTGCAAGAGGGCACAGGCCAGGCCGAGGGACCCTACCAGTGCACAATTGCGGCCAGGAGGGACGCGGGAGGATGGCCACCCGGGGAGGGACTGTGGGAAAGCTCCAGGGCATGTCCCGCCCATCTCGCTCAGTCCTTATTAGCTGGACCCCAGAAGCAAGCTAACCTACTGGTCGGAGCGTCTGCCCTCTGGTGGTCAGTGCACATCATAGCGACTGGTTGACCATTCGACTGTCTGCTCCCTGGTGGTCAGTGCATGTCATAGCAAGCAGTTGAGCAGCCTTAGCATATCATTAGCATATTACTCTTTGATTGGTTGAACTGACGACCGGACACTTGGCATATTAAGCTTTTGTTATATAGAATAGGCAACGTTAAGGCTTGTCTTTCCTGTATTTTGTAAAGTTAATCTTTCAAAGACAACTATCTGATTTTCTGCTTTTTCTCTCTCCTTCAAAATGGTGATTATTTATACATAGGATTTTAAAAGCCACGAATAGTATTTACTATATTTAAGCTCTATGGTAGTCAATGAAATGAAAGTAATACTTTTTCCTTATTGCAGTCATCTTAATGAAGGAGATAGGGTGTTATTCCTTTTCATGTGCCCTTGAGACTAGAAAATTCAATGCCAGATTAGTAGGTTAGGGCTGCTTTTTGCTTCTGTATGCTTTTTGGTTTTCAGTTACATCCTGATACACTAGACTTTTTAAATTGAAGGGAATCTTAAGAGGTATTTATTTGCTTCAGCCTTACATCTCATGCATACTTCTATTAGTGGTTTATATTTATTGAGTACTTATAGGGTAGTAGGCATTGTGATGAATGCTTTACATGTATAAACTCATTAAATTCTCAGAACAACCCTATGGGATACAATTATTGGCCTATTTCAGATGAGTTTAGACAAATAAATGGCATAGATAGACATTGGTCTAGCTGAGATTCACATTCAGGCCTGTCTGGCAATACAGCTGTGCTTCCAACCTGCATTGTTATTCTCTGGTGCATAAAGATCCTGTACTACAGTGCTTCCTAACTTTTGACATTCAGTGGTTTTGAGGAGGAGCTTATAAGATTCTAGCAAGCTTCCAGGTAATGTCACTGCTGCAGCTCCATGGATAACACTTTGAATAGTAAGATTCTACTGATGACATTTAGCCAAGTTGAAAGTGCAACTTGTACTTGATCACCTGCAGTTAAATGGGGCTCAAAGCCTCAGAGAAGCAAGCCTTTTCACATACAGATGGTTCTAATTACTATGAATTCTTCCTACAATATAGTCCTATGAATATCTGTTTCATAGGACTCTTGAGAGAGTTAAGTGAGTTAATATATGTAAAATGCTTAGAATAGTACCTGGCCCATAATAATAGGTAAGAGTTAACTGTCATTAATTATCACTAAATTATTACTGTAGTCTACTTATTTCAGTGGCAGTGCCTTTTGGAATCCCACCAAAAAAGTCTTCTCTTTTCCAGCCCTTCACATATTTGAAAACAGTAATCAAATCCTCACTGAGCCTCTGTTCTCCAGGATGAGCAGCCCCAGTTCCTTCTGATTTGTTCATATGAGTCTCTTCTATGTCCTGGAGGCTTTCCTGGATAATCCTTTATCTCTCAATGTGTCTTTCAGGGTAGGGAGCATAGAACTGAATGCTCTGTAAGTGGTCTAACAAGGACAAGTAGAGCAAGGCTCTTCTGGTCACTGCACTGCTTGGAAGGTAGCAAAAATCAGGTGAACATTATACAGGTTCCATTGGCTGCTTCTGTGTCTCCTGTTCTTTCTTTTACCCCTATCCAGAATGCTGTTCTTCAGGGCCCTCAGTGCCTCACTTTTAAATTCTCACCTGTCACTCTATGGATTCAATTATTTTCTCCGCTATTGACACCCAAGTCTACATTCTTAGATGTAAATTGTAAGCTCCTCAAAAGCAGAGACTCCAATTCATCTGGGTCTGGCACTATATATAGCACCTAAACATTGAAATGAACATATGTAGAAAAAAATAAAATACATTAGATACACATCCATCTAGGTTTTTATTCCATTTCCCCATTTCAATTCAATGGCTACCCTATTTTGCCCAATACTAAAGCATAACATTTAATCTATTACCACATCCTGATGATTTGTTTTTCATAATGACCCTTAGACCAGGCCCTAATTATCTCCCAAGTGAATTGCTAAACTAATCTAATTGGTTTTCCTCCCTCTACACTGCCCCTCATGCTGCACTCCCAATTAATCTTCCTGAAGTATTATTTCAATGGAGTTACTTTCCCCTTGATCAAACTCTGATTTGTAGTTTGCCTGTCAGAACAAGTTTAAACTTTTCTTTTTGATATTCCAGGATCAGATTCTCTTTGCTATATTTAAGCAACCTTTTCTCTCAGTTTTCTTCCCAGAGCATCACGCCAGGCTCCTTGTTGAGTGCATGTGTGCATACACAGGTTTTTTTCTACCGTCACAGCTTTGTTTATTCACCTAGCATGTTCTCTGTCAAAATCCTATCATTTCTCTACCTAATCTTTCCAACAAGTTTGAAATACACTCATTTCCTCCTCCTTTACTTTGCTCTTACTACATGTAATGCACATTTGATATTTGCTTATATTCTGTTTTATATTCAGATTGATGAATTTTAAAGTGACATCTCAATATCTTATATACATACACTGGTATAAGCACAGCAGGGAATTAAAAACATGTTAGCAATAGCTTCTCCTTTTAAACTTACAGTCTAGTGGCTGTACATTGAAACATTCAATCTTTAAAAAAAGCAATACATGCCTGATGAACAAAATCTAACAGTAATAGAACAGCACAAAGGATAAAAACAAATTAAAATCACTTTAAGAAACATTTATTGAGAACCTAAGATAAACACCCTTTATTCAAAAAAATTTTAAGTTAATAGATAGCCAGTAAACAGCCAGTTGAAATGCAACATGTAAGTTTTTAATTAAGGCACATGTTGGTTTTGAGAACAGGCAGGTAATATTTTGAGCTGAGTTACTGATATTGGAATTTACCAAACTCACAGAAGTATTCCAAGGAAGGAAAACACCACATGCAAAGGCACTTGGCCCATTCAGGGCACTCTAAATGGTGGCTGGAGTAGAAGATTCAACATCTCTTTTCTTCCCAAGGTGAGAGAGCTCCTTAAGGACCAAGACTGTGCTTTCTTTCTCTTTTATATTTACTGTAGCACCCGATACTTAAGACTGAGGTATTTTTTCATTTATATGCTCATTATCAGCATCAGCACAGGGAGACCCTGATGGCAAGATCCATATTTTAGAGTGCTTTGTATCCTGTATAGTGAATAAATCATTATTGGTTAAATTCACTTATATAAATTTAATATGATTTAAATGGGTTAAGCTATTTGCAGAAAGACCTGAATATTTCCAGGTTTTTTGTCCATATTTTCTTTTTAATCACTGCAGAATTTATCCCTTATCCAGTCTTTCTTTATAAAATTTGCCCCTCTTAGTACTTCTTCCCTAATATAATGCCTTCCCTAAAAAGTATGTTGATTTAGTGTGATATTGCATGAGTCATTTGCTTTATACTGAAGGCACATAGATGTTTGATAATGCTTTTTCAGGTGATGGAAACAGTTTAAAACCAGCGGTTGCTAACCTTTCGGACCTCGCGGACCACCGGTTGGTGACCACTGGTTTAAACTATAATGACAGCAGAGAATATTGTTATAGCTTAGCTTTCAATTTGCAGGGTGAAGCAGCTGACTGATGAGGAGGAGTGTTGTATCTGCATGGATGGTCGAGTTGACCTCATCCTGCCTTGTACTCACAGCTTTTGTCAGAAGTGCATTGATAAATGGTAAGTTATCTGGTGTCTTCATGGAATAGGCAAAGGTCAAATGGGAACATGTATATGAATAAACTTCAAAAAAATACAAAAGTATTGTAGTTAAGTATAAGATTTTGTTCTTAAGTACTTTGGATTTTATGACATGCCTCCTAATCGTTAAAAATATTTTTATTTTTATAACTAAAGTTTATAAAATGTGGGGGTGTATTTTAGTTTTAGCAGTTTACTTTTGCTGTAAGGAGATTTGTGCCTGACTTGAGTCTAGAATCACAGGCTTCCCTTTTTCTTATTTCTACATTGTTCCTTTATGTGTGGTTAGAAGAAATAATAATTGGATCTGGAGGGAACTTGAGAGATCAGCTGGTCAAGCTCATTAGTATTTTATAAATAAGTATCTCATTTAGGAGAATTTATAATTGATATACAATTAACTATACTTAAAGTACAGTTTGATGTTTTGACATGTGTACACATGCACAAAAACCATCTTCACTATACAGATAATGAACTAGTCCATCATCCCAAAAAGTTACCTTTGTGTCCCATTGTAAAATCTCCTTCCCACCCCTTCCTTCCAGTGCCCAAACAACCACTACTCTGCTCTCAGTCACTATAAAATAATTTGAATTTTCTAGAATTTTTATAACTGAAATCATATAGTATATAACCTATTTTTGTCTGGCTTCTTTCATTCAGTATAATTATTTTGAGATTTATCTATGTTGTAGTATGTGTCAATAGTTCCTTTTTATTGCTGAGTAGTATTCATTGTATGGAAGCCACAGTTTATTTATCCATTTATTTGTTGATGGACATTGGGTTGTTTCCAATTTTTGGCTATTACAAATAAAGCTTTTTTTAACTTTGTATTTCTTTTTACAATGTTTCTTTTGCTAAAATAAATGGAAATGCAATCTCCAAATTTAGGAGCTAAAAACACTACTTTTTTTTACAGAAACTGCCCATCTATCCAAAAGTATAAAATCTAGATCTCTTCAAATATCAAGTGAAAGACATTTACCTTTATAATTATATAAATAAAAAGTAAAACAATATTACAAAACCACTTTCACTTATAAGAAGGACAAGGTTTAGCACATACAGTCTTGGCAAGCTTGTGGCGAAACTGGCATTTTTATATATTGTTGCTCAGTATATAAATTGGGTACAACTGCTTTGGAGAACATTTTGGCAATATCTGTTAAATTAATATTTTTTAACCTTTAAAAGCAACTTTATTGAAGCATAACATACACACAATAAAATGTAACCATTTTACATATATATTTACATTTTAACAAATTTTTATAACTATGTAACCAACATGACAATCAAGATACAAAACATTCCATTTCCCCAAAAAGTTTAGTACCTGTGACAAAGTCAATAATAGGAATCAGAGATCTTTGCTTATATTACAGTTGATATGAAAGTCACAGATACTTTCTTATCTCATCACGTAAATGTCATTTACTCTCTTCACTACTTTGAAATCATGGCAGTTTTCAAACTCACTAGCTTTACAAATAAAGCTTTCTATACATTTGTGGACAAGACATTTTATGAACATATATTTTGGGGGTTTTTCTTGTATGAAAACCAAGAGTGGAATGGCTAGATCATATGGTAGATATATGTTTAAATTTTTAAGAAACTGCCAACTGTTTTCCTCAGTGGTTGTACCATTTTACACTTCCACCAGCAATATATGAGAGCTGCAATTGCTCCACAACCTTGTCGATACTTGGTTTGATGAGTCCTTTTAATTTTAGTCATTCTGTAGATGTGTAGTGTTATCACATTGTGGTTTTAATTTGCATTTCGCTATTAACAATGTTGAGCATCTTTTCATGTGCTTATTTACCATCCATATATCTTCTTTGGTGAAGTGTCCATTCAAAGTTTGAGAGTTCTTTATTTATTATGGATATACTAAAGCAGCGGTTGCCAACCTTTCAGACCTCGCAGACCACCAGTGGTCCGCAGACCATCGGTTGGCAACTGCTGTACTAAAGGCCCAGTGCACAAAATTCGTGCATGGATAGGGTCCCTAGGCTGGCCAGTGATCAAGGCCAATCGGGGCCTTCCTTTTCCAGCTGCCGGCTGCCGGCTGGGGCCTTCCTTCGTTCCATGCTGCCCCCTGGTGGTCAGCGCACGTGGTAGCGAGTGATCGAACTCCTGGTCTCCCAAACTCCCAAGGGGACAATTTGCATATTAGGCTTTTAGATAGATAGATAGATAGATAGATAGATAGATAGATAGATAGATAATCCTTTATCAGATATACACTGAGTGGCCAGATTATTATAACCGGCCAAATTATTATGTACTTCATTGACACTTCCAAAAATACTAAATATTGAAAACTTCCTAAGCAAATACTCTCAAGGTTTTATTATTATTTGCATAACTAATTCACTTCATTGTACTGATGGGATGGTCATAATAATCTGGCCACTCATTGTATAATTTGCAAATATTTTCTCCCATTTTGTGATTTGCCTTTTCATTCTCTTAAGAATATCTTTCAAAGAGTAGAAGTTTTTAATTTTGACAAGGTCCAGTATATCAGTTTGTGATTTATGGATAGTGATTTTAGTGCCATATCTAAGAAATCTTTATCTTCTGAAAATTTTATAGTTTTTAGGTTTTACATTTGGGACTATGATCCATTTTGAGTTAATTTTTTAATATGGTTTGAGGTATGGATCAAAATTCTCTTTTTACATATGGTTCCAGTTGCTCCATACCATTTTGTTGAAAAAACTATATTCACTAAATTGCCTCTGCACCTTTGTTGAAAAGCAGTTGTTCAAATACATGTTAGTATATTTCTAGGTTCTGTTCTGGTCCACTGATCTATTCATCTATTTCACACCAATATTGCAATATCTTGATTATTATCTAGGGTTAGTCCTCAAACTTTCTTCTTTTTCAAGGTTGTTTTGACTGTGCTAGGTCTTTTGAATTTCAATATGAGTTTTAGAATCAACTGTCAATTTCTACAAAAGAAGTTGTAAGGATTTTGATTGGGATTGCGTTAAATAAATGGTCAATTTGGAGACTTGACTTAATAATATCCAGTCTTCCAATCCACAAGAACAGTTTATTTCTCCATTTACTTAGTCTTGTTTAATTTCTCTTATCAATTTTTGTAGTCTTCAGTGTTGCATATCTTTGACAGATTTATCCCTAAGTACTTTGTTTCTTATACTATTTCAAATGGTATTTTTAAATTTCAGTTTATGATTGTTTGTTGCTAGTATATAGAAATAAAATAGATTTTTGTGTATCAATCTTGTATTCTGCAACCTTACTAAACTCATTTATTAATTTTGATTTTTTTGTAGGTTCTATAGGATTTTCTTGAATGTCTATTTAAACATCATTTTAAAAAATACTTTTTCTAGATAGAGAATTCTAAATTGATAGTATTTTATTTCAGTACTTTAATGATGTTGCTTTATTCTCATTTTTCTTGCATTGTTGCCTATGAGAAATCTCTATCATCCTTTTTTCCTATGTGGGTATTGTACTTTTTCCCCTCTGGTTGCTTTTAATGTTGTTTTTCATTATCACTGGTTTTGAGTAGTTTGATTATGATGTGCCTTAGACTAGTCTTCTTCCCGTTCCTTGTGCTTAGGGTTCATTGAATTTTTTAGAATTGTAGGTTTATGGTATCACCAATTTTGGAAATGTTACAGCCATTATTTCTCAAATATTTTTCTCTGTTCTCTCCCCTCTCCTTTTGGGACTGCAGCTACACATATAGACCATTTGAAGTTGTCCCACAGTTCACTGATGCTATTTTCTTTCTTTTTTTTTTTTTGAGTCATTTTCTCTGTTTGAATAATTAATACTGCAATGCCTTTTCAAATTACTAATCTTTTTTCCTACAGTGCCTAACTTGCCATTAATTCCCATCCAGTATATTTATTACTTCAAATATTATAGTTTTCATCTCTAAAAGTTTGAGTGTTTTAATATCTTCTATGTCTCTAACTTAATGTGTTTGGTCTTTCCTCTAGTTCTTTTTAAAATATATGGAATATGGTTATCATAACCTTTCCTTTTCTTCTCTGCTAATTCTAATATCTGTGTCAGTTCCTGATTGGTTTTGACTGATTTTTCTCCTCATTTTGGGTTGTATTTTTCTGCTTTTTTTTTTTTTTTTTTTTTTTTTTGCCTGGTAGTTCTTGATTGGGTGCCAGACATTGTGATTTTTACCTTTTTGGGTGCTGGATATTTTTATATTACTATAAATATTCTTGAGCTTTGTTCTGGGATATAGTTACTTGGAAACAATTTGATCCTTTTGGGTCTTGTTTTTATAATTTGTTAGGCAGGACTAGAGCAGTGTTTAGTTTAGAACACATTATGTCCCACTAATGAGGCAAGACCTTTCAGAGTACTCCATGCTCTGTGAATTATGAGGTTTTCCAGTCTGGCTGGTGGGAACAGGCAATATCCCAGGCCCTTTGTGAGCTTTGGGTACTGTCCTCTCAAATACTTCTGGGTGATTCTTCAGCCTGGAGTAGTTTCCTCACATGCACACTCTCTGCTGAATATACTCTAAAGCAGTGGTTCTCAACCTTCCTAATGCCGCGACCCTTTAATACAGTTCCTCATGTTGTGGTGACCCCCAACCATAAAATTATTTTCGTTGCTACTTCATAACTGTAATTTTGCTATTGTTATGAATTGTAATGTAAATATCTGATATGCAGGATGTATTTTCATTGTTACAAATTGAACATAATTAAAGCATAGTGATTAATCACAAAAACAATATGTAATTATATATGTGTTTTCCGATGGTCTTAGGCGACCCCTGTGAAAGGGTCGTTCGACCCCCAAAGGGGTCTCGACCCACAGGTTGAGAACCGCTGCCTAGGGGGACCATCTGTAGATTGGGGAATTCTCCCTTTGTGCAACTTTCTCCACACCAGTTCTCTGCCCTGTAACTCGGAGCTGCCTTAGCCTCCCGAGACTCTCAGCTCTGTTCCTTCAACTAGGGAAGGAGCCTGCCAAGTCCCACCTGGGTTCCCCCTGCTTATTCTGTGGCCTAGAAACTCTCAAGGCAGGAAGCTGGGGCAGTTGTAGGGCTCACCTTCTTTGCTTCCCACCTCTCAGGGATTATTGTCCTTTGTTGTCTGGTCCCTTTTGGCCAGAAGCAGAAGTTGATTGTTTTAAAATTGTGACTTGTGCACAGAAGAGCACACATAATTATCTTTGTAAAGTATCTCTCTCTGAGGAACCAGAAAGGAATCTGAATAACACATGCCAGCTCTAGCTTTCACATTTAGTTTTTGAAACAGATTTCTTAGTTTTGTACTACAGCCAAAGAGCAATTGATATAATTTAATTACTTTGGTCTCAGATTTCACTGAGAGATGAAGAGAAAAGCATTCTCCCTGCATGACATGTTTCTGGCTCAAATATGGTAGTTTAGAAATTTCCAAATTAATGTTTGACAAGACAAAAAACATCCCTTTGAAAAACACAATCTTATTTAAGTGATCATATATAAGCTCTTTTTCTATCAGGAAAATTATTCTGCATGTAAAGTTATCTTTTATTTTAAATCTTGAATTCTTCCATTTTGTTGTTTGTAGTGGCAAAAGAAAGGAAAAAACCTAAATGTTCTGTGGGAGACTAAGTAAATGGTGGCCTATTCATACAATGCATGTTTAAAAGAATAGACAACTTTAACATGCACTGATACATAATGGCCTACAGGACATACTGATGAACTGATAGTGGTTGCCCCTGGGGATAAGAATTAAAGATTGGGCTGGAGGGAGAGATTTATTTTTCACTGTGTACTTTTATGCTGTTTACTTTTTTATAAACCATGTATATGTATTACTTTTTAAACAAACCTGTTTTTAAAAAAGAGGAAAAAGAACTATTCTTTAATCAACTTCTCTAACAGGAGTGATCGACACAGGAATTGCCCTATTTGTCGCCTGCAGATGACTGGAGCAAATGAATCTTGGGTGGTGTCAGATGCGCCCACTGAAGATGATATGGCTAACTATATTCTTAACATGGCTGATGAGGCAGGCCAGCCCCACAGACCATGACCTTGAGTGAAGTATTTTGTTGCTATTGTGGGCTACAAACACGTGGGTCATGGGGAAAGAATGCAGGGATGTTGTGGCGCAGGCACCGAGAACTCACTTTTCCCCACCCTCTTATTTTCGCTTTTCTGACAATTTGATAAACTTTTCATGTCTTCCATTTATGGTAAATTAAAACTTGCTACTGTTCTAGACCATTATTTTCCTATTATTTATCTGTTCTAATATAGCTTATTAGAACTAATAGCTCTTGAATCCTTTGCTGCAGTAACAGCAACATTTCCAGAGGCTTCTGAAACACTACTATTTTTCAGGGTAGGAGCATTCTGGAATAACCATAAACCCTGGCCAGAGTGGCTCAGTGGTTAGAGTGTCCCGTGCACCAAAGGGTCTCAGGTTTGATTCCCAGTCAGGGCACATACCCAGGTTTCGGGTTTGATCCTCAGTCAGGGCACATATGGGAGGCAACCAATCGATGTTTCTCACATCGATGTTTATCTATCTCCCTCTCCCTTTCTCTCTCTCTCTTGAAAAATGTATCCTCGCGTGAGGATTAAATAAATAAATAAATAAGTAAGTAAATAAAATAAACCATGAATGTTAAAAAGTTGTAGCCATCTGAGAGAAAATTTTATATGACTGAAAATGTAGAATACGTCAAAGTGCATGTTACTACTTAAATTAGTTTTTCTGCTGGAATCTAAGGAGTATGTATGCCCCCTTGTGGTTAATTATTGCTCCTTTAATAATTATTACTTGAAATGATCCAGTTATTTCATAACTTTAGCTGTGTGTTTGAAACTACATATTTTTTATTTAAAAGCCTTTTTTTCCCCCTCATACTGTATAATTTGGGTGAAGACTAAAAGTTGGGTGTGATTTTGCCTTATAAATGAATTTCTGCTGGGGAATCTTCTAGAAATGCTTTTCCACAGCTGGGAAACTGTTCTAAATAGCTTTTGATAAAGTTCATGCGTCTTGGAGTTTCAGAAGGAAATTTTTATCACAGATCCTAAGTGTTATATGTCCAAATTATGGCGAATCATTCAATATTAGTTTATGGTGCTTTTATTTTAACTTGAAAGTATCTTACTGAGGCCAAGTCCTCAGACTTCTTAGATTAAGAAAGAAGAAAATAGGATAAAGCCTTTAACCATAAGTACATAAAACACCTCCGAAAATTAGGAGATAATTTGGTTTTCTTATGGTTCATTCCACTTCCTTTCAAATACTTTGAAGGAATTATGTTCAGTGGCATGTCAACCATTTTTTAAAATTTTACTTAAAAAGTAAATTTTTGTTTTATGTTAAACATTATGATGTCAGCATATAATAAAATTAGGGCCTGATGTCTCCTTTTAAAAGAATGTTAACATTCCATGTAACTTTTCTGACCTGCTAGTAAGTTACAAATATATTCTGAAGTACCAAAGTATACAATTTAAGTTGCTTCATATTGATGGCAAAATTTTTGGATACTAGGATTTTTAATAGGCATGCAAATTAAAAAATTCATTTCTAAGCAAAATGTCTAACCAAATATGGCTTGATTTTTACCCCCAAAATACTGATAATGAATTGGTTGATATTCATGATGGGGGCAGGTCAGTACCAAACAGCTAAACACTCACTGGATATTTATGCAGAGTACTGAGGGCTCTATCACATCAACCTGGCGATGCCTTTTATGGTCATGTGACCTTGAGAAAGTCCCTTCGTCTGGTTTGTAGGCTCATACTTTAGAAACAGACTTTATTTGTGGTTTTCACACTTTTATTTCAACAGTAAAATCTTTTTTTTTCCAAGTAAAATCTTACTCAGAACCCCTAGCTACATGTGCTGCATGTGCATGCATGCACACACACCCCCTAAACCACTTTATAAATCTTATTTTATTAATATAAATTTCTTTATGTAAACTTCATATACTATGCTACTAAATATTATAAAGTCAATCAATGAAAACATGTATTAATGCATTGGTGATATCCAATGTATTAGAATTTGGTGAGTAACAGAGTTATATGATGGGACTTATTTTTTAAATTATTTTTTTACCAAAAAAAATTTTTTTTAATTAAATTCAGGTCAAATTTGCAAAACCCTGACTCTCCTCCATGATCATTAGTATTCTATGGAACATATTTTGAAAACCTTGGGATAGATGATCCCCCGATATCTTTTTCAACTCTAAGATTTTAAATCCTTTGGATTAGACTTACTGAGTCCAGTTCAGATTGCCTAATTTAAGAATGTTTCTGAAAATGAGCAAAGTTGCTTTACAGATTTCTGGATCTTTCCCAGGTATAGCCAGTGATTTTATCCCTCAGAATCCTTCACCTTTCAAGGAATTATTTAACAGTGAGAACAGAAACTTGATATTGCCCAAACCTTTTTACTTTTCAATATGAGCTCCAAGACACTAACTGATCTACTGTGAAACAAAATGTTTTTATTAGCCTTATCTAATAAATGAGCACTTTTTGCTCACTTCATTAAACTGGGTGATAATTCTTTAGATGTGAATATTAGGTATGTTATAATAACTAATCATAAAAAGTTGTAAATGTGTTAATGGATGAAATGTAGTTTTTGTATTCTGTACAGCTTTGTCTTTTTTAATTATGAAGTACTTAAATGCACTTAATATGATAGGAAGTATAATGTGTGCCTTCTAGGATTTGTGAAATGGTTTCATGAACTCTAAGGAATTTATTTTATTTTATGTTGTAAAATTTTCCCTATCCTAACTCAATAACAAAGGGTTGACTCATATTACAGTGCTATAAAATTTTAGTTTAAGAAAATAGATTTGACTATGTACTGAATTTAGAAGTAGAGAATAATAGTATCTGTTTTATTTTAGGATAAACTGATATATTGTGCAATAAATAATCTTTAACAAGTACATTTTAGTTCATTGAAGAGGTTTTTTCTTATCATGTAGTTTCACATTCTCATGTGCCAAATGCTTATATTCCGTAAAGGACTGTTTTGTGTTGTGCTCTGGGGGGTTGTGATGTTTGTGTACTATGTGTTAAAATTCATTTCAAATTGGACTCAATTTTCTTATACCGAATACATATCTGAGTAATAAGGCTTCTTGAAAGTACCTTTTAGTTCAGTGATTTTTAACAATGGTAAGTTGGATTTATTAAAAGGAAGTCTGAAGAATTTGCATTTTACTGGTTTCTTCTTCATTAAATCAGGCTTATCCAGGAATAAGAAACCTACTTGGAGGTTAGGGAAATCAGCTGATCACCCATGTTTATGCTGGACAACACAATGACAATATAACAAACAGTTTACAGCAGACTTTCATTTTTCTTTCTTATCTTTTAAAAATAATTGATAAAATATTCCATCCTTTGACAGTTTTTTAAAATATTTTTATTGATTTCAGAGAGAAAGGGAGAGGGAGAGAGAGATAGAATCATCAATGATGCGAGAGAATAATCAATTGGCTGCCTCCTGCACACCCTACATGGGATCGAACCTGCAACCCAGGCATGTGCCCTGACCGGGAATCAAACCATGACCTCCTGGTTCATAGGTCGTTGCTCAACCACTGAGCCACGCCGGCAGGACCCTATAACAGTTTTAATCTTTACCTTGTAAAATCATTTCTAAGATAAAATTAATGTAATTAGAGAAGCATAGAATTTTAGTGCTGAGAAGTGAAAAGCCATTTATAAGGAGTGGTAGTTTATAATTAAATTTACTAATATATGTCATCATGGAGAACACATTTTGGTCTCAAAAGACATAAAAGCCTCCAGCTATATTTTAATCTTGCAGCTGTGTATAGTCTTACTCTCTGGCACCCTCTGTCTTTCTGTTAAGATATTTATTTAGAGGTTGAGGGTGTGAAAATTCCTGAGGAACTATATCTGTCTGATTAGTGTTCCTTTTATTGTAGTTAGTTACACTTGTTCTTTATAATAGTCATTGTTCAGGTATAGAATACGTAGGTATATTATCAACATAGCTCTTTCAGCTGTGCCTAAAAATCCAGAAAAAGATGAATATTGTTTCACCTACACAGCACTCAGAAACAAGTAAAGTGAAAAGCCAGAGGGGTGGTTTGCGATTCTGCTTGAATCCAGGATATGAGGAAGTGAAGGCCCAGGACAGGCCTTGGTAAATACCAACCTAGGAGTTGTGATTTGTTTTCATGAGACAAAAAGCAATGACATTGATAATTTCAGCAATGCAGTTTGAAGTAACACATAATGTGAAGTTGAGCCTTTTAGAGTAAGGGATAACATACTCACAAACTGTTGTTTTAGAAACATGGGATAGTATACAATTACCTTTGATTCCAGCTGTGAACGTGAAAGTAGGATTCCCCCCTCTCCCCCAAAAAAGGCCAGTTACGTACAATGATGTAATAAAAGTTCAAAGGGCTATAGGAAAAGGAAGGTGTCTGAAAAGTTTACAGGACAGGTAAAATTTCTGCAGTAAGTGCTGGCTGAACAGATTAGAGTAATACCATGGAAAGGGAAATGAACAGGCATGGCAGAAGTTAGAGAGGAAGACAGCAAAGGTTTACTTTCTGGGCTAGTGAGCTCCAGCTTGAAATTTTTTTGTTTCCTAGTGAATGTCATCCATGTCTCAGTCTTAGTTAAAAATGAATTAGTAGTTATTGATAGCTTTCCCTGATGCCCAGTCTTGTCTTACAGTAAAAAACTTAAACATTTGCTTTAAATGGTATTAAGTTGAAATAGTTTTAAATTATGGAGCCGTAGTCCTAACAGACTTTATTTAATAATTACAAACAAATACTTGATACAGATAAAATAACAATGAAAAACTGTACAGTGCTTGCAATGATAGGCAAATGTATACAAATGGGGGCTTTTCAAAAATAATAAATGTCTAAAATAATGCTGGGTTTTCATTCAATTTCTTGATTAGTGATAAGATAGCATATATGTTTGCCTAGTTAAAAAGAAAACACTACATTTATTGTTCTGTTGACCAGTGGAGGGGACATGCATTATAAAATAAAGTCACAGGACAAGAAAATCTGAAGTCAAATAAGCATTTTCACAGGCAAAAATAGGATTCTTCCAATCTCATGATTCAGGACTTCCCATAGTCTGCATTTGCTCACAGAAATAAACAAGAAGATCCTTGAGCAGCTTGTGTACTAAGAGCACATATTCTTAAAAGGTTGCCAAAAGAGAAAGTCATTTATTCAACATACATTTATTGAGCACCTACTATGTACCAGGCACTAGTAACACAGATGAAGAGTACATTGGTAAAGCTTAAATTCAGACTGGTCTTAAAAAATACTTTCTACCTGTCCCCTGGGACCACTTATATATTGGGAAAAAGTCCGTGTGTTAGGTAAGGGACAAAGAAAAAATGCACCGGGTTATAGTGATAAAAGTTAGAACTTTTGTGAGGCCTTGTGGAATAGTGGAGAAAGGGCTGGATTAGGAGTAGGGAAACCTAGTTCTAGTCCTATTACTTACTAGCTGTGTGACCTTAAGTAAATCTCACTTCTCTGGCCCTAATTTTTCGTAAGTAAAATGATAATTGGGCTATAATCATTCATAGAATATTAGAGCCAAAAGGGAACAGAGATTATCTAGTCTGGTGCTTTTCAAAGTACTTCAAATAAAAATATGTAGAAGTCCCATTGAAGAAGCAAAGGTAACACCCAGAACCTCACTCCCCTGCCCTCTCCCACCAGGAAATTGGGAGGGGGATTCAAGACCTCCATTTGAAAACCTCTCATCTAATCCAAACCCTCACTTTTCAGATGAGGAAACCAAGACACAGAATAGGAGGGACTGTTTCAATGTGCACATTTGGCTTCCTAAGTAGAAAGGAGAGAGGAGGTCTAAATAAAACAGTTTTAAGAATTCATCAAAAATGCGAAAAAGGTTTTTTGTTGTTATGTTAATCCTCACGAGGATATTTTTTCCATTGATTTTAGAGAGAGTAGAAAAGGGGGGAGGAGGAGAGAGAGAGAAACATTGATGTGAGAGAGCCACATCAATTGGTTGCCTCCTGCACACTCAACTGGGGCAAGGAACCTGCAACCCAGGTACATGCCCTTGACCGGAATTGATCCCACAACCCTTCAGTTCAGGGGCCGACACTCTCTCCACTGAGCACACTGGCCAGGGCAGAGGTTATCTATTTTAATTCTCTCAAAGTAGCTCCTTTATGACAGGGAGCTTTGAAATTGATTTTGTTTAAGGCAGCCAGAGGCCGAAATGAACAACTACCACAAAGACTGTACGGCCTACAGCGGACTATGGCAGAAAACCACACGGACCCCATGTCAGTAGCCACTTGAACCGTGGAAGATCCTGGCCCTAACAATGCAAGCATTAGCGGTTTCAAGAGAAATATTTGGAAAATTAGGAATGAGTACAGACAACTATCTCCCAGATCCCCAAGGAGCAGTCACCACCTATTACTCAGAAATACTAACAGAAGTGGACATGTCGGATCTTAAAGTGAATGGTACAACCAAAATCACTAGGTTTGAAGGTTCTTCAGAGGCATCCTCTCCCGGGAGGAAAGTCCTAGTGTGGCATCTTGACCACTGTTAATCACAGCAGACGTGAAATTAAACCAGGAAGTTAAAATGCATGTCCAGTGCTCGACCTACTTGGTCAGGGCTGTGATCTGTTCTGATTTCATGGCATCAGACAGGAAGCTGAGCTCATTGCATAAGGTCTCGTATCGGAATGCCATCCGGATCTGAGCAACGTTTGTCTTTCGAATATCATTTCCTTCAGGTCCTTCTTTATAATAATTTTGTCCCAGAAACTTCTGCTTTTCCTGTGGCCCAAGAGAAATACAAATCAAACAGTACACCTTAGATTCCGTTCTCTAGCCACACGGCAGCTCTGGCTCTCAGCCACGCCAAATCAGACGTGCCCCTGAAGCAGGTCCCCCATCAGGGCATCTTTCCCCATGGGGCTCTTACGAATTTCCTCCTGGCCCCCATGTCCTCAGGGATGTCACCCTAACAACCACATTCACTCCCTTCATCTCTGACTATGCCTTCCTTGATCAGAAAGGAAAGATTCCTGCTGGTGAGGAAAATGGCAAAGTGAAGACTCTTAAGAAGTCCCTCCTCAGAGCTGGCAAAGGCAGACAGTCTGGAGTTTGGGGAGAGCCAGTCCGAGGAACCGAGTGCACACACTGAATCTGCAGCCTTTAACTCCTCTGCATCAGCATCAAAAGAGCAACACCGATGCAGCCCTGTTCCTGTACCAGCGACATCACTCAGGAGGTACCCGGGACCTGCGCCACCAGAGCAATGATTCTCAACCCTGCACGTCAGAATCACCCAGGAGGCTGTAAGAAGCTACTGATGTCCAGGTCCCATCCCTAGAGTTTCTTATTCAACCTAGGTGCTCCTCCTCTAGTCAAAAAATACTGAGGGCCTAGTGTGTGCCAGGGCTATTCTAGGCCGAGGGATATAATGCTGAACAAAACAGCCTCTGCCCTAATGGAACTTACATTCCAGAGGGAAAGACAAAAACACGTAACTACATATTACAACATCAGTAATAATATTATGAAGGAAAGAGTAAATAGATAGAGAAAGGTAAGTGTGTCTATTGCTGAATGGGTGGTCAGGGAAGGCCTCTGAGGAGGTGACATTTGAGTAGAGGTCTGGAAAAGGTGACAGAGCAACCAGGAAAATTCCAAAGTCTCCTCCCCAGGGTTCTCCCCTAGAACATGTGACAGAGACCCTGCCTGTCCCCTTCATCACTGATCCCAGAGCCTAGAAAGTACCGGGTCAACAGGCATTCACTGTGCACGTGTTGAAAGGCCAGGAGGGACAGCGCCGCCACACCGTACCTGATGTGAGAGGCCGCTCTGCAGCACGCTGTTCCTGGCGATCTCACACAGGTCACACGTGCTCAGCTTCCACACTTGAGCAGCAATTGCATATTCTTCCATAAGTGCTTCCTAGATTCCCCCAAAAGTGAATGTATTAGATGGCAGAATATCCATTTCAGTGCTGCACAGATTGCCAAAGCTACAAACATCAGACGTTGCAGATTTAATTTTTCTTTCATGACTGGCACCTGGATAATCGAACAACGTCCTCCCCCTAAGATTTTTTGTGTGTGAAATCTCAGGTTACTAAGGAGAGATAGATGAAAGAACCCCTACGTAGGTGTTTGTTAACAGCACGTGTCTGAAGCCCTGTGCTGGTCATGGGGACACCAGCCTGCTCTCCTGGGACAGTCTCCCGGGACAGGCACACCTTTAGTACCTGCTCATAGTTTGTTATTTATTTAACAGACCATTTCCTTAAGATTGTCCAAAAGTCAAAGTTAATCTGGGTACACTACTAAGAGCAGAGATGGAACCTTAAATAAGGAGAAATGATCAGTATCAGCTGTGAGACAGTGTAATCCCCAAAGGATTTGGGTGTGGGCTGTGCTATCACTTTATCTTCTGGGATGTGAAATGTCTGACTAACCCAAGCCCTTCCATTACCCCACTGCCTCTGTATCTCACAGCAGCGGTTCTTAAGATGTGGTCCCAGGATCCCTGGGGGTCCCCAAGGCCTTTTAAAAGGTCCTCCCTTTTCCAAAGATATGTAGTTGGAAAGGGGAAGGTTTTCTTCCTATACTTTGGTAGAAACAATTTAGCACAACAGATTGCAGATATGAGGATCCAGCTGTCTTCTATTAAACCGGACATTAAAAGAGATTTGCAAAAATGTAAAACAAGGCCATTCTCAGTATTTTTTTATTTTAGGAAATATGGTTATTTTTCATAAAAATAGCTATTCATGTTAACCTTTAATAGGTTTATCACTAGATATAACTCATGCTCTCTGAGGGCCTCAGTTCTTGAGAGTATAAAGGGATCTTAGACCAAAGCTTGGAGAGCCTGTCCTAGAAGACTCTGGGACTTCTGTTTTCACTAATCGGTGGCTGTCTTATCAATACCATCAAAATGTGTTTGGCTCACTAATGGCTGGTCCCCATGCATGACATTGCCTTTCCCTTCCTCTTCCCTTTCCCCAGAGTCCAAAGTGTAATAATAATAACATTGAGAAAAATGGTAGCCAACATTTTGAATACAAGCTATGTACAGATGCTCTGTTAGGCTCTTCACCATCTTAATGAAGCCTCCTCACACTACAGTTGATAGGTAGATGTGAGACAATTTTTTCTCTATTTTACACATGAAGAAGAATAAGATACAGAAACATCAACTAACTTTACCAGCGTCACGGAGCTAGTAAATCAAAGAAAGGGGAAATAGGGAAAGGCAAGGAAATGAAATTGTACCTTCAAGATTTCAAAGCCCCCAAAAGAGGGCTCCTGGAAGAACACTTCCTTCCCTCACCAGGAGCTGACCTGCTGTCTTCACGGGGCCACTGCCCTCACCCTGACAGCAGAACTGAGCCGTGCACTGCAGTGAGAGGCCAGGCCAGGACCGGTGCCTGCTGGTAGGACCTGCAGTCCTCCCCTCCCCTAAAGTCCTCACCTTTGTGTAGTGGAACTGCATGGGGTCGTCGGTGGAGAGGGACACATGCAGTCCCTTGTGCAGGAACTCCCTCAGAGGGTTTTTGGAGTATTCGAGGAACAGACTGTTGTTGCTAAGAGGAGACATGGCGATGGGGATCTGAGCCAGGTAGTAGAGATACTGCAACACCGGACTCTGCAAAAGAACCACCAAACTCAGGTGACGGGCCAGAGAGGGGAGGGTGGGGAGGGTAAGGGTGAGCAGGGAGGAAGGGAGGGGAGAAGCATCATCAGTGGAAGCCAGCGGTCTGAGCAGTGTCTGTGCAAGTCCCCAGGCAAGCCCCAGTTCCCCAAAGCCAGGACATCCCGTCCCTCCTTTTCCCCGACCTCAACAATCACCTCATTCCTACATCACATGCCCCTCTCTCCCTGGGTCTGCCCTCCTGCCACTGTTGGAAGTGCTCCCTTTTGCCCCCAAAGTGGAGGCATAGCTCAGGGCAGCTGCATGCCCCAGCTGACCCCAAGCTGCATACTCAGCTGCCCTCCCCAGGCGCTGACCTCAGTGGTCAGTCTGGAAGATGCCCCACTTGGTGGTTTTGTTGCTTTGACTGCAAACATTCAGGTTGAGGCTATAAACACTCCAGCAGATGGGAAGGGGCAGACCTAACTGGGCTAGAGAGGTTTCTTTGGTACAGTACCCACCCCACACAGAAATGTGACAGGTGGTTAGACCTCCCAGGACCACAGCAGGGGAGCAGTTTGAGCAAACATCGTCCCTGTGGAAGCGATCCAAGCAATGGCGCAGACCACATGCACAGAGTTCATGGGAGCATTATTTACACCAGCAAAAAGCTGGTTCTCTGCCCAGCAACTAGAGATGGTTGAATCAAAGATGGACCATCCAAATGCAGGCCGTCCTTCCAACAGCCTTTAGAATGAGGAGCATACATACGTTGCAGCACAGAAAAATGCTTGTTAAATAAAATTAAGGGACAAGGAAGAATAAAAACCTCTGTTTATAATAAGCATTTAGAAATATGCTCTGGAAGAAAAAAAGATGGAATAGGAAAAACTAAAAAGCTATAAATGGCTGTTTCTATTAAAGCAATAGCAATATGGGTGGGGTTTTTCTTCCCATTTTTCCATTTGTTGGAAATCCAAATTGTGTTATATTTATAATATCACTTTCATAATTAAATATGAAATGAAAATGACTACAGACAGCCCTGCCCAGGAAAAGGCCCAGAGACTCCCAGGGGCAAACGAGCCCGGAGATCCCACTCCTCCCCAGGGGAGCCCAGGGCAGGGCTGTCGCTGAAGGCGGATGTCTGTGAATGGCTGGTTACCTTCTTGAGGAGCAGCCCGTGGGAAATGTTGTCGGCAGTCAGGAAAGCAGACACCAGGTGGGTGATGGACCCAGCCTCGCCGCAGTGAGGCCGGAACAGGAACGTGCTCATACCTCGCTCCCTGCAGAACAAGTGAGGCAGGCTCTTGGTCAGCAAGGACCCCTGGTCCACACTGTGCAGGACCCCACAGGCTGGGCCTGCACCCCTAGCTCAGGGCCTACTCCAGGGGAGACAGTAACCCAGCTGACGCAGGGCACCCTGAAAACCGCCCCTCCGAAAATGCAGAGGCCAGGCCCAATGCCTCAGAGCCAAGAGGCGCTATCCCTGGGGAACAGAGGGAGCCTAGTGGTAGGAGGAGACTGCCCTGTCCTCCACCCACTCCTCCCCTCCCCTCTTCACCAGGCCTGCAGCCCAGATTCCTAGACCTTCAGAGCAGGAAAAGCCGTGAGAAATCATTGAGTCCAACTTCTCTGTTACACCAATGGACAAACCCAGAGAACCCAGAAGGTGGAGTGAGACATTAGAAGCCACTGAGCAGGTCAGTGATAGAGCTAGAACTAGAGCCCCAAGTCCAAAAGCTCAGCCCAGACTGCCCCCACCCAACACCAGGCCATGTTCTTTCCATCAGAGTCTCATTCAAAACCTCCACCCCACAAACGAGTGAGGCCCCATGCCCAGCAGGGGCGGGAGGGGTGCTAGACTTGCAGAGAGAGGTATGGACGGCTCAGTGTCCTGTGCGCTGGGCGCCTGACTCCTGCCATGTGTGCCTCATCTGCGTGTGTGCCCTGGTGGGAGCCTGGCCTGTAAGACCGTTGGGTACAGGCTCCATGAGGGCATGGGCTTAGTCTGCTTTGTTCCCTATAATGTGTCCAGTGCCTAGGACAGTGCCTGTCACGTAGCAGGTGCAATAATTTGTTGCATGAATGATTGCACGTGTGAATACTTGCATGTGTGTTGGCACGTCCTATGCTTGTATCATATCAGGTACAGGCAGGTACACATGTAGGTGTTAGTGTGTGTGTGTGTGTGTGTGTGTGTGTGTGTGTGTGTGTGCAGGCTTGGAGTCTGGCCTCATGGTATGTATGACTGATTGTGCCTGTTGTAGTGGGTGTGACTGCCTGTGTACCTGGCCCTGTGTGGGAGGCTGGGGGCCCGTGGCCGTGGGTGCAGGGCAGCTCACCCACCTGCGGAGGTTGTTGAGCACCATGATGTTGGCATACATGTAGTACAGGTAGTAGCTGTAGGGCGGGTTCTGCTCACTGGTCCAGATGTCCGGGTTGGGGCTCTTGTCCGAGAACATGTGGTCGCTGTGCTTGGACTCATCATCCACACTGTCGAACCCTGTCACCTGGGTGGGACGAGGGGCCCTACATCAAGCCAAGGCAGAGGAGCTGCCGGAGGCCTTGGAGGCCGGGCCTCTCAGGTTTATGCCTCAGCTGGGGACCCCAGAGCCAACCTGACGCACAGTGCCCCCAGGGATGGGATGGGAAGTGGGCACAATGCCATCATCTTTCCTCCAGGGCTTCCAAAGGTACCCAGAGGGCCAGACTGGAGAGTGCTAAGCCCCTGTGTGATGGTGGTGATGGCGAGGGGACACTCAGGCCAGGCGAACAGCGAGGCAGCCTTACCCACTGCTCATTCCTCTGCTGTGCCCAGGAGGAGGCCAGCGCTGCAGGGTAGCCAGCAGTCCTGCCATCAGCAGCAGGGACAGCAGCTCTGAGGGGAAGGGGACAGGCATGTCCCATGCACCTACTATACATTAGGCCCTGCTTGAAGCACTTACCACACATCAACTGATTTAATACTCAGTGGCCCTGTGAGGGAAGGCTGGGCTGCAAGCAAACCAGAGCCAAGGCGATTAGCCAGAGACCACAGGCTCTGAGCCTAGATGGGCTCAACATCTGGACTCCGGGGCTGTAGGTGGAGAGTGCCCAAGGGCATGTCCCAGGTGTAGTCACGTAAAAACAGCTGGGATACTTCACAAACAGGCCAAGGTGGGCCCCATCCAATATGGCTTCCTTGGAGGGCTGAGCCATGGCTCTGGGAGGAGGTGGCTCTACGCACTGCCTCTTTCCCGGGAGCTGCCCTCTGAGCCAGGTCAGCGAAGCTCCGGAGACTCCCACCTTCCACTTCAGTTACACCTCGGCTGGGGTCCAGACTATGCCCTATGGCCCCACCCTAGGCACCGGCTTCCTAGTCACCTGCTCCCAGAGGTCAGGCCCTGACCATAAATGTACCTGTGAAGACACAGCCTCTTAGCCAGCATGTGGGGCAGTTTGCTAACACGTGTCCCTCCTTACACTCAGCCAGAGTGGGGCTCTAGGAAGGGCCCCTGAAAGACTGCCCACTTCTCTCCACACTGGCCCCAGGTGGGTCTGCCAGACTCTCCCAAAGGAGCAAGGGACCACGAGGGGCTGGGCAGAATCTTCCCCGTCACAGAGCCCTATGTGTCAAAGGAACAAGGTCCCCCACCCCCACCCCCCCACCCCCCATAGCTCTCGGCATGACCTGGACGGGCATGAGGACCGGGAGGACTCAAGTTCTGCTCTGTCCCCACTAGCTCCAGCTTCACCGGGCATGGGGGTAACGTCAGCCCCTCTACTGAACTCTATACCAACGGATGCAGGGCCTGGAACTGGACCTCCCACAGGCCTCAAGCACAAAATATATACAAACCTTAATTCTTCCTCCTCCTGCTCAAGTCTGCTCTTCCCCCATTGTCAGCAATGGCCCCTGAAAGGTGCACCCCCGCCAAGACCCCAGGCACCAGGAGGCCCCCTGGACCTCTCCCTGTAGCCCACCTTCAGGCTCCACCCTGTCCTGTCAACCTACACCCATGCCCAGCACGCTGCCCGGAGTCCTGGCCTGCCTCCCGCATAAGCCACACTTTTCTTACTTAGGAGGCCGTCTGGGATGGGGATAACAACACCTGCTCGGGAGTCAGGCCCCTGGATATGAGTCCCAGTTCTGCCACTTTTCCGTTTTTATCTCCTCGTGTGTAAACTGGAGCTAGTAGCTTCGTAGGGCTGGTGTGAGGATTAAATGGGACAGTCCCTGGAGGGCGCCTAGCACAGGGTCTGACGCACAGCAAGCACATAATGCTGCTTATTATCAACACAGGGTCCAACACACGGCTAGTACATAACACTCTTATTATTAACACCAACCATGGTGTAAAGTAGGGCAGCCATGAGGCTGAAGCAGGATCGCGTCACGTGCGGGCCCCGGAGCAGGCAGCAGCAGTAGCGGGCTGTACGGCTAGTTCAAGCCCCCATCCGTCTGACTGCTAACAGGCCCCTGACTCATCTTGACCCTTTCCCCCACCTCCAGCCACCTTCTGTTCCAGGCCACTCACCACACAGCAGCCAGGACGGTGTTTGTCTAAAACAGATTCAGTGATGTCCCTCAGCTTGTTGAAACCCGGTCCTGGTAGCCTCCCCGCCCCTCCACACACAGGCATTCACAAACTCAACCACCCCTACCCCATGACCCCAGCCTTCTGGAATCTCCCCTGCCTCCCTGTCAGAAATCTTCCCCAGAACCTCCACCAGATACTGACCTTGCTTCTCACTGCCCTCAGCTACCTCTATGCCAGGCACACAGAGCAAGCTGACCAGCGCCTGCCCCACGATGCCCTTTCTGGTTAGGTCTCCTACGCCCCTTCTCTCCCTCTCGCATGGAACTAAACAGACACGGAAGATAAATATATTGTGTGAGGCTTGTGTGCTTAAGGTGTGAGGACCGTCTTTCTAAGTAAAAGCGGGAGAGCTGAAATGTCTGCGTCTCTAAAGAAGCCGGAGGCTGCTGCTTGGTGCTGCTGGCGCAGGACCCAGTCTTTCCAGCCCCACCTGGCCAGGCACTGACTCCTCAGTCTACCCTGTGCTGCCCACCCCAGCACCCACCCAAGCCCCAGGGTGCCCCTGAGGAGCCTGGTGGGGCTGGCAACCCCATGCCTGGGCACAGGAGAGATAGACCTGAGAAGGGGAGCCTGATGGCCCACAGGGAACCCTCTCCTCTCTCCGCCTCCACGCACATCGCCGGGGCACCACCCACACTTACATATTTCAGGAAGAGGTGAAGCTCTCGGTGATCTTGGGGGTTGATTGTGGCCTCAAAAAGGGGCAGGAAGATGTTCTCCAGCATCTTCCCAAAGCTTGGCAGCAGCTTCTTTGACCTAAATATGTCACTGGGGAAAGTGAAGACGACGATCAAGGTGGACCCAACAGCCCCCTTGGCCTGAGATCGACCTCAGTCACTTCCCACTCAAACAAAACACCCTGAGTGGAGGCAGAGATGTGGCTTGAACATTGTCCTTCCCCTCCTCTCCAACTCCCAGCAACATCTGCACTACTAGCATTGGCTGGCAAACTCGGCACCTACCCAAGCCCCTCCGAGAGCTTTCTCAAGCCAGAGGCCACACTGGGAGAAGGGTGGAGGGAATCAGGGTGACCACGGAGATGAGTCTTCCTATTCCCCAGGGATCCAAACTCTCTGCCACTCAGTTCAATTCCCCTAAAGCACAGGCCCCAGTCCGCCCAGGGGCCATGACCCCCCCGCCCCCATCAGCCAGACAGCTGGAGAGGACAGTGGTGGTCTCTGAGTCAGATCCAGGGGAGGGCCAGCAATGCAGGCCACCAGTTGCCCAACTCCCTGGTGCTCACCCAAAAGGACCTCCGCATCCTGCAGTGAGAAGACGGGCAGCAGTTCCCACCAGGCATTTGCGCACATATGTTCTTTAAAGAGTAAGAGTTTGTCACAACGACATCCCTGCTGAGCACCCCTTCCTATAGGAAAGTCCCTGGGAGAAGAGGCCTAAGTGGGCACTGGAACAGGTCTCAATAGTGCAGACTCAGCGGGACAGGTGGGGGGCCCAGGGGGTACAGGCAGGCAGGGGGCCGCCTCACTTACTAGATCCGGGGCACCTGGATGATCCAGCGCATGTTAGGAGAGTAGACCTTGTGCTGGATGAACCAGTGGGCCAGGTTGAGCCACTCGTCGGGACTGCGGCCGTAGATGGAGAGCCTGGGCTCTGAGTACTGGTACTTGCTCTCCTCCAGCTCCCGGGCCACCTCCTGGGCACCAAGAAGAGCTCAGGTCAGGCCACGAGCACCCCGGCTGCTGGATCCTGCAGCTCCCTCAGCCACCTGCTCCCAGGCTGGGGAGGCCTCATCTACATCACCTGGCTGCCAAGCAAGTACTCACTCGCCTCAGCAGAGGCTCCTTCCTGGAGAGAAAGGCCTTGGGTCTGCACCATCACAGCATAACCAGGCCAGGCAGCAGACACGGCTCCCCAGGGAGCTCAGCTGCTCCCAGCCAAGCTCAGGCTGCAAATAGACAGGGCAGCAAGGCTGGGTGCTGTGAATGCTCTCAGGGTGGACACCCTCCTCCTCCTCTTGCCCACAGTCCACACAGTGGACACATTCAGCACCAGCCTGTCCACACTCGGAGCCGACAGCCGGGGCCAGAGCACTGGGCCCCTGAGCACCTGAGCTCGCCGGAGCTGGATGGTGGGTGGGCAGGGATTCGGGAAGGAGAAGATGACAAGGAGGCCAAACGCAACCCCCTTCTGAGGGCAGATGCTGGCAGGTGTCTGAGGAGGGCTTGGAGAGGCTGCGGGCCCACTCACCTTGACCATCCGAGCAAAGTACTCTCCTCCCAAATAGTTTTCCGTTTTCAAATACAGGTCACGCAGCTCACTGGCCCCCACAGGATTGTATTTAGAGTTGAACTTGTCGAAGCGGTGGAATGTCTGCCGGCCCTGGAGAGAGGGGGCCACAGCCAGATTCACCGCTTTGTTCTACGGCCACCACAGCCATTCCCCTCTCCAGGCCTTTACAAGGTGATCTGACACAGGGCCACACTGAAAGGTCTTCTCTGTCAGTTCTTGCATAAAATCAAAATGTCCTGGGGCCAGGACCATGCATCTTCACTCTGTCAGCATTGGGGTCCTTTTGTGGGGGGCCCTTGGTGAAGGAGGACCAGGGCATTGTGCTCTAAGCTGCTACGGCTAAAAGCATGTCTGACTGAGTGAGCAGAGGATGCTAAACTATTGAATGATTAATAAAGTGTGCCCTGCCCAGCCAGTGTGGCTCAGTGGCTGAGTGTCGACCTATGAACCAGGAGGTCACGATTTGATTCCCGGTCAGGGCACATGCTGGGGTTGCAGCTCAATTCCCTGTATGGGGCATGTTACTATCTCTTTCTCTCTCCCCCTCTCCCTACCTCTCTGAAATCAATGAAAATATATTTTTTTAAAAAATAAAAATAAAGTATGTCCTATTACTAGTTAAATTTCATAATGCACTTTCTCCACCCTTATCGCATTCAGTGTTTCGTTTGTTTATGCAACAGATTTTTTTATTGTGGGTAAAATACACATAACACAAAATTTACCATCATAACCATTTTTAAGTGTACAGTTCAGTGGTATTAAGTACATTCATATTGTTGTACAACCATCCCCCCCATCCATCTCCAGAACTCTTTTCATCTTGTAAAACTGAAATTTTGTACCTATCCTATATAATAAAAGGCTAATATGCAAATCAACCCTATGGTGGATTGACCTGTAGCTATAATGCACACTGACCCCCAGGAGGCAGACGCTCAACACAGGAGTTGCCCCCTGGTGGTCAGTGCACTACCAAGAGGAATGCTGCTCAGCCAGAAACCAGGCTCAGGGCTGCCGAGTGCAGCAGTGGTGAATGCAGCAGTGGTGGCGGGAGCCTCTCCAGCCTCCGCGGCAGCGTAAGGACCCCTCGCGGGGAGCGGGCCTAAGCCAGCAGTTGGACATTCCCCTGGGTGTCTGGAGGGGCTGAGGGATGCCCCCCTCCAGAGCATGATTGTCATGCACCAGCCTCTAGTTAAATAATAACTTCACATTCTCCCTTCCCCCAGTCCCTAGCAATCTTTTTTTTTCTTTTTCTTTTTCTTTCTTTCTTTTTTTTTTTTTTTTTGTCCCTAGCAATCTTTATTCTCCTTTCTGTCTGGATGAATTTGCAAATCCTAGGTACCTCACACAAGTGAAATCATACACTACTTGTCCTTTTGTATATGGCTTCTTTGACTTAGCATAATGTTTTCAAGGATCATCCACATTATGGCAGATGTCAGCACTTTATTCTTTTTTAAGGCTGAAAAGTATTCCATTATATGGATATACCACATTTTGTTTTTTCATTCATTTATTGATGAATCCTTGGGTTGCTTCTACCTTTGGGGCATAGTGAATAATGCTGCATTGATGTGTAAGTATCTGTTTTAGTCTCTGCTTTCAGTTCTTTTGGGTACATACTTAGGAGTGGAATTGCTGAGGAAACCCCATTACTATGTAGCTGCACCATCATTTAGTATTTTAATAACTCTGAAATGTCAATAGGCATGTTGCATTAAGCATTTTATAGGCAAGGAAATTAAAGCTTAAGTGAATGGCTTAGGGGCACACAACTGCTAAGTGACCGAAGTGGAAATAGAACTGGGACCTGCCTGACTCCATGTCACATACTCTTGTCCCCTGGCCCAGGGCTGCTCCCAGCCAGTTATTCTGAGGCCAAATTATCTCTCACAGTCGCCATGGCTAGAAGAAAAAGCTGCTTGCAAAGTCAGCCTCTCTCCAAGCACAATCATGTTTTCTTTTCAGGCGGCTGATTCCCCAGCCGGGACTGCCTAAGGCCCTGGAACAGAAGCTCACTCACCGCGTGGACGTCCAGCGAATCCACAGTGAGGTCATAAGGGTCCATGTGCAGGCTGTCGAACACCTGCCGCAGGGTGATCTTCTGGCCCTGCTTCTCGGCCACGATTCTGTCAGGCTCCGTCTGGTACGTGTGCTTGATAAAGCGCAGCAAGTGCTTCTGATTCATGCAGGCAGCCGCGTGGATGTGCGTGTCCACCTGCAACACAGCATACCCCAACCCGTGAGCCGGGCCGCCTCCTCTGGCAACAAGAGTTAGGACGTCCAACCCTCAGGGTGCCGCCAATGCCTGGATGCCCCCTCCCCACTTCTTCTCTAGACTTTGGAACTGGTCTCTCTCCAGCCTTGCTGCACAATTCAACTCCTTCCAGCATCTAGAAATCTTTTTAAGCTGTAGATTGGATCCGGCTACTTCTGTTAATGAAACATCAGTGCCCCTCGTGTCTTCAAGATTAAGCTCAAGCTCCGTAGCCTGGGATTCCAGGCTTACATCAAACCTTACCTCTCCCCTGCCAGGGCCCTGCTTTATGCTCCAGCCACACCACACTATTGCCAGGTGCCCCTGGCACCATGCTATTCCACACCACATCATTGCCCATGCATGTCCTCAGCCTGGAATTCCTTCTTTTTTCCTCGTCAATCTCAGCCACCTGAAAACTTCCTAAAACCTCCATTTGAAAGCTAGTCCTGATCCCCCAAGCACAGCTGATGAGTCTTCCTAACCCAACCTCGGGAGCCGGCACAGACTCTCCCTGTACTGTACATGTCCTCTGATCCGCTCCAATATTTCCCTGGCTCCTCCTTCACTAGACAGGACAGGGACCATGTCCAGTGCATGTAAGTCTCTAGAGCAGTGGTTCTCAACCTTCTGGCCCTTTAAATACAGTTCCTCATGTTGTGACCCAACCATAAAATTATTTTTGTTGCTACTGCATAACTGTAATGTTGCTACTGTTATGAATCGTAATGTAAATATCTGATATGCAGGATGGTCTTAGGCGACCCCTATGAAAGGGTCGTTCGACCGCCAAAGGGGTCGCGACCCACAGGTTGAGAACCGCTGCTCTAGAGCCTGGTACAATGTATTACTTAAATCAGTGGATGGCCAAATAAACAAATGAACCGGTATAACAGGTTCCAATAATTTTGATGATGTCCATATCCTCAAATAATCTCAAGGCCCACCAACTGTCCCACAAAATCCCACTCTACCCATTGACCTCTCTTGAGCCTTCCATTCAGATGCCAGCCCCAAAGAAACAGAGCCCGAGCTAAGCTGCGGATAACCTGAGGTCACAGTGGGCATCCTGGTCCCCCTTCCAAGAGCCCAAAGGACCTAAGGGAGGTTCGTGGGGAGGGTGGCAGCAGCCTCACAGGCCAGAGTGCAGCTGGCTGCCATGCCACACTCTGCAGTTACTACTGCGGCTGACTGGGCACTCTGCCAGGGCTGGGGTGAAGAGGCGGCTGACCTCAGGCCTGGGAATGCTGTCCCGCTGACCGGGCATCACCAAGTCATGCCAAACCAGACATTTGATCCACTGAACCTCTCTGGGCATTATACCAGGCAGCCCATGTTGTTGGCCACATCACTCACTCATCAAGGCCCTTCCTGCCATTAATCCAGAAAGATAGACCACTAGACATCAGAGAAACGCAGCCATTCAAAGCACCAAAAGCACCGTGTAAAGGCTCAGACACCTCAGGGCTGAGCTGGGCTCATGTGGAGGCACAAAAGAAGGTCAGCTTGGCTCAGTCCCAAAGAAGGTCACCACCTCAGCATGACTCAGCACATTCTGGGGTTTCTGGTCATGTCCTCTAGCTTACCAGTGACACACTGCAGGGGGTACAGTCTGTCTTTACCCCCCCCCCCCACCCCCGAGTCACAAGATGAGGGAGGAAAACAACTGGACCACCCAGGAAGCATCCACACTCCAAAATCTCCAAGACAATTGTTTTTGGAACAAGTAAAAGATGTCAGTGTTTTCAATTCATCGTAAGATCCAAATGCATTCCTTCTTTCATCTAACCCCCAGGTCTAGTAAACAACATTAGAGTTTCCAAACAGGGCTGGCCAAACCTGGCTCCTGAGCCAACACTGACCATTCCATACCCATGGTGGACACCAATAATCAATCACAGCACTCTTTTCACTAAGCTTTGGGAGCAGCCTGAGGTAGCCACTTCCAATTGGTTGTTTGGCACAGAAGATGAAACCTATTTGCTACCCTTGATATGACACTTTGGCAAGAGTGAATATGGCCTAATTCTACCCAACTCCTAAGCAGCAAACACACTCAGCCTCTCATTCTTAGCTCTGAGCGGAAACCAGTTATCTCAGTTACACAGCTGCTGGCCTCATGATGTCGTAACCCATGACCTGCTGCAATGTTGCAGGTGCTTTCACAAATACTGCCCACATCATGGCCATGCACAGCTCCTGGGAGCCCGGCCCTAGGGTGCCCCCAGGACTCTGCCAGCCACCTCGGGAACGTGGAGGCCACCCTCCCAGCCCAGCCTGGATTTCAGAAAGCCAGCTCTCCCCGCATAGTAGATGCTTCCAGGGTAAGATAAAATAGCCAGCTCCCAGGAGGCGGGGAGGGGCAGGCACAGGCCTGAACTCAGAGCAGACCTGGATTTATGGACTGACTATGGGGCCAGAGAACAGGTGACTGCGTCACAGCACAGGGGTCAAGGCCATCTCTGTCCAGACAGCACATTAACCCCAGAGAGACAGGGAACCCTGAGGATGGGCTCTGGTATGTAACACAGCCCCATAAGGACTCTCCCACATCGTGGCTATAGAGCAGCTGGTTGGCCCAGGAATACCCACTGGGCCCCACCTCAGAAACCAACAGTGTGGGAACCAGTGCTGTCAGCAAGGCCACCTCGGCCCCAGGCAACAGGAAGCAGTCAGGCCTAGAGCATATACATCCAGAGGGCAGGACTGCATTGAGCTTGGACACTCATCTGGCCGGTGCTGGACATGTGGGTGCATCTGGGCAGGGCTGAGAGGAGCTGACAGAGACACGGAGGCACCCATCTGTATGAACACCTAGGTTCACAGAGAAGGAACACGGTGCTTGAAGGTGAAAATGCCAGGTAGGTGGTGTCTACGTACATCCATTCGCCTCTGTCTGGAAAACCCCAAACACGTCCAGAAGCCTCACAGCCCAGGAGCTGAAGCCAAACTCTCATTTCTTAAGGATCCCATCCAAGTGGGAGTCCATGGCAGACTCCATGACGCTTAACAGACAGGACCCTGAGGCTTCCCCAGATGGAGCCTTCCGTCTCCCACTGCTGAGTGCTGCCCACCTGAGCTGGGCTTTCCCAGAGGATCCACATCCTCCCTGGGCCCACCTAAAAGAAGTGACTCTTGTTCAACAGCAAATGCCCCATGCTTAGCACTACTCCCTTGCTTCTCTGTATATTAGTTAAGTGGAAGAAAATGGAAAAGCCAGAAACTGAGATCATTTACCACCTGAGTCCAGGCCAAGCCCTCTCATCCACTCTAGGAGGGGCAGAGGGGGAGCACATATTTTTCTTTAAATACACTTGATTCCAAAGGAAGCAAAATATGGAACTCCCAAGTCCAAAGAGGTCTTAACAGTCTTTTCTCTCCGTGATGAATTTAATACATCCTCTACCTTAAAAATAACCTGGCCTCAACTGATGACCAATGAACAGGTCATGCCTATTTTCCAAGGTAGAGGACACATTTCAACAGATGCACAACATGGGTATCACGTACCATCTGGGGCATGATGGTCTAACACACAGAAGGTAGCACGCTGGTCTTCCTTCTGCACACACACATCACCTGCTCTGGCCAAGGAAGGCCACACAAGGGCACCAGCCCCAGACCGACTCAGGGCATCCCTGTAGGTTAGAAGAGCGATGGGAAGGGGTCTGAACCCCGGCCCAGGAACACACCTTTCTCACATTATAGAAGTCTCGGTGGGGGTTACTCTTCAACTCTTTGAACTCAGACATCTCATTTAACATCTCATGAAGGCTGAACTTGGATTCCAGAAAGTTCAATCGCCGGTGACAATATGTTTTCCTGCAGGTTGGAAAGGGAGAGAAACCATAGTTGAGAAGTCTCATCGAGCTCTCCGGTTTGGAGACCTCCAGGGTCTGCAGGGACCCACCCTCAAGTGGAAGCAGGGAGCAGGGAGGGATGAGGTCCCAGCTCTCTACAGACCCAGCTGAAGGAGCTGTGTAACCCACATCCGTGTGCTCTGAAGTAAATGAGCAGCTGATAAAGGGCAGTGGCGCCAACTTTTCAACCTCATACAGGTTCTTTGACTTCTAGCTCTGTGCTTAGGCAACTGATCTTGAGCCTCTATTTCCCATGAACAAGTAAGAAGCTGGCAATGCCCAAGATTAACGGGAGGGTGAAACTGGTTTATGCATGTGAAGTGGATGCTCAATGAAGTCTCCCTCCTTGACTGCT
>NW_005871109.1:3742713-3772402 GCF_000147115.1 Myotis lucifugus
TTTCTCACTCTGATTTGAATATTCCCGGAGTCCCACTAGTGTTATAACGGGGTGCCCCCCCCCTTCTCTAGGAAGCGTGCTTGGTATTTCTTGGTCTCTGTAACAACCTCACGCAGTCCCTCTCCCCAGTAGGATTCACCTTAACAGCCTCCCAGACAGGACAGCCACTGAGCACACACCCTCACCTCTTTCCCTCCTTCCCAAGGCTTTCCCTCAAAGCTCCTCCCTTTGGCTGAGGTGAGCTTCCCAGGAACTGTCCCTCCCCTCTTCCAGGTCTTATCTGCCCTCAGATCAGAGAGGAGCAAGACCCACCTGCCCATCCCCCTCGGGCCCACTCTCCTCCCTTGGAGACTGGCCTCACACTCATTCCCAGTAAAACCCAAAAGGCAGGGCAAGAACCAAGTTCCTCAGTAGTGACCAGTACCCTCTCCCTCCCCGGGCACACCCAGCACAGCCACCCAGGGTCCAGTCGTGCTGCACTGCCATTGCTGATCAGCTTAAGTGCTCACCAAGAAGTGAGGGGCCAAAGTCAAGAAGACAACTGCCTGCCAGGTTAACAAGGGCCAAGCCCACAAGCATCATGGGGGTCGTGGCACAGGGTTCCCAGGCTCCCTGCACTCTCCCCTCCAGAAACACAGAAAACCCAACACCTGAAGCAACAGCCTTGACCACTCCTCCACCATCTAAGGAATGCCCTGAGCTGATGACTGCGCAAGGCAGTCATCATGCCTGGGGAGAAGAGTGATAGCCATTCTAAGGTGCACAGGTGGCCACCAGCAAACAGGAGCTCCACACCTACGCATGCAGGACAGGAAATACCAACTCTAATACACCAGCCTGTGATGGAGAGCTGTTACAGAAACCCACAGGGCACCGGGTAGAGGGGAAACCACTCTCTTTCTGGGGTGGTTTAAGTGTGAGAAAACCCAGAGCACAGGGGTGACCTAGATGGCTTTTCCCAGCCCCCTCCCTACAGAATAGCACCCACGCAAGGAGAGGCAGACTGGGGGGCAGCTGGCTTACGTGGGGCCATCAGTGATGAGGGCCAGGATGTGGCTCATGTCCACCGTGTAGGTCTCCAGGTCGGGGTAGGGCAGGCTGTGGGGCTCCTGGCATTCCAGCATCTTCTCGTCGTCATACACGAAGAGGATGCCCCCCTGCATGCGGACCAGGTAGCCCAGGTTGGGGGGAGCATCATCTGTACAGTAAGGGTCTTCCTGGGGCAGTGGGGGAGGGTGGAATTCTGCAAAACAGGATTGAGCGATGGCAAAGTGCCCTTGACCTCATGAGCTCACGTGGGCTCCAAAGGCACATTCTTGGTGAGGCTTGTTCTGGTCATCCCATACAAAAACCACTACCCCACCCCCACCCCACCCACCCTGGCATCTCACACACCCTTCCCCGCTTGACTGTTTCCTTAGCACCTATGACTATGTAAAATAAGTTCACTTAGTTATCCTGGGTGGTACATGTTTGTCTGGTTTGTTTCTGCATCCCCATTTCCTAGAATAATCCCTGGAACGTGGCTGGCAAGTTTTTAAAATTTAACTGAAACGAGCTGAAGCCTCCTGGGCACTTCAGCGCCACCAGGTGCACTGAAAAGGGCAGCTGTGTCCTCTCCTAATAAGACAGCACCTGGGACTGCCCCGCGGGCACAACTATCCCTGTCCTCCCACGGCTTCCTGGGCCCAGGGCAGCCGAGGGGCTAAGGCGCCCCCCACCCCCAGAGGAGCACAGAATAAGGCTGGTCTCCCACAGAGCAAGGAATGCCAACCGCTATGGGTTGAGTTAGCCCACGGTGGGCAGGAAGCTACTCCTGGCTATTGCCCAGCTATGAGACGCTGAGCAAACCACTTTACCTCTGATACTGTCTGCTCATCTGAGGATGACACACCCTGCCTTCACAGCCCATTGTGAGGGCTGCAAAAGTGGGTATAGGAACATGCTTTGTAAATAGCAATGCCGACATGTAAATTACTGGGCATTACTCTCATAATGACTTTTCCTGACTCTTGCTAAGCTCTGTCTCTGGCCAAGGAACAGGTTATGCTTCACAGCAGTGGAACTGGGGGCTACTGCTCTGCTCAGAGTCCCTGAGACGTGCCAGTGGCCTCTGAGATGCCAGCAGTACGAAGGCCTGGGTGAAGCCACAGCCCCCACCCACCACACTCATGCCAGGACCCCTGGGCGCCCTGCTTTGTAGAAAGTACACATTTGACAGTCATTCCTGCCGGCCTTTGCCAAAAATGGGGCAGGTGGGATCAACTTCCCTCAGACAAACAGGGAAATGGGTGCGAAGGGCTGAGATTTACCCAGGGCCCCTGGTGGTAACAGATACTCAAAGTCCAGGTCTCAGAGCTTCAAGGAGGCCAGAAATGGCACCAATTACACCCAGGGGGCAGCCTGGGTCATGGGCACTGGCACAGACCATCAGGCCCTTATTGGATCCCGCCTCCCCCCCCCCCCCCCCACCACCACCAACTTTCAATATCGAGGTTTCCTGTGGTGCTCATTCATCTCACAGTCTCTACGGCTCCTGGGTCCTTCCCCGGCCGAACAGAGCCCACCAGAAATGATCCTGCCCTCGCCAATCTCCTAAACCCACAGCATAAACCAGCTTCCATTTACTGAACACTCACTGGGTACCAGGACTGCACTCACTGCTTCACATTCATTCCTTCATGTAATCCTCTCAGCAGGCCCAGGTGACAGATACTATTAGTGTTCCCATTTTACAGACTGAGAAACTGAGCTTTGTAGAAATCTTTGCCCAAGAAAGTGGCAGAGCTTAGATCAGACTACAGGTAGGTTTGACCCCCGAGCCTACCTCCCCTATCCCAGAACATGCCTCCTATAACCTACCCCCCACCCACACACACACACACACTCACACACACTAATTTGGCATTTAATGTCTGATCATGTTTTTTAAAATACCCCACATGACTGCCTGTCTCCCTGGAAAACTCCCAAGGTCCAGACTTTCATCTCTCTCCTAACTTCCACAGCTCAGTTCTGTGGGGGGTGAAAGCCAGCACCCTGCCCTTACAACACCATCCGGGGGAAACAGATCCAGCTAGGAAAAGTCCTGACCAACTCTTAGACCATGTCCACTTGGAACCCCACTGCAGCCACAGCACCGTACCTGGGAGGCCCTCCCCCGGAGATGCTGTATCCACCCGGGAATGACCCAAGTACTGGGCTGTGGTCCGTGGGAAACGGTGATAGGCAAGCCGGGCATATTTCTCCCGGATCATCAGGGCCTTGGCCAGGCTCTTGGCGGCCTGCTCGTAGTCCTCCACGGTGATCTGCAGAGGAAGGTGTGCAGGAAGAGTTCATGTAGCCGGCCTGAGACTGCTGTCCTTAGCAAGACCTGCTGCAAGGCTGGCCCTTGCTGGCAGCTGGGAACCGGGTTTCGGGAGCATTCCCACCATTCCCTGCCTTGTAAGAGTGGCTCATTGTGCCTACGCTGCTGGCACAAACCGGGTTATGCTGAACACCTGATTTCCTTCTGGGAGTCTGGAATGTGGGGCTGTGCGATGCAGGTGTGAGACCAGCCTCAATAAAAGCCTTGGGCGCTGAGTCTCTCATGAGCTTCCATGATAGATGACACTTCACACGTGTTGCCACCCTCTGAATTAAGTGTGCTGCGGTGACTCCGCTGGGAGACGACCTCCCCTAGACTCTGCCCCGGGGACCTGTCCCCTGGGCTGGTTTTGCTCTGTCTCCTTTCGCTGTAATAAATCCTAGTCAGAGTACAGCTATGTGCTGAGCCCTCGGAGTCCTAGCAAATCCCTGACCTGGGACAGTCTGGTGGACCCACACAGGAGGAGAGTTAGGTAGGGAGGCAGCTACTCCGCCTGCACACCCCCAGCCAGCCTCCAGTGCTGCTGATTAAAGCACAAGCCTGCGGCTGCACCCAGCACACAGAGGCAAAGCCTGGACCGTGTCCCTCGTGAGGGTGAGCATCTTCGCTCTCAGCTGATGGGTCCTTTGGCGGTAATACTAAAAACGTCTGCCTGCTCACTCTGCTGCTTTGCCGCCCCCAAGCTCTCACCCAAATTCACCCAAATTCACCCAGCCACAAGCATTTAGGGACCAATCTCGTGTGCTAGACCCTCTCCATAGATTTCATTGGGTCCTCACTGCAACCTGTTTTACAAATGGGGGAACCGAGGCCCAGCGAGGATAAATCACACGCCAGGAAGTCACAACATCAAACTGCAGAGCCTGATCTGACTGATTCCCAAAGCCCAGGGATGTTCTGCATTCCCAGAGCTGCCTCGTGTTCAAAGACGAATGAGATAAACTCCCACCTCATCCGTCTTAGTCAGTTTGGGAAGGATGTGTGGGGCAGAATCTGAATGCGCTCGGGAGACGAGCAGCTAAACTGTCATAACAGCGGATATGTGACACAGCAAAGGGCGGACAAGATGCAGGTGAGAGGAGCGTGGGAGGGCTGAGGCCTGAAAGTGTCCTCCTCTGCTTTAATGAAAAAATCACTTTAGTTTTGAAACATTTTAAACATACAAACAAGCACTGGCAGACACCCAGAGCTAACAATTTTAATATTTTTTTCATCATGGTTTCAGATCTCTTATAGGTTTGAAGAAATAAATCATCACAGATGCAGCCAAGGGCACATGCCTGGGTTGCGGGCTCGATCCCCAGTAGGGGGTGTGCAGGAGGCAGCTGATCAATGATTCTCTCTCATCATGGATGTTTCTATCTTTCTCTCCCTCTCCTTTCCTCTCTGAAATCAACAAAAATGTACTTTAAAAAAATAAAATGACAATTTGCAGGTGTTTGGTATGTTTGCACTGTTGCTGGTAGCAACTTTAAAATAATTTTTTAAAAAAAGAACAAGGAAGTTCTTTAATGATATGGCATTATCTCCAAGAGGTACTGTTAAGTGAAAAAAAGCTAGGCTCAGTTATATCATGTGTATAGTAAACTACTGTTTGTGTACAAATAAACGAACCATGTGTATATAATTAATTGCAGGTACACAGGCCAGGTATGTGAGAACACACAAGAAATCAAGCCAAGGGCTGCCTCTGAGAAAGGGAACTGGGTGCTGGAGAACTATATAATTTTGGGGTTTTTAAAAATATTTTGTACCATATGCAAGGATTCTCTATTGCCCCCAAAATAATACATGTTGTTATGGCTAGGGGGAAATGTGTAAGAAGAGTCGTAAGCCACTTTGCTTTCTCTGGTATAGTATATATTCTAAAACTACCGTGAAAAAGGAAAGAGAAAGAGAATAACACGGTCAACTGAGGCACAAGTAGTAGGTTGAGGGCCAGGGAGATAGAACCAAACTTAACCCCAGCACTAACTTTAGTGATATTTCTCTTTCTGAGTAAGCAATAAAAATGCATCCTCCTACCAGGTGAAATTAGCACATTTTCAGTGACTGAGTTAACTGACTTGGTGTGTACATCAGCTCATTCACTTCCTCATCAGCACCCTCTCTTCCTGGCTGGAGGGCTAACCTATATCTAAGGATGCTGAGGAGCCGAATCAGCAAACCAGTCAACAACAGGACTTTGAATCCATTCAGTATCTGGGAACACTAAAGGGGCACCTTCCTCAATGGGCTTCAGGGCAGAAAACACAGGGAACTGATAGGCCATGGGCACAGCATGCCAGCTCACAGCCCAGGCCCTCCGCACAGGAATGGACAGCACCCTAGACACCCATACCCCACAACCTCAGCCAGGACCCTCCTTTTCTAATTCCTATACCTCCTGCCCACTGCCAGACACCTACAGACTGGGCCAGGCTTCAGGGCTGGGCATAACCCAATGGCCCAACGGGCTCTGGCCTCTGCACAAGGCACATACCACCCTCACACAGCCCCCAGGGGATCCCAGGGAGAGGGAGAGTAGGGCGAGTGGGAGACACCTTACCCCGGCACAGTAATCTCCGCTGATGGTTACCCGCTGGTACTCGGGCATGGCAAAAGGTGCTGGTGCGAGCTGGCAAGTGGCTCCAGGGAGCACAGGTGTTGCAGGAGACATGGCTGGAGTGGTTGTCGGGGGGCCCTTCCAATCTGGCTGCGTTGGCATTTGCAGAGACAGGGATTGGGACCGAATCATCTTGAAACTTTTCTTTCTAAAAGCCAAGCACAGGGAAAAGGGGGAAGTGTCAGTAGCTAATTGGGGCAAGTGATAAAGAGTCTTGTTATACCCGTGGCAGGAGAATTTTGCTCTGATTAGTCACTGATGTTGGTCTTATTGTTAAGATCTAATTAGTTGTGTTTTCCTCTTAAACACACCTGCGTAAGATACAAAACAGCCATCCAGACACCCATCGCTGTGGTCACTAAGAACGGTCATGGGCTGTTTACTCTGTTAAGAGGAGGACAGACCATCCTGCAGGGGTCTAACCCCGAGGACAGAAGAGGACAATGCCAAGTCAACCAGCATGCTGTCTTCAGACAACCCAAAGTCTAAGTCCCAGCGTCTGACAGTCTCAGGAAGGACTATGAGCAGGGTCACGGAGAGAAGTGACACTATTGCCGAACCGGTTTGGCTCAGTGGATAGAGCGTCGGCCTGCAGACTGAAGGGTCCCAGGTTTGATTCCGGTCAAGGGCATGTATCTTGGTTGTGGGCACATCCCCACTGGGGGGCGTGCAGGAGGCAGCTGATCAATCTCATCGACGTTTCTGACTCTCTATCCCTCTCCCTTCTTCTCTGTAAAAAATCAATAAAATATATTTTAAAAAAAAAAGAAGAAGTGACACTATTTCCCAGAGTTGGAAATTTGGAGCATTGGCGCCAGAAGACATCAAGACCAGGAACCAGTCACACCTCATTGTTTCATAAAAGTCAGGGACCCAGAGATGGGAAAGGGCTTACTCAAAGTCACAAGGCAAGGTGGCAGCTAGCCCTGGGCCTCCTCCCTCCCTGGTACCTGCTCCACCCCATTACCCCGGCTGCTCCTTCCTCGAGGCTGCCATGAGCCTTCCTAGCTGCTTCTGCCCGGCAGGCACAGACCTGAGTCTATTATGGAAAACTGATTAATCAGCATCAATTTCAGGTCCCTCTGGACCTGTCACCTTGGCACCAATAGATGACTTTACAAACTCTTGGAGAAGTGGGCACAACAAGGTCAGTTAAAAATGCTACATCTCGCTCACCCACCCAACGTGGCTCAGTGGCTGAGCATCAACCTATGAACCAGGAAGTCATGCCAGGGTTGTAGGCTCAATCCCCAGTGTGGGGCATGCAGGAGGCAGCCGATCAATGATTCTCTCTCATCATTAATGTTTCTATCTCACTCTCACTCTCTGAAGTCAATAAAAACATATTTTTTAAATGCTACATCTCATGCCTACTTGCAATGCTGATTTGTGAACACTCACCTTCCTCATTAACTAAATAGTAATGTTTCCAATGACAACATCCCAAGTCTTGGGATCCCAGGAAGGGAATTAACAGCAGTGAGGTGAGGCCCTGAACACTCCGCTCTCTCTTGTCTCTCTCTGCCTCCAGTGGAGCCCAACCCCCTAGCATTGCCACCCCGTGGTGTCAGAGCCTACAGCCACCAGCAAAGGACTGGGTGACAACCATGACCCACCGGAGTCCACAGAGCCCCTCCTCTTCTCTAGGCACCAGTGACACCTATAGGGTGTGGAGAAATCGGTTAATCTCTATAAGAGTCTCCTGGCTCACAGGAAGCAGCTGACTTCCTCCTGGCTCTTGGCCAGATCTCCTCACAGACCCACTGGTGATTTTTCAGGAACCACAGTTCCTTCCCTTGTTTATACACCCACCACTTGCCATGGCTCGCTGGTCCTCATCACCTCTTTGGGGACGAGGCTGTTTACACCTGGAAAGTGGAGGCGACCACTTTCCCAGAGACCATCTTTGCCCAGCCCCTGGCCCTGCACAACAGGTGCACTGCGTTGTTTGGGAAACTCAGCCTGAACGAACGCCAGGAGCCTCGGCCCAGGCCTCCCCGGCCTGCCATCCATTCATCACACAGAGCTGAGCCAAGGACGATGCCAGCTCATGTCAGTCCATCATCACCCTGAGTAATGAGGTTCTCACTTTCGCATTGTTTGGACATTCGCAATTAGAGGAAGAGCCATGCTTTGGGCTCCCTCTCACATTCTGACAGGCTCCCTCGAGCCCCATGAGACTGGCTTCTGTGTCACTCACAAGCCTGCCAGGTCACTGTTGTTAATCTCTAAGCCAAGTGCCACACATGCTTCAGCCTGTGCCGCCTGATGGCTGGTCCCGCCAAGGAGAAGCAAGGTGACGTGTAAGGTAAGAACAGTTAAAAAAAGCACCCCACGATCAGAAAGCTGGGAGGCTGGCTAAGCCAACACCCCACCAGGCTTGTCCTAGAAATGTCCACATCCTTCTGCCCATTGAGGAAGCCAGTGTCCACATGCTAGTGTCCAAAGAATTCTCCTTCTTGGAGACGTCCATTATGGCTCCAGCCCTGGTCTTCAGGTGAGACCCAGATGTCACATGTGAACATCCACAGGCTGGAGCTCAGACTTTGCAGACACAAGGTTTACCACCAGATGAGTCAACTCCTCCTCGGGGCCCACTCACCTTAGGAAAGGGCTTGGAGTAACCAGAGCTAACCACTAAGTCTGTGTCTCAGATAACTGGGAAAGCTCAATGGAGTCCATGGGGAGGGCCCTGTGTTCATGTTCTCTTGCTGCATGACAAGTTGCCACAGCCAGATGGCTTCAACAACACACAACACACGTCTGCAGCTGAGAAGTCTGGGCGGGCGTGACTGGGCTCAATGCTCAGGGTATCGAAGGGCAAAATCAAGATGATGGTCACACTGAGCTCCTATGTGGAGACTCTGGGAGAAAATCCACTCCCAAGCTCACTTAGGGTATTGGCAGATTCCAGTCCCATGGACCACAGCTTGAGGCCCCTAGTTCCTTGCTGGCTCCTGGGCAGGTGTCGCTTTCTTGCACACAGACACCCTCCATCTTCAAAGCCACATGACCTTGGTTCCAGTGCTCCGAATCTCTGACTCCCCGCTCTACGACCAGCCTGTGATTAGGTGATGCCCACCTGGTAACGTCCCCAGGTCCACTGTGCCACATACCACAGCATAATCACAGGAGTGATGTCTCATGATATTCAAAGGGTCTGGAGATTAGGGAGGGACATCATAAGCCCATATCTAGTGTCCATTCTATACAACCGAGGCTCAGCCAACAAAAATGAGAGCAGCAGCTGTGTGTGTGCGCGTGTGTGAGTGTGTGTGTGCACACACACACATCCTTCTTTCCCTCTCAAGACCACCTGAAGCTCCCCATATGTGTCACAACAATAAAAGCTTACCATAACTGTTATCTGAATTTTAGAACCATGGGGGTCTCCTGGCTGGAAAGGACTTTAAAGATGATATACTCCAACCCTCTCACAGCGGCAGCTTTTGCTTGAATATCTCCAGTGACAGAGAGCTCACTACATTTCTGAATGACACATCAGCATTCGATCGTATTCAAAAAACCATCTGCCAAGCACCTACTCTGGGCCAGGCCAGTGTTAGGCACATAAACACAAGGTGAACAAAACACGGTCCACTCCATTTGTTAGAAAGCACTTCCTTTTGATGGGCCAAGATCTGTCTGTCCACAGGCGCACCTGCTGCACCTCGTGCCACCCCTGGGGCACCAGAGGAAGCCAGCTCACTCTGCCACAGCTGGGCACACCCCCTCCTTCCCTGCCCACATGTCCCCCTGGCAGACACACACTCCTGCCAAAACTCTGGTGGGGTGTGGGGCTATGAGGACACCAGCTCTAGGCCAGGCCACAGAGCCCACAGGCCAGGAAGCAGCTTCGTCCTCCTGGGCCACAGGGACCTTCTTGCCTGACCAGCTTTGTCAACACAAGATGGGTGAACGGGCCTTTCTCCATTGCTCTGATGCCCGCACCAGCATGCTCTAGGGTACTTGGCTGCCTCTGCCATTCATGGTGTCCTAACTCTTCCCCTGCCCCACTCCCTAGCCCTCTTCAGCTCCTGGGAACCAGACATCCCAGAGTCTTCGGTCATAACATTTGATTTATGTGCTAAGCCCAAGGTAAGAAGCAGGGCCGCTCTTGCTCTTCTAGAGAACAGCTGGCATCTTCCCAGGGGCCTTTGCAGCCCACCGCCCTGTGTAGTCTGCCCAGAGGACTGCCAGGCAGGGAGCGGGACCAGAGCAAACCTTTCCCCAAAGGCTCTCAATTATGTACAATGAATCAGGGGCCACAAGGGGACCCCTCTCTATTGAATAATCTACGGTGTGCCAGGCCCTGGGGGTAGATGGATTGATGAAATTTAACCCTGACTCCAGGGCCTGACCGGTAATGGCACTGATGGTTGGACAGTTCAACAGACTGTCCTCATTGTCATCAGACAACGTGGTTGGTGTGTGAGAAAGCCTTGGTTGTTGGGGTCCCAGAGGAGACACCTGATCCAGACTGGGGGCAGGTGCAGCGGAGCAGCAGGTCAGAGAAGGCTCCCTGCATCACTTCCTTCTGATAGAGAACCCTCACCTATGGCTGTCTCCTCTCCTTCCCTCCCTCCTGACCAAGGGCCGGTCTCCATTCACCCGCCTCCTCCCTAGCTCCCCTTCCCCAGGCCTTCCCAGCTGCCCTTCTCCATAAAGATCCCGGAGGTCAAAATGAAGTACAAGCTTTACTACCTTTTAAATTAAGTTTTAAATGCTCCATTCTCAACTTGAAAAAGCAGATGAATTGGCTGTTTCAAATGAAGTTCCTTTGTCAATGGCCATGAATGAACAAGTTACCTCCCCCAGATTGAAGAAGTTTCATAAAATAAAATGATGTAACAGCACTTTATCTGGGCTATCCACAATTCATAACAACTATCTATTTACCTGCTTTACTCAGTACATTCTTGAGGAAGTTGCTGTTTTGGAGAGCTACATTTTTCAGATCACGTCTGTCCCCTAATTTTTAAAAATACCAACTTTGGTGTGGCTTTTTACAATGAAAATCATAATCCTGAGTCTTAGTCAGAGCGTGCTGCACATAATCTAAAGTTCTCTCGGTGACTCAGGGTCATCATTGTACGATCCAGTCACCATCGTCAAGGCGTTTTGCTCTGAGACTGCAGTGCGTCAAATTCTTCATCTGCTTTTCACAATTGTTCCGTTTCCTCCCTCACTGTTGCCTGTCTAATACTAACAATAATAAAAACAGGAATGCTAATAATGTTCCCAGCACTGTGCTAAGCAGTCATGCGTATTAGCTCATTTAATTCTCACAAGATGGGTCCTTTAATTACACTCACTGCACAGATTGAAAATGGTTCTCCTGCAGTTAGAAGACGCGCCCAAGGCCAGACCTGAGAAAAGACAGGGCTGTCATTTGAACCCAGTGGACTGGATCCAAAGCCTGGGCTCATAATCACCACACATCCCTTCTGCGACCCTGTCTCTAGAAGTTCTTCTCTCACTTCCAATTTGCTTCCTTAAATTTGATACCATATGATCTCACTTCAATGTGGACTCTAATGAACAAAATAGAACCAGAGGCATGGATACATGGAACAGACTGGCAGATGTCAGAGGGAGATGGGTGGGACAGGCGGGATGAAAGAAGGTGAAGAGATTAGCCAAAGAACATGTATGCAGCGTGGTGATGGTCAGAGGGAGTGGGGACAGGAGCTGGGCAGAGGTGGGTAAAGGGGTGGGGGGTGAAATGAGGGACATCTGTAATAGTGTCAGCAATAAATTTTTAAAAAATTGTCACAGGATAAGAAACAAGATCACCAGCTTATTAGAATCTGTGCAACGTAATAATAAATAGGAGATGGGATGGGAATATTGGGAGGATGATAGTTAAAAGGTATAGGTTTCTTTTGGGGATGATAAAAATATTCCAGCCCATGCCCTGACCAGTTTGGCTCAGCGGATAGAGCGTCGGCCTGCAGACTCAAGGGTCCCAGGTTCGATTCCGGTCAAGGGCATGTACCTTGGTTGCGGGCACATCCCCAGTGGGGAGCGTGCAGGAGGCAGCTGATTGATGTTTCTCTCTCATCGATGTTTCTAATTCTCTATCTCTCTCCCTTCCTCTCTGTAAAATAATTAATAAAATATATTTAAAAAAAATATTCCAGCCCTAACTGGTGGTGATGGTTGCACAACTCTGCAAATGTAATAAAAAACACTGAATTATATATCTTAAATGGGTGGATAGTGTGTTATATGGATTACATCCCAATAAAGTTATTTAAAAAGAAGAAATAGGAGAGGCCAGAGAGCACTAATGTGCATTTTGGTTGCTCAGAAATTTTTCGTGTTGTCAATGTTGGCTAAGTTTCAACTATGTACTTGTTAGGTGAACTCGGGCTAGGTAATATGAAGAGATTCAAAGTGAACAAAAGATAGCTTCTGGGCACCAAGGGGCTTTACCTGTCTTCTTGTCTTTGCCTCCTGACTTTGATTCCATAGATTGCCCACCCCTCCCTCTCACCGTGAGCCGTCCCTCCAATCCCCCTCCCAGTGGAGACCTGGACAATGCCATCTTCCTAAGGAGGCGGGGCCCTGCAGCAAGCCATCCCTGCTGGCCTCCTGCTTCTCCCAGCAGCCTGGGGCACTGGCTTTCTGGACTCAGCCCCCAATGCTGGAAGGGAGCCGTCTGGGCCCAGTTCAGTTCTTACAGCCACTGGAATCCTACACAGCAAGCCACTGCGTTCTAGGCGCTCATCTTTCTTATTCACAGACCAAGTTTTTCTTTTTTGTAAGAAGCTGTTTTACTTCCTGGTTCTATCTTATGCTTTTACAGTAGACTTAGAAGAACCCTTTTTTTTTTTAATACAAGAGAAAAAGAAAATGGTTGTAAAAATAAAAAATTTAAAAAGCCTTCTCCAAGCACCAGGAATATCCAGGCTTATCAGAGGAGCCAGGGCGAGGGAGGGCTTTTCCCAAACTGGAAGCCCCATCTCATGTCACAATTTGAAACAAATCCACTGACTGTGAACTTGGAGGCCGGGGGGCTCCTTGTAGGAAAGCTCCCTGTCACCGTGTATGCTCAGAACGTCAGGGAGGAGCTGGAGATGAAGAGGAGGCCGGGGAGAGGGTTCCTCCACTAAACTGGTCACACATGAACATTTGCATAACGGTACCGCTGCTGAGCAGTGAAACAGAAAGACAAAATCGGGGGGGGGGGCACAGCCCCAGAGGACACTGAGACATCAGCCAGGTAGTCCAGGGACCAGGCTGTCATTGGCAGAAAAAAAGCCAGTGGGTAGAGTAGAGCTTCGGCCCAGTTTCTCTCCATCTCATTCAGAAGCCGCCAATTATATATTGGGGGGCCACACCCATGTCGCTCCAGTGCCTACGACGGAGACAAGGACCCCACCCCACCCCTAACAGTGGGAGAGCCTCGTGGGCAAAGTGTGGGGTTCTGCATTCAAAAGATACGCGCTGTTGTTTTTAAAGCTCCTTTTTAAATGTCTTTCATTGATTGCTGATTTTTTTAATGTTTTAAAATTCCCATATATTGCCAACACCATAATAAAAGTGTTTATTTCTTGACAAACTTTTTACATATTTCACTATGATATAGGTATGTACATTTGACTATGCTTATTCCAAACCATTTTCTTTGTTTCCACAGCAAAAGATGTGAGTTTTAGTCCCTGCTCTGTCACTTACTTGCTACGTGTCCTTGTGCAAATTAACTTCTCTGAGCCTTAGTTTCCTAATCCGCAAAATCGAGGTCATAAGAATATCCACTTACTAAGATGCGGGGATTACAGAAGGACGGTAAACTGGGCAGCCCAGCACTTCACCCACGGCAAGAAGCAGCTGCTATTGCGGCCCGTCTCCATCTCAGCAGCAGGAAGTTGGATAGGGAACACATGCATGGGGTTTACTGTGACCCGGGCCCTGTCCTGAGCCTTTTACAGATGTTAACCCCCTCATTCCTCAGGACACCTCATGAAAGCGACTACTATTACCACCCTCATTTTATAGATGAGGAAGAAACAGGGCACAGAGAGGTTTCTTAATTTGCCCCGGGGTCACAGAGCACACTGGTGAGTGGCAGAACACAGTGGTCCTGGGAGCTGTGGCCACCCCGACGCAGCATCTGTGGTGAAACAGGGGAAACAGGACCTCTTTCCTCTGCTGCACACCCACTGCTCACCAACACAGGCCGAGTCCTGGGCTGGATCCTGGGGTGCAGTGGGAGCCAGATACAAGGAGCTTCCAGTCTAAAGGGAGGCACACCATGACCACCACAACCTAGGACATAGGGACAGAACAACATTTCTGGAGAGGAATTTGCAGAAGGATTTCTGGAATCACAGAGCACCATTGGGACTTGGAGGAAAAAGGCAGTGATAGGAAACAATCTCTTTTTACAGACATCTGGCCCAGTGTCTCTCTGTAATGGAAACTGGAGTCAGAGACCTCTTATTCCTGGTAATGAAAAAATGCCAGGACCCCTCTTTACTAAAGATTTAAAGGCTTAAGAAAGCATAAAAGATGCGAAGACAAAAAAACATGACAGAAATGGAGGATATGGAGCTAAGAATTGCAATTTTGAGGGCTTGCAAAAAACTTGTGGAGAGCCTCACGAAAACTAATGAGACCCTCGATGCTACGATAAAGAAATTAGAAAGTAAGCATACACGGACTGAAATAAAGAATAGTATACCCAATAGCAGACCAGAGGAGCACAAGAATCAAACCAAAGATTTGACAAAAAACACCCAACTGGAAAAGCAAAATGAAAAAAGAATCCGAAAGTGTGAAGATAGTGTAAGGAGCCTCTGGGACAGTTTCAAGTGGAATAATATCAGACTTATTGGGGTGCCAGAAGATGAGAGACAGCAAGATTTTGAAAACCTATTTCAAGAAATAATGGCAGAAAACTTCCCCCACCTGGTGAAAGAAATGGACTTACAGGTCCAAGAAGCGCAGAGGACCCCAAACAAAAGGAATCCAAAGAGGACCACACCAAGACACATCATAATTAAAATGCCAAGAGCAAAAGACAAAGAGAGAATCTTAAAAGCAGCAAGAGAAAGAGACTCAATTACCTACAAGGGAATACCCATACGACTGTCAGCTGATTTCTCAACAGAAACTTTGCAGGCCAGAAGGGAATGGCAAGAAATATTCAAAGTGCTGAATACCAAGAACCTACAACCAAGATTACTTTATCCAGCAAAGCTATCATTCAGAATTGAAGGTCAGATAAAGAGCTTCACAGACAAGGAAAAGCTAAAGGAGTTCATCACCACTAAACCAGTATTATACGAAATGCTGAAAGGTATCCTTTAAGAAGAGGAAGAAGAAAAAGGTAAAGATACAAATTGTGAACAACAAACAAGCATCTATCAACAAGTGAATCTAAGAATCAAGTGAATAAAGAATCTGATGTACAGAATGAACTGGTGATTATAATGAATCAGGGACATAGAAAGGGAATGGACAGACTATTCTTGGGGGGGAAAGGGGAATGTGAGATTCGGGAAGAGACTGGACAAAAATCGTGCACCTATGGATGAGGACAGTGGGTGGGGAGTGAGGGCGGAGGGTGGGGCGGGAACTGGAAGGAGGGGAGTTATGGGGGGGGGGAGAGGAACAAATGTAATCTGAACAATAAAAATTTAATAATAAAAAAAAAGATTTAAAGGCTTATTCAAAAGACAAAGTAGGTCCTACAGACCAGCCAGCCCATGAAGTCTCCATTTGAGAAGCCAGGGCGGTGGGACAAGGGTCTCTACAGTCATGCCCTTCTTTGCCCACCAGGGATGACCATGCCGCTGAGCCTGGGGCCACCCCTCCTCTCCCAATACAAGGCTGGCACTCAGAGTTGGCCGATGGCAACAACAACCCCTTCACTTTACGGGCTCACAGCCCCTCTGAGGAGGGAGAGCATTTATTTTCTGGGTGGTGAAGCTCTGTTCTTGCCTTTGTACCAATACTCGACATTTTACTTCTTTCCAAAAAAAGTTAAGGGAAGACTGAACTTCTACTCTACCAAGAAAGGAAAGGACTTACCTTTCAAAATAAGGAGGTGCCTTAGGAAGAACCTGATTGCAGAAGAGACCCCAGTTCCATTACGTTAGCTATTGAAGTCTGCAGTACGCTGGCCAGGCAGGCATCCAGCCAGAGCCCCACTGGACACTTCATCAAAAGTTTTTACTCTTTAATTCTGCCCTCCCAGGTGAGATAAACTGTGAGAGGGTGAGGGCTCCCCACTGCACTTGGACCAAGATCCAAACTTCTTATCGGGGAGCACAAGGCCAGTCTGATCTGATGCCTGTCCTGGCGCTTGCTTACCCCTTTAACCACACCTCTACCCCACATGGGCCTTGAAGATAGAGGGCCTTTGTACGCTCTCACCAGCTCTGCACATAGCTGGGTCCTTTACACCCTTTACATCCTTTACAGCTATAATGTCATCTCCTCCAAGAAACCTTCCCTAACGACCCCTTCTGAAAAAGGACTATCCCCCGCCCCCACCCCACCCATGCACACACACCTTTTCTTTCTCTCTCTCAACTCCTCTTCATCTCCTTCAGAGCCCCTGGCCTGGGCCTGGACCTGTTTGTCCTCAGATTCACTCCTCACCCTCCCCTGTGTTCCCCTATGCGTCAGCTGCCTTCTGGCTAGGTTTGGCCAATGGCAACCACGGGAGAAAACTGGAAGGTGCCATAAGGATTAAAGCCAGGTATCTCCTGTGTCTATCTCTGCCTTGGGAGGCATCTCTGCAGCTGCTGCCTTTCCTCCTTGGCTCCAGTGTCCACGGGAAAGGCCACCGCAGTCCCAGCTTCTCCACCCTGGGCTCCAGCAACGCCACCTCTTTCCACTGACTCTCCAGCTGACGGTGGTAGCTGCTTCCTACTGTGTCCAATCTCTGGGTGGCCCCCTCCCCGCTGCTTGTGTTCTCAGTTCTCTACCACCTCTGTAACCAACTCCCTGCATGAAATCCTATTTCCAGTACTCACGTGGTTTCTGTTTTTCTGATTACACCTGACTAACACTGCACATAATTTGTCATTTTTTAATTAATTTGTTTAATTTTTTAAATAATTTACTTAATTATTGCCTAGACCACTGTAAACTCTACAGGGGAGGGACTACATCTATCCTGTTCTTTATTACATCCCCATTGCATGGCATAGGACCCGGTAAATAGTGAGCTGAGTTAATTAATAATGCAAAGTACTTGTCAAGTGATGAAAAGAAGTAAAATTGGTATTTCCCAAGAAATCCTAAAATTTACAAAAAGAAAATAGCAATTTCATTTGGAAATAGTGTGTATTTATGTACTTGGTTCATTATTAAAACAACAGCAAAGAGAGAGCGGTTTTTTTTATCTTTTCAACTAAACAGACACACCGAAATGTCCTGCATGAACTCAGTGATGGTCAAGTGGTTTTGGCTAAGAAGTAAGCTCAGCTCCCAGGGCCAGGCCAGCTCCCATGAGCCACCTCAACTCGAGACGAGCGTCCACAGGCAGCCTGGGTCTGCACACAACAGCTGAGTCGTGGGGACAAACCTTTTCACGGTCTCCACCGACTCCTGCTCCGCCAGCTCCTTCTGCAGCTCCCTCTCCTTGGCCTCCTTCTGGCCGATGGGGCAGTCCTCGGGGACGGTGAAGAGGGACAGGGCATCTTTGCTGTCCTCTTCTCGGAGCACTTTAGCGAACACCTTCTCGGCCAGGAGCCGGACTTGCTCGTCCACCTCAGAGATGTTCAGCTTGGGGAACTGGCGCGGCATCTCGGCTAAGAGAGAAAGAACAAGCATTAACCTTCACGAATTACTGGGTGGTCGGAGTCACCGTGTGGGGAGGAGAAGGTACTGAAATAAGGGCCAGGCCCCCAGTCCTTGGGGTCAGCTGCCTACTCAGGATTTCCCCTGACAAAACCCAGCATGCCAATGTCTAGAACTAGCTCAACAAGTAGCTGGATGTGAAGAGTGCAGGGCCAGTTGCATTCCATGAGAAAGCAAGTGTCCGGAAGTCAAAGAACAGACTGTCGCTAAGTATGCTCCCATTGGCCTGAACTCAGGATCCCAAGCACACCTGCAGCCCTGCCTTTCCCAGCTCTGTTTCCGTCGGGGAGAAGGGAGAAGTCAGCACCCTCCTCCCGCAGACTGAGGAGGCCATTCCAGGTGCAACAGTGACCAAACCTCATTCCCACTGCACAGAGGGGAAGCCCAAAGCCCAAAGGGTTTGATGATTATCTTAAGGTCCCACAGGAAGACAGATGAGCCCTGGGGAATCCCGGGCTGCATTCCTCTTCACATGAAACAAGGCCATTCGCTGAAAAGAAAGAATTTTCAATCACGGTTCCAGTCTTCCAAGTCCTCTGGAACTTCTAATAAGACACAACAAATACAATACAGGAGTCCCCCACCCCCCATATTTATGGGGAATATGTTGCAAGACCCCCAGTGGAAGCCTGAAACCCCAGATAATACTGAACCCTATATATACTATGATTTTTTAAAAATATATTTTTATTGATTTCAGAGAGGAAGGGAGAGGGAGATAGAAACATCAATGATGAGAGAGAATCATTGATAGGCTGCCTCCTGTATGCCCCCTACTGGGATGGAGCCCAAAACCCGGGCATATGCTCTGCCTGGGAATAGAACTATGACTTCCTGGTTCCTAAGTCGATGCTCAACCACTGAGCCACACAGCTGGGCAATATACTATGACTTTTTTATACATGTGTACCTATGATTAAGTTTAATTTATGAATTAGGCACAGTGGGAGATTAACAACAATAACTAATATTGAAAATAGAAATAGAAACATAGAAAAATTATAGCAATATACTGTAATGAAAGTTATGTGAATAAAAATTATGTGAATAGCTTTGGGGCCATTATTAAGTAAAATAAGGGTTCCTTGAACACAAGCACTGTGACACAGTCGATCTGATGACGGAGACAGCTAAGTGACTAACGGTGGGAAGCATCTACAGCGTGGGGACGCCGGACAAAGGGATGACTCACATCACGGGAAAGACAGAGCAGGCCCACACGAGATTTCATCACGCTGCTCAGAGTGGCATGCCATTTAAAATATATGAATTGTTTATTTCTGGAATTTTCTATTTAATATTTCCATACCACAGATCACCGTGAGTAAGTAAAATCACAGGAGGTAAAACTGTGGATAAGGGGGGGACTATTGTAAAGGTTTGGAGATGGGAATACTCTTTATCTTTCGCAGCCCAGCTGAAAAGTCAACTCCTGTAAGAGGCGTGCCCTATCCACTCCCCGCACACCGGTTTCTTACCAGCAGTGGCTGGCCTACATCACCGGGTTAGTGCCTTTCTTTTCTGTTTCTCTGCCTTTCTGTTTTGTTTTTTTCTAACACTTAGATAGCACTTTTTAAGTGCATTCTGCCTTTATATTTATTACGTCTGTTAATCCTATTATTGCCATTTTACAGATGACACCATGAAGGCACAGAGAGCTCATTGGCCAGTGAGCAGAGACGTATGCCGTTCTCAGCCGTGGCTCCCCTGTCCTGTTCCTCTCTGAGCCTCTGCTCAGGGATTTGAACCCAGCACCTGGTTCCATGTGTACTCTTAACCTGCGACGCTGTGCCGCTTCTCTTTGTCCATCTGGGTGTCAGGTGGACACGCAGCATCACACTTAGAGAATGGGTGAATACTGCATCCTTTTAACAGCCACCTCACCGGGAGTGGCTCTGGAAGAAGAGCTTCCTGTCCATCTATCTCCATGGTTTCTTTAGGGAAGGTTTAAAGAGAGAAGTGGCTTTGTCAGCCCAACAGATGAGGATGAAGGTGAGACGGTGCCCAGCTGGTGTCTGGCAGGGAGAGGAAGCAAATGCGGGGAGGAGGGACTCACTGAGCAACCTTGGGACAGACATTCTCCGCATCTGCCCATTTTCTTAGCTGTGAGAAAAAGGGACTAGACTAAGCGGTCCCCAAGGCCTCCTCAGCTCTGAGTGCCTTAATTCTAGGTACCAGAGAGGTTTCCACTGCCCTGGAGGCTTGCTGCCAGGTCTTCTCTGCAGCACGTGGGTCTCATTCATGACACAGACAGGAAGGAGACAAGCACGCTAGTAACGGGCAGTAAAGAACATCTGTGGGCCCCCTAACTGCGAAACCAATTTCCTCCTTCCCTCCACACCAGGACCCTGCCTTTCCTGGGCCCCTCTCACGGTTAGGGGGTTGAGTGGGAGGGAGCTGGTTAGGACAGAGGAACCCCAACACACCACTGCTAGTCTGTGGTGGCAGAGATCAGGGCAACAGCAAAGGCCTGGCCTGCAAAGAGGAAGAACATAGCTGTCTAGAGATCACCATGTCCTACAGCAGAGAGAAGGGGAAGCTGGACACCATCAGAGCAGAGGCTGGGAGAAGGTGACAGGGGAGAGAAATGAAGAGAGACAGGGAACCAGATCCAGAAGGAGCTGTTAGGTCAGAACAAATCTGGACCTTCACCTCCCCCGTCTAACGCCACAGGTCAGGGGCGGACGTTTCAAAACCTCACATCTCAGAGGGAGACATCCTATAGGCCCCAGGCAAGGAGCAGCCAAAGCCAAGAAACACCCACACCACTTAACACCCCCTAGAAACGACTTACAAGGAAAGAATCTGAAGGAAGGAAAATACACATGAGGTTTGCGTGCGCAGCTTTAAAATGTCTGCATTAGAGCAGACTCACTTGAAAAAATTGTTAAGCAACCAAAATTGTAATTAATACATTGTTTGCGGGTAGTTTTTATCGCGCTAACAGGTGGCTCTACTTCTTACAGTCAACGTAAAACGTATAAATACGTTTCCCGCATACAATGTTAAGAGGACAATACAGCCACATAAAAATGTCTTACAAAATAACAGTAAGTAGGGAAGAAAATAAATACATAAAACGACACCCAGGCTTGGTTGCAAAGATCTGAACATGTAGCCAGCCCCTGGTGGACAAGGGCTGTAAGAGAGACATGCACTCAGATGGCCGATGGCAGGCCTGCCTGTGGGAGAGGCAATGTCTGATTCTGATCATTAACGCTGTTATACCGTCATTTTAACAAACACAAAGGAGACAAAGGAAATGGAGACTGAAGAGTTTATAAAAAAGAGAGAAAAATAGAAAAACAAACGGTAACATTGCAGGTTTTGACGGTTAGGGTCCTCCCCCACCGAACACACCCCAGGGAGGCCAGCCCAAAAGGAATCGCACCACTGAGACCCATCTCTGCATGAGCGCTCACCCTGGACAGAAGCTGCCCACCACCACCTTCCCATCCCCTACGCCTAACCCCACAAACACACACCAGCCACACACCCCAGGCCCCCTCGGGAATGGGCATCTGGGGGGTCCTTTGTGCCTGAGGGCTCTGATGCCCGATCCTGCCATGCTTTTCCATGAAGCATCTTTAGCTTGCTCAAGCCAACAAAGTGTATTTTTCAGGATGCATCTTTCTACAAAAGATCCCCCTCTTTCTTTAGCTTAAATCAGCCTTTTTCAAACCAGGTCCCTTAAGATGCCCATACCTATTGCTGGGAGAACAGGTCCTATAGTCAAGTAGTAGGGAGATGCTACACCCCACAGCCTCTCCACCTAGATTCACAAGGCACATCAAAGACTCAAGGATCACAGAGTACCATGTCCCCACAGACACCCCTCCTTCCCCCCTGCCCAACCCATATTAATCTCCTGCAGTGGGCCTCAAGCGCCTCCTATATCCTTGCTGTCTTCTGGGCATCCTTGGCAGACAGTCCCCACCTGCCAGCCCCCCCCCCCCCCGTGGCTCGTCTGTGTTCTCAGGCCTACACACGGGCCACATGGGGAGGAAAGCCCGCTCTGCAGGTGCCAAGCAGAGCTTCAGCTCCAGCTGCTTGTTCAAAGCTGGCTTTCAACTTTCTGTCAGCCACAGCCAGCAGGCATGGGAGGCTTCGCTGGATTCACCGGCACTGGCTCGTGATACAGCTTATCTCACCCTTACATACGACACCCCGCCATGAGTCTGGAGAAGTGGCCGGGGTTAGAAAGCTGTAAAATGCCACCAATTTCAACAAACAGGAACTGTTCATGGCACCACAGTCCCTCCAGAAAGGAGGCACCGCGCCCCGTAGGTAAACAAATGAAGCTGTTTCCTGCTCTCGCCAGACTCCCACCGTCAGAACCCACGACACAGACCTGATCCTGGCACTGGAGTCTCCATGGCTGCTCCTGAGGATGCCACACAGGCCACACACTCAGGCCGGGGCTGCAGGCTGGGCTGGGCAGGAGGCTGAGCTGAGTCAGTGTCAGCGCAGCAGCTGCTGGCTCCTATCTGCAGCTGCTGGGGTGGGAGGGCTCTGCTTTGCATATCTGTGAGCAGCCTTGAGCGAGAGCTGGAAATTCTCCCGTGAATATGAAATGGAAGTGGAAAATTTCCAAGAGTCCTAATGGGCTCATGTCATGCCCATCATCCACGGCTGCTATACCCTGACTGCAGTGCCCTGGCCCTGTTCACAGCCCTCTCCAGAGCAAGAAACTCAAGCCACGGACCAGCCTTCCTGACGCACCACAGAAGGGAAGCACAGCCTCCCTCTAACACCCAGACTCCTCCTGACAGCTGAGCAGTGCCCTGCAACACCATCACCTTTGCTGCCTCCCCTAGGAGGGCCCCGTCAAAACAACCTACTGAGGGCACCCCAGGACTGGCAGGGGAGCTCTGAGCCCAGTTGCTAAGGCGAGCTCCTCCCTGAACCTCCTCCTCTGAAAAAGGGCAGGTCTATGAACTGCTCCAACCTTTCCCAGGAAAGGACAGACTCAGACAGAGGGGAAACAAGCAGGAGCAAGCTGAGATGAAAAGCTGGCAGATCTAATTCCAGCCCTTCCTTTCTTGCGCCAAGGAACCTGTGTATCACAGGTGACTGGGCAGCCTGACAAGCTCTACCAGAGTGTGACTGTGCGCACGTACACACACACACACACACACACACACACACACACAGGAAGTATGTCCCACCCCACCCACCTGAGCCCCACCTCCCCACCCTCTCCTTACTGCCACTCATGGCTCCTACTCGGGCCTCCAGCTCTGAGAAGCCTCCAGAGGCCTGGCTGGACTCAGCCCCCTGCTACCAGCAGCTGCCGCTCCCACTGGGAAGGTGGGGCTGCCTCCAGTGACCCACAGAGCAGTCCTCTAAAGGCCACCAGGGTGGATTACAGCAGAATCAGGACGCAAAGCTCCACTCTCCATCTGCCCTGTAGAAAGACAGTCCTGGGTGGGAAGGCTCGGAACAGACACACGGCCTCCCGGTGGCTTAGATAAGTGGCGTGGGTCAGGGAAATAACCGTGAGCAAAATGGCTATTTCTGTGGTGCTGTTGACATCCTGGAGAGAAGAGCCCAGAAAGGAAGGGTCAGTTGTTTACCGGGAGGCTGGCTCTGGCCCTCATTTGGGCCTGAGTCACCTTCTCATGTCCATTCGTGAGGTTGTGCCTCCCTGAGCCCACATAATAGCTCCTGTGCGGACAGAGCAGGATTACATGGTTGACACACGATCCTTGGGCCACTGCTGAGCCTTAGCTACTCAGGGATTATGATCCACCTGTCCTCACAGCTGTTTCATAAACAGTGCAGCCAGCAGGCTGCAATCAACCTAGAGCAGCGGTTCTCAACCTGTGGGTCGCGGCCCCTTTGGGGATCGAACGACCCTTTCACAGGGGTCGCCTAAGACCATCGGAGAACACATATATAATTACATATTGTTTTTGTGATTAATCACTATGCTTTAATTATGTTCAATTTGTAACAATGAAAATACATCCTGCATATCAGATATTTACATTATGATTCATAACAGTAGCAAAATTACAGTTATGAAGTAGCAACGAAAATAATTTTATGGTTGGGGGTCACCACAACATGAGGAACTGTATTAAAGGGTCGCGACATTAGGAAGGTTGAGAACCACTGACCTAGAGGGAGGGTAATATTTATTCATTAAATAATTAAACATCCTGAACTCATAGAGATAACGAATCCAATCCCTTAGTCCTGTTCTGCCAGAGGGAGAAGAGGCAAATGATACCTTCTGCTGGTGTGTTTGGGGGAGGGGAAAGCCTGCTGGGAGGGGGGGTGGGGCTGCAAGGGGAGCATCCCAGCCCATGCATCTGAGAAACTACCTGGACCCAATACATTCAGGGAATTTCATTCTGTACCCTGAACCAAACTATGGTTAGCCTTAGCCTCAACACGCATACTCCAAACTGTAGTCTATCGAACAGAAAAGGTTGGAAGGCTTGGAAAACACTGCAAACTATCGTCCCTTATGGGGAGTCATGCACAATTCATACTAGCGGATTCTAAACATCTGAGAAGTCCTGCAGTAAAGAAAGCTGCTTACCTTTGTTTAACCCAACAGGCTTATTTGACCCTCCCCACCCCTGCCATCACAGGAAAAAGTACCTATTAATATCCCGTGGCCTGGGCTTTGGAAAATGCCTTCCACTATGAGCCTTCATTTCCCAACCAAGAGAAAGCTGTCTTCCTGGGCCCAGCTATGGGTCCAGTGGGAGATAGGCAGCACCCCCGCTAACATGACACAGGATGGAACAATGGGCAAGGGTCCCACAGCAGCCAAAGGGGTTCAAGATCTTCCAGAATAGAGGTGGTTTAAGAGGAAATTGGCTCTGTCTCAGGAGGGCAAACTCCACTCAGGACCCCACAGTTCCACCTTGAGCCTAACATGTCCGTGCTCCTCATGGCCTAGAAGTCCCCTATACTGAGAAGCACAGGTTCCAAGCTCAAAGCCCTATTTCCCTTCTGAAGAAACAGTAAGACAATCTATGATAACCAGGCCCAGGACCTGTATGTCCTGCCCAGGAGACCAGAATACATTCTCTTTTATCACTTAAGTGCCCCTTCAAACACCCAGGAACAGGAAAGGCTGGAATCCAATTATGTCCCCTCCCCAAAAGGATGCTGTGGGCTTGCTATCAGGGTTCATTTTCGGTTGCATTTACTGTACATGACTCACATGGGAGTTGGCCAAAGGGGTTTCATCTGTTAACTATCGGCTCCATGATAGACCTTGCCCATCTCATTCACTACTGTGTTCCTATGCCTGAAATATAGTAGGCATCAGTAAATATGGTGAGTGAAGACATAAAACAATAAATAAGTGGATGAGTTCATAATTAATCTACTTATAGCAGGGGTCCTCAAACTACGGCCCGCGGGCCACATGCAGCCTGCCGAAAACATTTATCCAGCCCACCGGGTGTTTTTTGCCACCGCTGTGTGCATAGGAATTTGTTCATAGTTTTTTTAAAAAAAACTATAGTCCGGCCCTCCAACAGTCTGAGGGACAGTGAATTGGCCCCCTGTTTAAAAAGTTTGAGGACCCCTGACTTATAGCATGCTCAGAGTCATTACAATGTATGGTTAAAAATATGGACTCTAGCCAGACTAATTAGGTTTGAATCCTGTTCCATGACCTTGGGCAAGTAACTTCTAAACTTCTCTGGCTCAGTTTTATTCCCTATAAAATGGGGCTAATAATAGTACTGACCTCATAAGTCGCCATGACAATCAAATTAGTTAGCATGTGCTTTACAAGTGTTATCTATCAACATCATTGTCACCATGACATCAGATACGGGAGAGTCAAACTGAGAACATGAACATGAATTTTCATCTGGACAGTGTGTCCTTTTATTCAACAATATTTATGGAATATTATTGTGTGCCTGGCTCTCTCTCTCAAGCTCTCCCTACTTAGGTACAAGGAAAAAGAAACCATGTTTAAATGTGAAATCTGATCAGGAGAAATAGCCTTCTCTATGAATGATACTTCTTGCTGAGTTTGCATGGCCAGCACTCCAGCCCATCCTCTTATGCCCTAGACCCTCGTATATCAAAGCCCAAAGCCATGGTCTCCTGTCCTGGGTAGGGAGCCAGCACACAGAAGAACGAAGAGATTAATATTTGGGGGGAAGAACCAGGAAGGCCAGTGAGCAGCTTTAGGGAGGAAAGGGTATCTTCCTGCTTTTCTCTGAGGCTACTGTTTTATCTTCCCATTATCTGGGATTGATTCTGAGGCCATCTGAAGATTAATTCGCCTAGTGCAAGGGACAAAGGAAATAGGCCTCATCTCATACCATTTCTTGACCTAGCTGAGAGCCACTCCCTCCTCATCCAGGATCTCAGAAGGACTGAGGTGGGCTGAGAGGCCCAAGAATCTTCCAGAAACCCACCTATGCAAGCCCCATGATTTTTAGACAGGGCAGCCTCCTACCATCACCCTCAGAGTTGCAGCCAGGCCAGGCTAACGACCCCAAAACTGCTGTCAGCCCTCAGGAGGTGAGAGCTGATGGGGCTCTGTTGGCCTGGCTCCATGGCTTCAGGACCCGGCATTAATGCTTCACAGCCAGGGAGGAATTTCTCCCATGAGGGTTCCAGCTGCAGCCAGCTTTTCCCTGAAGATGGACACTCACTGGTCACCACATCCAGGGGGGAGAGCCAAGAAGGGCGTAGGACAGTGATGGCGAACCTATGACACGCGTGTCAGAGGTGACACACGAACTCATTTTTTTTGGTTGATTTTTCTTTGTTAAATGGCATTTAAATATATAAAATAAATATCAAAAATATAAGTCTTTGTTTTACTATGGTTGCAAATATCAAAAAATTTCTCCCTAAAGACTCCATCAAAAAACTACTAGACTTAATACATGAATTTGGCAATGTAGCAGGATACAAAATTAACCCCAAGAAATCTATGGCATTTCTATACACCAATAGTGAACTTTCAGAAAGAGAGACTAAAAAAACAATCCCATTTACCATCGCACCAAAAAAATTAAGCTACCTAGGAATAAACTTAACTAAAGAGGTAAAAGACCTCTACTCAGAAAACTACAGGACGTTGAAAAAAGAGATAGAGGAAGACATAAACAGATGGAAGAACATACCGTGTTCATGGATTGGTAGAATCAACATCATTAAAATGTCCATACTACCCAAAGCAATCTATAAATTCAACGCACTTCCCATTAAAATACCAACGGCATATTTCACAGATCTAGAACGAACTCTCCAAAAATTCATCTGGAATAAAACAAGACCCCGAATAGCTGCAGCGATCTTGAGAAAGAACAAAGTAGGTGGGATCTCAATACCAGATATCAAGCTGTATTACAAAGCCACTGTTCTCAAAACTGCCTGGTACTGGCACAAGAACAGACATATAGATCAATGGAATAGAATAGAGAGCCCAGAAATCGGCCCGAACCAATATGCTCAATTAATATTTGACAAAGGAGGCAAGAACATACAATGGAGTCAAGATAGTCTCTTCAATAAATGGTGTTGGGAAAATTGGACAGATACATGCAAGAAAATGAACTAGACCACCAACTTACACCATACACAAAAATAAACTCAAAATGGATAAAGGACTTAAATGTACGACGAGAAACCATAAAAATTCTAGAAGAATCCAAAGGCAACAAAATCTCAGACATATGCCGAAGCAATTTCTTCACTGATACAGCTCCTAGGGCACTTGAAACTAAAGAGAAAATGAACAAATGGGACTACATCAAAATAAAAAGCTTCTGCACAGCAAAAGAAACCATCAACAAAACAATAAGAAAGCCCACTGCGTGGGAAAACATATTTGCCAATGTCATATCTGATAAGGGCCTAATCTCCAAAATTTATAGGGAACTCATACAACTTAACAAAAGGAAGATAAACAATCCAATCAGAAAATGGGCAAAGGATCTAAATAGACACCTTTCAAAAGAGGACATTCAGAAAGCCAAGAGACATATGAAAACATGCTCAAAGTCACTAATCATCCAAGAGATGCAAATCAAAACAACAATGAGGTACCATCTCACACCTGTCAGAATGGCTATCATCAATAAATCAACAAACGACAAGTGCTGGAGAGGATGTGGAGAAAAGGGAACACTCGTGCACTGCTGGTGGGAATGCAGACTGGTGCAGTCACTATGGAAGACAGTATGGAGCTTCCTCAAAAAACTAAAAATGGAACTCCCATTTGACCCTGTGATCCCACTTCTAGGAATATATCCCAAGAAGCCAGAAACACCAATCAGAAAGGATATATGCACCCATATGTTCATAGCAGCACAATTCACCATAGCTAAGATCTGGAAACAGCCTAAGTGCCCATCAGTAGATGAATGGATTAGAAAACTGTGGTACATCTACACAATGGAATACTATGCTGCTGTAAAAAAGAAGGAACTCTTACCATTTGCAACGGCATGGATGGAACTGGAGAGCATTATGCTAAGTGAAATAAGCCAGTCAATGAAGGAAAAATACCACATGATCTCACTCATTCATGGATAATAAAGACCATTATAAACTTATGAACAAAAATAGATACAGAGGCAGAGCTGCCTCAAACAGACTGTCAAACTGCAGCGGGAAGACCGGGGAGGGTAGGGAGGCAGAAGAGGGGGGGCGGGGGTAAGAGATCAACTGAAGGACTTGTATGCATGCATATAAGCATAACCAATGGACATAAGACACTGGGGGGTAGGGGAGGCCAGGGGATTGTCAAGGGTGGGGGGAAAAAGGAGACATATGTAATACCCTTTGTAATACTTTAAGCAATAAAAATAAAAATAAAAATAATTTTAAAAAATTTCTATATGTGACACGGCACCAGAGTTAAGTTAGGGTTTTTCAAAATGCTGACATGCCGAGCTCAAAAGGTTCGCCATCACTGGGTAGGACCATGCTAAAATTCCTCCCACTGCTTCCAGCGTTCACCTTAGCCCCTTTGCTATTTGTTATCACTAAGCTCAAGCACATACAAGGATCTAAGGCTCTGGGGAAATGACGCTCTGGTTGACAAGCCTCTCCTACTCCAGGGCCTCTCAAAACTCACCCAGAGCCTGTTGCCAGCCCAGACAAGCCATTAGCAGCCCTCCTCCCCCAACCCCCGCAGAGCAGCTGCCGGGAAGTTCAAGGGCAGAAGGCAGACAGCCAGAGCACAATACACATCCCTTACAGGGAGAGAGCCAGAGGTAAGGATGAAGGCCTGAACCGACCACATCACCATGTCATCCCGCCTTCCCCCTGGCTCCAGGTGGAAGTCCACCTCAGCAGTGAGCATCGGGCCAGTCCTCAAGCACCTAGAAACTTATCCCCGGCGCTTAAGTGGCGGCAAATTTAATTTTTCTAAACCTTGAGAACCCAGTTTAGGCCGCGGGGGAGCTGAGATGCGGCTGGCTCACCTGAGGCCTCAGGAGCCCAGGTCACGCAGAGACTGGACCGGGAGCCTAGGCGAGGACCCCGGCAGGGGAGGAGCTGGGCGGTGAGCGGGGCAGCCCAGAGCCCAGGTCCCCACCCAAGGTCAGCAGCGCAGCAGCGCGCACTCACCGGGTTCAGGGCCCAGGGCCATGCCTGGGCCCGAAGGGGACGGCCCGCGGGGCTGGAGCGCAGGTGGCAGCGCTGGGCAGAGCGCACCGTGGGCACCGCGGCGGGGGCTGCCCGGCACCGCTGCCAGCCAGGCGGGATCCGGGCCAGGCTGCACCCCACCCCCTCCCACCACCTCTTACCCCCATCCCCGCCTGTGCAGCCTGTGGCAGGGCGGGAGCCCAGCGTTCCCGGGCGCAGCACTACGGGGCCGGCCCTCCCGAGGAAGGAGGAAGAAGCCCGCGAGCCTCCCGAGTCGGTGCCCTACCTGGGCGCGGGGGCGAGGAGAG
>NW_005871109.1:3772502-3849457 GCF_000147115.1 Myotis lucifugus
TTGTGTATTTTTTAATCAGTAAAATGATTTTTAAAAATATATAATTTTGTTTCCCCGTTATTTGGAGGTTTCACCCCAGAAAAACATGCTGCAACTCCTTGGGGAGAGACAGGCACGCTCTAAGGCGCACCAAAGAGCCCATTGGGAAGAAAAGAAAAATTCCAAAGCCTTTTGTGACCGTCCCTCCCCAAGCTGATAAAGAAGCGCTCCCCCAGGGGCTGGGGGGATTCTTGAAAGGCATCTGTGTAAAACACCTCTTCCTCTGGTTCTCCACGTTAGTCCCCCCCCCTGAGACGCCCGGGCGCGGAAAGGGCTTGGATCTTTCTTTTCCGTAGTTCCCAGGTCCCCCTCGCCGCCGCTGCCACCCCACGAGCCCGAGGTCGCTCCCCACCGTGATTTGACCCAGCCCTCCCGGCTCCCCCGCCCAGACTTTTTCCAAGATGAGACTCTGGGGTCACGGCAGTGACTTTCTCCCCGGAGGGGAGGGGGGGCGCGCGCGCGCGCGCGCGCGCACACACACACACACACACACACACACACACACACTCTACCTTCTGGCTTATACACCGCCCCCCAAGTCCGCACTGACCTCCTAGTTACCAAAGCCAGTGAGTGCTCTGCAGCTCCCCCGGATTTGAACCTGCTGGCCACGCCTTCCTTGAATGTTTGAGTACACAGTTTCCATAGTTGGCGCCACCTCCCCGCACTCCAAATTATGCACATACCTCCACTAGAAGGCCAGGGTCCCACAGCCGCCTGCCTTCTCTCTCATTCTTTTTTTTTAAATATGTTTTTATTGATTTCAGAGAGGAAGGGAGAGGGGAAGAGAGATAGAAACATCAATGATGAGAGAATCATTGATTGGCTGCCTCCCCGCCCGCCCCACGCTGGGGACCAAGCCCGCATTCCTGGCATGTGTCCCCTCCTGGTTCATAGGTCGAGGCTCAAGCACTGAGCCATGCCAGCGGGGCTCTCCTCTCTCATTCTGCTGGCCCACTTTGGAGATCACTCACTCCCACGGTTTTAATAACCTTCTGCCTGCTAATGACTCTTGAACCTCATCTCCAGCCCAGATGCTCCTGGGGCACCTCTCCACTGGGGTTCTCAGGCCCATGAAAACCTATCCAAACTCAAACTCTTCATTTCCTTCCAGGATATGCCAGAGCTCCCGTCTTCACAACCAGGGGAGGAATTTCTGGCTGGTAGCCCCAGCCCCTCTCCCCAGGTCACATGTGGGAGACGTCTTGACTTTCTCCTTTTCATCTCTCACATCAAGTTTGTCACCAAGGCGGGAAATGAAACTATTCATTGGTGAGCACCCACGATGTCTCATTTAAGCACTGAGTTTTATTCCTTCTACCTGTAGCCTGATATTTACAATTTACTTATTTATAAATAATAAGCACATGCAACTGTATTAATAGGTATTATAAAGCACACTGAAAACCTTTAAAGGATTTAAAACAATTTTAAGTTACTTCATTTTTAACGAATGGTAAATACACCTTTTTCTTTTCACTTTAAAGTTATTAGCAAAAATCTGTTCGGTGATAGCAACATGATTAAAAAATGGGTTTAATAAATCTTAGTTCAATATTTTATGAGACTAGAAAGTATGCTTTTAAGTTCAGTTCATGTCAATACTTTGCCCTAATGGCTGTTATTGACACAACAAGATCTCACAAAGAAATAGACCCAAATAGAGGAATTACATCTTTGACTACTCTTATTAAATCACAATTCTCACTGTTTAAAACCCATCTATCAATTTTACAGATGTGAAATTCCACCAGAAAACTCTTTTGTCCATGAAGCTAATATCCTCAATGATTTTTTCATCAATTGTTCTTGTGAATATTGTTGACAATGGAATTTTTTTTATTTCCTAAAACTCTTCATTTGGAAGTATATTCTTTTTAAAATATATTTTATTGATTTTTTACAGAGAGGAAGAGAGAGGGATAGAAAGTTAGAAACATCAATTAGCTGCCTCCTGCACACCCCCAACTGGGGATATGCCCGCAACCAAGGTACATGCCCTTGACTGGAATCGAACCTGGGACTCTTCAGTCCGAAGGCCGACGCTCTATCCACTGAGCCAAACCAGTCAGGGCTATACTTCTTAATTTTGAAGACTATGGCTATGACAGTCTTATAGATGACACTGACACTTCATTTTGGTATTAAAATTACATGATAATTTTGACAGTTCCAAACATCAACTTCTAAGTGCTTTCATGATAACATGATTCTTTTAAAGCCCATACCTAGGTTGCAGATTCAATCCCTGATTGGGGCCTGTGCGGGAGGCAATAGATCAATGTTTCTCACCTCTCTCTCTCTCTCTCTCTCTCTCTCTCTCTCTCTCTTCTTTTCTCTCTAAAATCAGTAAACATATCCTCTGGTGAGGATAAAAATAAATTTAAAAATTGTGATGGTTGTACTACATAATGTAATGGTTGCACAACATAATTAATGCCACTGAATTGTACATGTAAAATGTTACGTAAAATTGTACATGTGAAAAGGGCAAATTTTATGGGCTATTTTTACTTTTTTTTTTTTCCTCTTAGAGAGAGTGGAAGGGAAGGGGAGAGAAAATGTAACCAGACAAACAATGGATCCGTGCTGACTGTCACTACTCAAGCCAATTAAGCAGAGAGGGTTGAATCATATATGAGCGTTTATTCCAATATTGCTGGTAGTATGGGAGAGCAGCAGGTTATTCACAAAAATCTACTCTGCAGCCCACCATAAACCAGCTGTTTATATAGCAAAAGGGCAGTTTACAGATATGCAAAAGAACTGGGGATCTTCAAAGGGCTTAATGATATGCAAGGGCTGGGGTTACATGGGGAAATAACCAACGGGTGGACCAAATGGGCAATTATCAGGTAAGCAGAGGACTGACTGGGGATCTTCCTGTAACAAATCTTTGTTAATCTTTCCATGATAATAGGCTGCAGGTTCAATCCCTGATGGGGAGGAAGGGCTGCATCCCCAGGTCAGCTCCTGCCAGGGTAGAAGTGCCTTCTTTAATCAGAATAAAACAATCATGGTTAACAGAGCATGATTGATATTTCTTACAATACTAACTGGTTCCCCAACATTCTATTTCTGCCCCCTTTCAAAACATCGACTTATTGTTTCACTTATTTATGCATTCATTGGTTGATTCTTCTATGTGCCCTGACCAGGAATAGAACCTGCAATCTTGGAATATACAAATGACACTCTAACCAACCCAGCCAGGGACAAATTTTATGTTCTATGTTTTACTAACGTTAAAAAATTGTTGAAAGCATAAAAAAATTTTAAAAATGAAATTTTAAAAGCACAGTTATTTCATAGATCCACTGTTTCTTTGCATCATAAGTGATGCAGAAAAAATGGCTCTTCATCAACTCTCCAATTATCCCCTTTAGGAAGGGTGGTTTAAGAAGTGCTTGGAGGGAACAAAGAAGGAGGAATCATGTTCTGTTTAGGACGGATCCAGGAAAGAAAGAGCAGCTGCTGGAGCACTTAACAAGGAATGATAACCCAGAGGTCACTCCAACAGTTCTTGCAGAAATCACTGGACAAGCCCCAAACACCTCAGGATGGGCAAAGATCCCCATAGCTCATGATTTGTGTAAACGGTGAGTCTTTGAGAAAAAGAAAGATATCAGTTGGAAGTCACCTGTCAATGGTTCCCAAAAGGTAAGCTCCAGTCACTGGCCTATCTGTATATTTCATATCTACATCACACTCCAGGTAATCCCCACTTGAACCAGATCGATTTCTAGTTACCTACAGCAAAGTTCCTATCTTTTCTAAATAAACAGTGAAAGCTTGTGATTTACCAATAATTTAGTATTCCCACATGTATTTGTTGGAATTAGGTTCAACGGAGGGTAATAGAGACCCAGAGACCCAAAACAACAGTGAGATAAATAAAACTAACTCTCTCTCTCTCTCTCTCTCTCTCTCTCTCTCTCTCTCTCTCTTTCTTCCTGTCACTAAATAGTCCAGAGTTGGAAAATATGGGCACTTCACAAACCCTCAGGCTTCTTCCGGCCACCACACTACCATTCTTCGAGTTTGGCCCTCATCCTTGTGGGGATTAGCAGTGTACCTTCCTTTGCTAAGAAAAGCCTACAGCTAGAGCTTTAGCCATTGTGTCCATGCTTTATGGAGCAAGGAAAAAGAAGGACTATATGATAGTTCTATTTTTTTAAAATATATTTTATTGATTTTTTACAGAGAGGAAGGGAGAGAGATAGAGAGTTAGAAACATCGATGAGAGAGAAACATCGATCAGCTGCCTCCTGCACATCTCCTACTGGGGATGTGCCCGCAACCCAGGTACATGCCCTTGACCGGAATCGAACCTGGGACCCTTCAGTCTGCAGGCCGACGCTCTATCCACTGAGCCAAACCGGTTTCGGCGATAGTTCTATTTTTAATGTTTTTGAGGAACCTCCATACTACTTTTCATAACAGCTGCACCATTTTGCATTCTCACATGTACAGGGTTCTAATTTCTCCACATGCTGGACAATACTTGTAGTCTTTTGTTTTCTTGGTAATAGCCATCCTAATGGGTGTGAGGTGATAGCTCATTGTGGTTTTGATTTGCATTTCCCTAATGATTAGTGGTGTTAAGCGTCTTGTCATATGCTTGTTGGGCTTTTGTACCAGTATATCTGCTTTGGAGAAATGTCTATTCAAGTCTTTAGCCCATTTTTAAAGTAGGTTATCATTATTATTATTATTATTATTATTATTTTGCTATTAAGTTGTATTACTGTATGATCCATCAAACTCATTTCTGCATATTTATCCAAAAGAGTTTAAATCAGCATCTCAAAGAGAGAGCAGCACTCCCATGTTCACTTTAAGGCTATTCGCAATAGCCAGGTGTGGGTGCAACCTAAATGTCAATGGATGAGTGGATAGAGAAATTGTGACATACACATACAGTGGTGTGGCGAGCGGCTACAGCGTTTGGACAGGTTCAATCCTGGGACTAATGAGAGGGCACGATCCTCTCGTGGCAAAGTCACATGTAAGTCCACATGTAAGTCCCAGCACAATTATAGCCAAAGGCTATTGTAAGCTTGACCTTATGGTCCGAACCTGTGGTCCTATGTGGCTGAGCAATATAGGCTGCGGGAGTTGCAGCAAGTAAACAAAGCTTGATCAGGTGCATGTAATGGAGTAGATTTGAAACCCGAAAGAACATTGTAAACATCTTGACCATGCCCTTACTTTGCCTCGTGGAATCTGGCTATAAAATAAAGACTCGGCTTGCAGGCTGTGGCGCTGTCTGTCCATCAGAGAGCAGCATCCCACCTTGACCCAGCTTTCTTCTCTTGTCTGTCTTTTCTCCATCCTTCACCGCCACCCCCCTCAGGTTCACCCATGGTCGTGCCGGCTCGGCACACAGTGGGATATTATTCAACCTTAAAAAAAAGGAATGGATGAATCTTAAGGACATTATGCTAAGTGACATAAGCCAGTCACAGAAGGGCAAGTGCTGCATGATTCCACTTATGTTATCTAGAACAGCAAAACCCATAGAAACAAAGAATAGAATGATGGTTGTCAGGGGCTTAGGGGAAGGGGAGAGAAAAATGGGAAGTTCCTAATCAACATGCATAAAATTTCAGCTATGCGAAAATAAATAAGTTCTAGAGATCTGCTGTTCAGTTTTGTGTCTATAGATAACAATACTGTCTTGTACACTTAACCTGTTAAGAGGGTAGATCTCATGGTAAGTGTTTTTACCACACAAAGGAAAAGACGAAGGAAGGAAGGAAGGAAGGGAAGGAGGGAGGAAGGAAGAGAGTACATGCCAAATGTTTTTAATGAAGCCACATGTCAGACTTCCACTTATCTTCTATTGACCACACTGAGCAACTTTGTAACATCACTGACAATGACATAGGTATTTTTTCCTCTCACATATAACTTCAATAAGGCATAGCCTTTCTACCCAAGTATAACTGCTGATTTTCATGTAGGCCCAAGGTTACCAGAATTATCTATTGTTTCACCTTCTCTTACTTGGGAAGCCAATCTTAACATGTTAAAAGTCCTCCAGGCAGTCATCTGTAAAATATCTATTGAGCATCTAGCAGGTGTCAGGCACTAGGTCCTAGAACATTGATGGTCAGAACACAGTTCTTGCCTTCATAGGGGTTATCAGCTAAGGAGCATTGATCAAATGACCCCACGAAAACACAACTTCCAACAGTGATTGTGCTGTAAAGGGAAAATGCAAGAGTTGTATTAGAGCAGAACAAGAAAATCTGACCTCCTTCTGGGTATGAGCAAGGAGAAGATTCTATGCATTGGTAGACATTGGGAATAGCATGTGCAAAGGCCCTGAGAGAATTTAGGGAAACAATACCCAAGTCATTCCCTCCCACTACACAGAAATAAAGCTTTATTTCTGTTATGTATTCATGATTGAACATTCTGTTACATTTACACAATAAAAGCTCAATTTCCATTGTGTACAAATTTCTTATTTTATGGAAGGAAGTGGCCTGAGTAAATAAAACCAGATTTAGTGCTCCAGGGTAGTATTGCTTTTAAATTAACTTTTCCAAATCCAGTCGTCCCAGCGTTTATTAAATTTATAACAAACCTGTTTCCTCATGGCCACACTCCCCAACCTCTTGTGTTTTCTGAGTATTTCCAGTTCTGTGTCTGTCAAACATTCCTTCCGTGTGAGTGCATGTTGAAAGTTAGTGGAGAAAAATGCCCTTCTCCCCATGCTGTTTTGTAAGCCTCTAACATCTTCATTTCTTTTGCCAAAATTATAGAGGGGTACACTAGTGCAGATCCTGTGCAGGTACTCCAGTGCGGGGTCCCCCACCCCGACCACCACCACCACACCCGCTCCTTCTTCAGTGGGCTCTGACTTTTATCACTCACCTTCCTCCAGGGTCTGGCCTTCTCTTCAGTTCTCCAGAGAGCAAGTGAAATGAGATCAGAGTGATGTCAATGGTCCTGGGCTATAGCATCACTCTAGCCTTCCTGCCTCCTAATGCCACCCCCACCACCACCGCTACTTCAAATCAGATCTACCTCATCGATATCTATCCCCAGGAGGCAAGCCTAAATGCATGGCCAAATTTCATTCCTACCAGGGATCTCTGAAGTATGTTAACGAAGTCATAATTTCTAGCCTTACCTTCTATGGTTTCCTCGTACGCCTCCCCTGCAGGAGTCCACCACTTAAACCTCTACCTCCATCCTCATCTCCAGAACTGATTGCTGAGAGCCAGTCTCAAGGGGCCTCCCAGGGCTATCCACAGAATGGCCTCTATATCAGTAAGGTCCCAGCAGCAAACAGATGGTACATTCTTATTAGGATGGATTGTTTGTTTGTTTGTTTGTTTATGTTAATCCTCCCCTGAGGATATTTTTTCCATTACTTTTTCAGAGAGTGTGGAAGGGAGGGAGGGAGGGAGAGCGAGAGGGAGAGAAACATGGATGTGAGAGAGACACATTGATCGGTTGCCTCCCACATGTGCCCCAACCGGGGAGTGAACCACAACTTAGGTAATGTGCCCTTGCCCGGGAATCAAACCTGAAACCCTTTGGTGCCAAGGCTGATGCTCTAACCACTGAACACACCGGCCAGGACAGGATACTTGATTTAATAGCTAATTTAATAGAGGGACTATTAGGAATATTAGAAAGTGGTAGATAATTTAATGGAGGGACATATTAGGATGGTTGATTTAATAGAGGAACTGCAAAGATGCAGGAAGGGTATAGGAAACCATGAGGATTTGTACAATACTCCAGGGCTAGTAAAATCAGGTGTTACTTCCATGTCCCTGAAGAGAGAAGGTGAAAGGGTACTGATTTACTGGCAGGCTTCCAATAGAGCTATTACATCAGAGTTATTATGTTCCTTTTCTTTTTATTGATTTGAGAGAAAGAGAAACATCGATGTGTTGTTCCACTCATTTATACAGTCATTGGTTCTTGTATGTGCCCTGACTGAAGATCAAACTTGCAACCTTGGCATATTGGGATGACGCTCTACTCAACTGAGCTACCTGGCCAGGGCCCAGAGTTATGTTTCTCATGTTGCTTCTATCACAAGCCAGTGCAGGTCAGGCAGCTTTCCTGCTTGGCTTTCCTCCAGTGACTCAGAGATCAGGCATTTCCACTATTGATGAGTCTTTCACTGCTTGATGTGTGGAAGAAGGGAGGTTGAGTGACCAAGAACACCACTAAAGCAGTGCCTTGGAGAAAACTTATACCATTAAATCTACATCTTAAAAAATAAGATTTGAGTTTCCAACTCAAAAGCTAGAAAAAGAACAACAAATCAAACCCCCAAAAGAGGAAGGGAGGAATAAAGATAAGAGCAGAAATCAATGAAATAGGGGGGAGGGGAGGAAATACAATAGAGAAAATCTACAAAGTCAAAAGGTTATTCTTTGAATAGATTAATACAATTAGTAAACCCCTAGCAAGACAAATCTTGGAAAAGAGGAAGCAAAAACATCAATACCAAAATCAGTAATAAACGTGGAATATCACCACAGACATTAAATACATAAAAAGGATAATGAGGATATGATAAAATTTATGTCAATAAATTGACATTTTATATGCCAATATTCATGCTATTAAATTGGAAATTTTAGATAAAATATACAAGTTTTTAAAAATACAATTTACAAAATGTCCACAAAAATAAATAGAAAATGCCAATAGTCCTATATGTATTAAAAAATTGAATCTGAAATTAAAACTCTTCTCATAAAACTGTAGCCTCAAATGTATTCACAAAAAAAAATTAAGGAATAAATAATATTGACCTAAACAAGTGCATTTAGAGGCTAGAGGAAGAGGGGAAACATCCAAACTCATTTTTTAAGGCTTGCAAAACCTTGATGCCAAAAGCTCAGGAAGACATTACAGGAAAGGAAAATGAATGGCCAATCTTAGGCTGGGGAATTTAGAGGAGCACATGGTGAGCCTACTGGGTGACAATAACAGTCTCCACCACAGCATACTCTTCTGGCCATTAAATACCCTTTTGTTCTCTTCTTCCCACAAGTAGAACACCTCAACTGCTCCTCGCGGAAGACAATCCAGAGCCCATCTGGCATTGCCTTCCACAGTGACTTCTCTTAGACCAAAGACCTGAGAACTAAAAGGGCAAGGAGTCTGCCTCATACTCAGACCAACATACACATAGCCAATGATGGAACAGGAATCGGGTAACTTCAATCAACACTCCCCTTGGGAAAAGGGAAGACTGAGAGACCCACAGCAGTCACGGTCTACAGATACACTGGTATTGCGATGCTGAAACTCCATGGGCAGATCGTACAAAGGATGCCTACCCTGGGCAGGAACTCTCTCACCCACTGTTCTTTGTCATCCTTGGCATCACTCTCTGAGGGGCTTCCCCCTGGACCCTTACTCTCCTTGTCTGCATCTAAGGAGGGAGTTGAGAATGCTCTCCTTACGAGTTGAGCAACTTCCTGCCAGAGGTTGTTTCAAGGCTAAACTAACAGACTCATGCTTTTTACACAGGCTTGTGGTTTTCTGACAATACCGTTTCCTCCAAAATTTGGGAAGCCTCTAATCTATTTGCATCCAGACCGTTTCATTTGCCAATATCCACACTCAACGTACCTTTTGTAAGACAGAGTTTTCAAATGTGCTTTCTTCTTACCCAAGTGATAGTGATTTCTGGCTAGACCAGAGGATCAAAACACCTTTACCAGCTATTGTCCAAGGTTCACTTGAATCCACTGGGATGTGTTCTTGGGCCTTTGTCACTCCAAGTCTTTTAAATTCCCATCTCTTACTATTTTTTGAGAACGAGAAGCAGTCAACTTTTCTAACTCTGCAGGCCTCAATATTCTGGATTTTGTCTATTCCATTTCATTTCTACTGGCAAAACATCCAATTCTATTTTTGTTTGATTGTTTGTTCTAAAAAGCTGGAATAATTTCTTATATGGCCCCTCAGTGTATATGCCTCATGTACTAGTATATCCAAAGATGTGATGTGATTTCTGCTGAGTCAGTGCAAGGCACACACTTTCAGGTATCTGAGCTACTCAAATGAAGAAGTACAGTTACTGAAATTCAGTGACCCTTTCCTTCCAGAGCAAACCTGATGTTTCACTAACACATTAGGCTGCTGTGTACCTGCAGAAGCAGTGAGCAACCCCTCTGCTCACCGTTTTGGTCATTGCCCGGTCCCTTTCTGGGTATGAGACCTTACTCAGTAAAATGAACACAGAGAAGACCAGAAGGAAGGGACCAGTGACCCAGGGATGAACCTCCAGCAGTGACATCAATTCTCTAGCTACCTCACCTCCTGGAGAGAAATTCTGATGTATTTTTAAAATAGTCTTACAGAAGGGCCCCAGTAGGATTGAGCCCCAAATGCCCAAAGAAGTGACTCACTTATTAATTTACCCTTCATTGAGTGTGTCCCTTTCCCTTTATTATTTCTCCAATCCCCAGATAAACTAGTTGCACCCAAATCCTTGTCTCAAGATCTGCTTTTAGTTAGAACCAAAATTATTTAAACTGGTCCAAATGAATAGAAAATAGCCAAAGCTATGCACTCTAACAAACTGCTCACTATCCATGTGCAGTATTAGTATATTATGTGCCAGGGTTGTGAATCTTATTGTTAAGGGAAGGGGGTCAAAGTTATTGTGCCTCTGTTCTTTTTTTTATTTTTAAATTGAGATCTAATTTGCATACCATAATATTCACCCTCTTAAGATGTATACTTGAGTGGTTTTGAGTATACTCACAAAGTTGTACAACATGTTCACATAGTCCAAATCTGTAGAGAATTTTTGTGAGTTTATTTGAGTTACATTAATGACAATTGCTAGGAAGCAAAATCTCAATAGATTGAGAAAATGCTCCGGAGAATGGCAGTTTTGCAGTTTATTTAATGCATTAGAATAAAAGGAGGAGATATAAGGAGAGTTACATGAAATCCACTGGTGGTAGAATAAGGGGGTGAGAGACAGCAAAGCAAGGAAATCTCTAGGGTTGAATAAAAAGTAAATCAGAGAGACATATACTTTCATGTTGGTGGGTACAGAATAGTTAATAATTAACATTTATAGCACATAGAGAGGGCATGTGAGAAACAAGATAACAATGTGGCCTTGTGCTCTAGGGAGTGCAGGGGTTGTGCCCTGAAGGGTCTGGAAAAATGAGATTATACTGACATTTAAAGGTATATTATCTTAGATGCAAAATGAGCTCATTTAGGGTAAAGATTGATCTTTGTCAAGGAAGCTACAAGCCTAGCCCATGACTACCAGTCATAGCTTGCTTTTAGTTAGGAAATTTTATGTTCAGACCATCCTAGGTGGAATCTGAGTTTGTAAGGCCCACCTGAACTTGCCGGGTTTAGTATGTGGCCCCCCCTTTTTTTGTCCACAAACAGGAGGAGGCATCATAGTTAAGTGATGTGGGCTCTGGAGCCAGGCTGTCTGGGTTCAAATCTCAGATCTACTGCTTAATAATTATGTCACCTAAGATACCATACTTAACCCCTATAAGCTTCAGTTTTCCTCACCTGTAAAGTAGGGATTAAGTAGTACCAACTTCCTAGGTTTATTGTCAAGATGAACTGAGACAGCCCTACCCGGTTTGGCCCAGTGGATAGAGCATCGGCCTGTGGACCAAAGGGTCCCGGGTTCGATTCCAGTCAAGGGCACATACCTTAGTTGCAGGCTACTCCCCTGCCCCGGGCTCTGGTCGGGGCTGTGCAAGAGGCAACCAATCGATGTGAAAGTGTTTCTCTCACTTGATGTTTCTCTCTGTCTTTCCCTGTCTCTTCTACTCTCTCTTAAAAATCAATGAAAAATATCCTTAGGTGAGGATTAACAACAACAACAAAAAAGATGAAATGAGACAATCCATGTGAAAACAGTGCAGTGCCTAGCACCCAGTAAGTGTATAATAGATGTTACGTAATATTAATTAAAGAGCTGGGAAATAACGCGACAGGAAAGAAAACATGCAGTGAATGTTATTGCTGGTAATGATATTCCTTTTGCACGCCTGATTGGAAATGTGCTTATCTGGGAGCCCCAAGCAGTGGCAGAGAAGTGCATAGTCAGATAGATGAGGTGCTAATGGACCTATTTATGAGATGAACAGGACCTGAAAATGTATTAGCTCTTAGGAGTGCATGATCCAAGTCTGAGAATGTCCCCCTGAGGACTTAGGAGAGGAGAGGCTTAATTGGAGTGCAATGTAAATCTCAATCACAATCCTGCCCACAGGAGAGGAGCTGCCTGCCCCGTGGCAGGAGGCTCAGACTGCACTTTGACGGCCTCTGATATTCCAAACCACATGGGTCTGCAAGCCCAGGCTGAGGGACTGGAGAGAAACCAGTGAGTGTGAGTATGTCAGTATGACTCTGAGTGGGCTGGACTATGGGCTCTGGTTGCTGCTGCAGCTAAGAGGTAATGTTGCAAGGAAGGGGACCAGTGAGATAAAATTCTCACCTGAGCTATGGGTGGTCAAGCCAGTGTTTGAATTCAGGTCTTCACCTTAGAGGTGACAGAGCATATTCGGTAAAAGCACGGGTTCTGGGGTTAGACCGACTGAGATCAAACCCCAGCACTTCCCCTGAATTAACTGTGAATCTGAACCAGTCGCTAACTCCTCCAAACCGAAGGGTCTTCATCTATCAGCTGAATTTGCATTATTGTGTTGGCTGCCTTCTATTTGCCCTTCCAGATGCACTCTCCACCCTTCTCTACATGCCCAGGGGCACCATGGCCCTCTGCCTTCCAGTTGTGTCCAAGAAATGGGCAGATGGAAGGAGAGTAAAATCTTGGTACTGTGTGTATTTCCTTCCATCCCATGCTACTGGGTGTTAATGTAAGACACATTCAAACCTGTAAAGAATTTTTGTGAGTTTATTTGAGCCAAACTGTCAACAATTGCCAAGAAGCAGAATCTCAATGCATTGAGACAATGCTCCGGAGAATGATGGTTTTTCACCCATTTTTATAAATTACCATCAAAGGAGGAGACATAAGTGGGTTACATGACATCCATTGGTGATAGATTGGGAAGGTGGGAGAAAGCAAAGCAGGGGAAACCTCTGGGGTTGCATAAGAAGTAAAATAATAGATACATGTACATGCTTCTTTTACATAGCTGGGTACAGGATAGTTAGCAGTCAACCATTAACACGATAACAATAGCAATGAGGGAATCTGTGGTCTCTGCCCTATTACCCTGGCACATTGGTTGTTCCCTGAGGGGTCTGGAAAAAGGGAAGTTACAAGTTACCCTGACATTCCAAAGGTATGTTATCATAGGTGCAAAAAGACAATAGGCTCTGTTAAGATCACAGTTGATCTTTGTCAGGGAAGATACCAGCCTAGGACATGACTACCCACCATAGACTGCTTTTTAATTTAAAAGTTTTAATTTCAGATCATCCTTTGTGGTTACTTTAGGTCTCTGAGTTTGCCAGGCCACCACGCAGGCCTTTCCTGAGCTAGTCAGGTTAGCATGTGGCCCCTTTTCATCCACATGGGTTACTTCCATCCCACACGCTGGATATACTTTATGGTGTGCAAATCATGGTATGCAAATTACAACGAAGTTTACTAATTTCTTTTTTAAGTGGGAAAAAAAGTAGACCTAATAATGGCCTCACAGAGTTTGTGAAAATTAAATGAATCCATGTGGTCTCTACTAACTCTGATGGTTCCCATACAAGTCTGGAAAGTGAGGTAGAGGGTCTGAGCAAATCTCAACATGTTCTAATGTCCTGCAACAGAGATAATGTCAACAGCGCCGCAGACTGCAGTCTGGGAGTTAACATGTAATTTGCTCTGTTTGTGTTTCCTCATTTGGAAACTGCCCTGCCCTCTTCTAAGGGAGTCAAGTCCTGGGGAGGCAGTGGGGCAAATGCTCAAGCTGGCCAGACAGAGCATTCCATCCCCTGGACACAAGGAAACACAGGACATCTAAGCAAGGGCCAGTGGAGTCCTCTGAGAAATTGGTTGAGTTACTAGGAGTCTCATCGTCTAAATTCACCAGCTTAAGGATCCTAAAAAGCCTGGAGTTTCTGGGATTCTTTCAATATGTAGAGAAAATGTGCTAGAAAAGAAATTCAACGTAGACAAAAGTCATCCCAAGGGACAGAAGAAAATAGAGAAACAGATTGCTGGCAAAAATATTTTGGGTTTCTTGGTTCAGTTTTCAGTTATGAGATCCAATACGTTCTCTTTTTGTCTAGACTCTAGGCTAATTTGAAATGGATACCTGTTATTTGCAATAGAAATAGTCCTACCGGTTAACCTTATAAGCCCTTCTTCTAAGTTTAGGTACTTTCAGAATATTTCCTTTGTCTTAATAGAAGCTCTGAGAAATGAATGGGTGCTGAAAAATTTCTTTCCATTTTTTCTGGTAGAAAAAACACACACCACCTAATATGTTAAGAAACACATCCAATTTGCACAGCAAGTCAATGTTGGTGCCGACTGAAGAGCACCAGTCCCGTCAGGGCTGTTTTATGATTTTCATGAGCCCCAGACACTTTTGCTTTCATGAGCTCCTTCCTCCATAAAATGATATTTTTAATGCATTGGTATGAAGACAAATATAGTCCTAACTGCGTTCATTATTATTTATTAAATTGCTTTAAAATTATTTTTTGTTCTGTTTTAAAAGAAATTAAAATATTTTCATGGGTCCTTGGCCCTATTGAGCCTAAAGGATAAGTTGACCCTGAGTCTTGTTTGCAAAAGAAAGAACGAAGCATGGAAATGAAATGATATATGTGAATATACTAAAGTACTCTGTTGACCCTAAGTCACTGAACTAATGTAAGGACTATTCATTACTAAAAAGGTGCTCTCAGGAAGGTATGTGTGTGGTCCTTGTATGTGGTCATGAAAAGGTTAAACACCAAAACCCTAAGTGGTTATGGAAGAGGGATGTTTAATGGAAGGAGACCACAGGATGGAGAATCAATGACTTTGGCAGTAAGGAGCCTTTTACAAGTCAGCAGCCACCCTTTTCAACCAGCCCCATGAGCATGGCAGGCCCAGCATGAGGCACAAAGTAGATGCCAGTCTTGGGCACAGCGGGAGGCTGTCAGAGACAATCAGACACATCTAGGTCCTGCTCTTCAACTGGACAAGGCTGGCAGAAGCCGCCTAGAGGGATCTGGGCCAGGGAAGAGCTTTGGGAGCAAGGCTGGAAAGAGAGCTTTTATCCAGGTAGCCATAGGCAAAGTGGTGCCAGAAGCATGGACCAAAAGTCAAGTGCAAAAGGTAAAGTGAACCGAAAGATGAAAAGATGACAGGTCAGGAACAGCAGGGATCAGGGGCAAGCCTGAGCATAGTGTACGGAGCTGCCAGGAGAGGTTCTGGCCCATAGCTATGAACCAGAGGGCATTTGGGGCCTGTTCTAATGTCATGTTGACTCTGTGGACCAAAGGCAGCCTCTGGTACCTTGAGGAATCCGTGGGGAGCCTGACACACTGGAGGAAAACAACCCTTCTCAAAAACATAGCCACTGAAGATTTTCTCTTTTATTGTGAACTTTGAGCAACGGCTATTGGACAGACTGGGAATTGTCTGCTCTTGATGGTAATCCCCATTTCAAGGAAGTAAATAATTTCATTGCAGACAACACAGGATTAGGAAATAAAACTAGGCTAAGACAACAAAAGAACAGGATGCTGACAGAATCAGGACAGAGGTGCATTCCTCGGCCACATCTGGCTCTATGTGTCAAAGTCCCCTTAGCGAAGAGGGGTTAGCAGCAGTAACTGAACAACACTCCATCTTCTTTGTGGTTATGTGTGTTTATACATTTGCTGAAATCCACTTGTATAGTAGTTCTCATCTCCTCGCGTCAGCTAATCATTCTAGAGTCTAGAGCAGTGATGGCGAACCTTTTGAGCTCAGCGTGTCAGCATTTTGAAAAACCCTAACTTAACTCTGGTGCTGTGTCACATATAGAAATTTTTTGATATTTGCAACCATAGTAAAACAAAGATTTATATTTTTGATATTTATTTTATATATTTAAATGCCATTTAACAAAGAAAAATCAACCAAAAAAATGAGTCCGCGTGTCACCTCTGACACGCGTGTCATAGGTTCGCCATCACTGGTCTAGAGCCGGTGGTTCTCAACCTTGGCTGCACTTTAGAATCACCTGGGAATCTTTTTAAAATCCTGATTTCTGGGCCTCATCCTCCGGAAATTCTGGTTTTTTTGTTATGGGGTGGGGCCACAACATTAGTAACAAAGAAACAGAATTTCCAGAGGATGAGGCCCAGAAATCAGGATTTAAAAAAGATTCCCAGGTGACTCTAATGTGCAGCCAAGGTTGAGAACCACTGGCTTAGACCTTGGTGCCCAGATTGGGCAACCACTCTCCCCACCCACATCATTAGAAACTATAGAACAAGCCAAAATGTTAGAGAACCAGTCCTGAGCTGGCCTCAATACTTTGTGGGTGTGCCTCAAATTCCGTAAGCACCTGGGTAAATTAAGAAGCAAGGTTTAGACTAAGAACTGGGTCAGACAGGAAGAGGCCCAAGAAACAACAAGTACTCATATAACCGAGGACATGACGCAGAAACTTGTCCCCCAGCTGTGCTGGTAAGTCAAAAAGAATGTGTTGCTGGGAGATGCCCAGTCTCTGCAACATGACGGAGCATTTTCCGTGCTGCCTCTTTCCTGAGCTCTGGCTAAAGGAGTGTCAATCACAGCCCCAGGACTGCAGAAGGCCCCCCACCCCCTGGTTGGGGCGAGACAGGGCTGCAGGGGTGGCGGGTGTTCTCCACAGAGGAGGATGCAGAGGTTTCGGAAGCTTGGCCCACCATTCCCTTTGTTCTGTGAAATTCTGTAGGAGCGCTGTGACCCCTCTGGAGATGTGCTCAGGTCCCTGGCTTCCCTCTTTGCCTTCATTAACCACAGAGAAACACAGAGGAAAGGAAACTGTGATAAACAGTCACTTCCCAGACTACAGCCCAAACTCCTGCAGAGAATTGGTGTCCTAACATCTGCTCTGAGCAGCAGAACACAGATTTCAGTTTTAACTTGGAGGCAAAATGGGTTTCTTTTGGCCATTCTCTCTAAAAAGAGCCCCACAGGAACATCCCACGGGTCAGACTCCTGCACAGTCCTGCCCAGGAGTGCTGGCATTACTATGTGTGCAAAGAACGCACCACAGCCTCCCTCGGGCCCTTGCAGCCACTCTGAGTCCCACGGTTGCATTTGATGGAGCTGACTGACCACATGGAAAATTACCCGGAAGAAGCTATGCAAGAAAGCTGCACGGAAAGTTACATAAGTCACAACGGAAAACTGTGCTGCTTGGGGGCAGAGAACAGAGTAAAATCTTTGCAGAGCCACCTTCCCCACTAACCTTTACCCCTCAATTTCTGCTTGCTGACCCTCTATAAAATTGCCAGACCCCCTGTAGTACTCCGGCCCAGAGTGATGAAAGGAAGTAAAAGTTCAAGAGACACATTTAGAGGTTCCTGTTCTGCCTACATCTCTTCTCTGGGAATTGTCCCTGCTCCTAGGCCTTTAGCTTAGCTGGTTACTCATTCAGTTACTGCACACGTATTTATTGAGCGTCTAATGTATTCCAAGCACTATGGTAGGTAAAGATACAAAACATGAGCAAGGCAGATAAGGGCCCTCCTTATAGAGTTAATTTTTTAATAGGAAGAGTTCGATGATATGCAAGTAAACAAGTAAATGAACAAGATAATCTTGGATAATGATAATTGCTATGAATTTTTAAAAACACAAACAAAACAAAGTGCTGTTCTAGAGCAACTATTTTAACCTTTTTCGTCTCATGGCACACATAAACTAATTACTAAAATTCTGCAGAACACCAAAAAATACATTTTATTTTTTTTGCTGATCTGACAAAAAAAAAAAAAAAAGCTATAATTTTGATTCATTCACACCAGATGGCTATTGTTGTGTTGGCTTTTGTCATTTTCTTATTTGACAATCTAATGGAAAAGAGGTCAGTGCCCCTGACTAAATAGTCAGGTATTGCATGACTATTTGGCACACCTGTCGACAATCACTGTTCTAGAGAATGATCTGGGGAAAGGGCTGCCCACTCTAGATAAAACAATAGGAAAACCTTTCTAGAGAGATAAATGTGAGCTTACACATGAATGATGAAGAGTTGTGGCTGCAATGAACATTCTGGGCAGGAGCAAAAGCAAGTGGAAAGGTCCTAGGGCAGAATAAGGAGAGCAACAATAGAAAGACCAGTGTAGCCAAAGCCTGTAAAACAAGGGAGGGTGGGAAAAGGAGTCTGCGGAAGAGTAGAGGCCCTGATAAGGAGCCTGGGTTTTATTTTAAATACATCAGGAAATCGCTGGAGAATCTTAAACAAGGAAATGGCATGACCTAATAAACATTTTTAAAAATACAAACCCTCTTTCATGTTTTATTTTGCTAGGGTACAGCTAATTTCTAAATTAAGAAGTGCTGGCAAGAAAGGCTAGGCAGTTATTCACTCCAATACACTACTAAGTCTGATTTTGACTAAACTTTAAAATAACTTTTTAAAAATATATATATTTTATTGAATTTTTACAGAGAGGAAGGGAGAGGGATAGAGAGTTAGAAACATCAGTGAGAGAGACACATCGATCAGCTGCCTCCTGCACACCTCCCACTGGGGATGTGCCCACAACCAAGGTACATGCCCTTGACCAGAATCGAACCTGGGACCTTAGTCCACAGACCGACGCTCTATCCACTGAGCCAAACCGGTTAGGGCTTAAAATAACTTTTGATAATTATTACATCTTGGCTCTTCACTTTCAAATGAGGGGAAAGACTCTGTTTGCTTTTTTATTTAGAATCATGGTAGAGTTATCCCAGTCCAAAGAGTTTCGCCCAATGAGTCACTTTGGAGAATTCATTAATTCTCACAAGTAAAACACCTCCTGACCATATACTCCCATTGTTACAGAAGACCAGAGAAAAACCAAGCAACGCTTAGAGAAAGGGGAGTTACATTTTATTATAATTATGCGCAGGCCCAGAGAAAAATGTGTCTTTCAAATTCTGAGCCCCCCACATGGAGGAAACTTTCCCTATTTATACTTTTTCTAGCCCAGTCAGTAGAGCATGAGACTTCCGGACCTTCTGAGAAAGAAGGCCTGTGTGCTTGGAAGGGGCCATGAGACCATATCTCAAGGCCTGGCCTGGTGCCAGCATTGACACTGGGGCATAGTTTATGGCCTCTCTGGAATGGGAGTAGTCTTATTTTCCTTATTATTTAAGCAAGCAATCATTTACAGAAGCCAAAATGGCAGGGTTAAAATTTCAAACAGCAGTTTTTATGTAAGATGGATGCTTCACCATCACCACGTTTTAAATGATCCAATGTTAAACTACATGTGCAATTAGGCCATGGGTCAGTAAACTTTTCCTGTAAAGATCCAGATAGTAACCATGTTAAGCTCTGAGGCCACATGGTCTCTGTCCAGACAGCCACCATCTAACCCAGGTGGTGGCCACACCTCGGTTGTCACACCCGGAGCCTTGCTTTGAGCCTCTCTCTCGGAGACTTTCTGGAGGTGCTGCAGTGGGAGCTGAGGGGAGGTAGAGGAAGGGTTGGGGACCATGCAGAGTGCCCCTAGGCTGGAAGAACAGAATGCATGCCTGGGCATGGCAGCCAACAGTCTGATCTCCTGGAGACTTCAGTGAAAACTGTTTGTACTTAACCCTTTCAGACACCCTCCCCCAATGCAACTGTATCCCACATAGTAGGTCCTTTGGGAATTTTTAAAGAGGAGGTGTGTGTGTGTGTGTGTGTGTGTGTGTGTAAGACTGTGTGTTGGGAGGGACTCATCCTGGGATACCCTCCCAAGCCCTGGTGTCAAACCTTCCCAAGCCCAACTGCCCAAAGAGATGGAGCTCTCTCTCTCTCTCTCTCACCTCCATGCCTTTGCAAATGCTGTTCCCTTTGCTTGGAATTACCACCCTCCTGTTTCCCCACTTCCCATCTGCAAACGTGCCCTTTGCTCTGGGAAGGTGTCCTCAAGAGCTCCACCTCCAGGCAGAGCTGGACAACCTCTTCTGAGCCCCTCCTCATCACTGTGTACAGTTCCCTGTTAAAGCAGCTGCCACCTGATAGGCTGCTTTCTCATGCATTTCCTCTCCCACGGCCTAGGCTTGGAGCTTCCTATCAGTGCCTGACACAGAGCCGCATGCTAGAAGGTCTCCTCTGAATGTCCTCTGTGGAGGAAAAAACAAAGCTGCTAAAGATGAAAGCAGCAGCAACAACTCAGGCCACTGCCACAGAGGGCTGAGCCGTGTGGTCCCACCCACCAAGTTTCCAGGGCCTCCCTGGCGCCTCACTCAATCCACAAAGTACTGGGCCCCAGAGAAATCCCTTCCTGCCACCCGAATTGCCCTTTCCCACAGCAATTATCCTCTGGGGCCCTCAGCAGAGGAAACCTGAGAGTTGAAACTCCCTCTCACAACACCCCAGAGAGTAAGACCTCTCTTGGCCTCCATAATTAGAGCCAGGGATGCTGACGGAGCTCTCACACGCCTGTCCCTGCCTGCTATGCGTGGTTCTCCCTGGGAGAGGCAGGGCCCAGCAGGACACCCAGGGCCAAGACTGGCGCACACTCCCCCTGCACTCTGCTTCCTGCTCCTCTGCCCCTACACCATGTCAGCGTTCCTGCCAAAGTCTCTTTCTATAACCCTGACCATGTCCCTGCCCCCATCTCCATCCCTCTCCGCCCTATTTTAGGGCTCCCTCCTTGGTCCCCGTCCCTCCCCACCCCTGAATGCTGTCAGTAAACATGACAGCGTGTTCTGAAATACTGTGACTAGCAGGCATCCTCAGTGGCTGAGGCCCCTTGAGACATGTCAACTATTTCCACCCAGGATGGGAAGATCCTGCTAGTGAATTGCTGATTCAGTTCCAGCCAACAAACATGATCAAGGCCCACTCTGGGCCCAACCCTGTTCTAGGTCCTGGAGGGACACACACAGCCCAGCCCAGGCCCTAAGGGGAGGCAGACCTGAGAACCACAGTTACAATCTGTTGACTACACAGGGAAGGGGAAGGGCAGAGGGAGTGAGGGAAGGGAGCAGAGAAGAAATCAGGGTGGCCAGCCTTCCTATGGCTTCAGCACCCCAGGGACAGGACTCTGAAGGCTGATGGGGGGGGGGGGGGGGACAAGGATGTCATCCAGCTTCACTTTTCCTGAGCAAAACTGCCATTTTCTCTCATCAATCCACTAACAGTGGGTCCAGGATAGCCCCCAAGTGACTGAGGTGGAAGGCCCAAGAGCTGTGCAACAGCACCACCTTGAGGTGCCAATTCCTGATTTCAGCAAAACTCCCAAGAGCAAAACCAAAAGACTGTGCAGTGTGACAAGGAGACAAGGAGGAGGAGTGAAGAAAGGAAGGATTCAGGGGTGCAGCATGAGTGAGATGTGGGGCGGAGGAGGGAGGACACAGGAAGCAAGCGGAGTTGCCTGTGGATATCTGTGAATGCAGTCTGAGCTATTCCAGCCCTTCCCACTGGGGGGCACTGTGTACCCGGCCTGCAAGCTTGGGACCAGGGGGGATGACTGCGATGTACTCCTGGGCCAGTGTCCAATTAGCTCCCTATAATGGTACCTGAAGGGGGTCCCACCCTGGACTTATTCAGGTAGTCACCTCATACACACCCTTTCATAGACCTCACAGACACAGAATTTGATTACTCATAACCTTTGGTTCCTAACACATTTTTATGTCAATTTATGGCCCTCTTTTATTATTCTATGTATGTCATGTCCAATGATTGCTGAAAACTTATTTGAAAGTCAAATTCAAATGACTGAAAGTCAAATAATGCATTTGTATATTAGGGAGGGGGGTCGTACAGGGTTCCATGCAAAGTAAAGAGGAACTGAGAACATCCCAGCAAAGGCAAAGGTCATGTCTCTTAAACTTTGTCGAAACCCAGAAACCCAAGGGGCATCCCTTCCCAGAAGCCTTGCACCCACTGCACACACATCTCTAGACAAGGAGTTGGCAAGCTATGCCGGGCAGGCCGAATGCAGTCCAGTTGTTTTGTGAAGCCTACGAGCTACGAATGGTTTTTACATTTTTTAACGGTTGTGAAAAAAAATCCAAAGCAGAATTATATTTTGTGACACAGGAAAATTACATTAATTCAAATTCTATCACCCATAAGTAAGTTGTATTGAAACACAACCACGTTCATTCATGTCTGTATTGTCCACAGCTGTTTCTGTACTACCCTACAGAGTTAGATAGTTGCCATGGAGACCAGAAGACCCGCCCCTGAAGCCTAAAGTATTTACTATCGAGCCCGTCACAAAAAAGGGTGTGGGTTCCTGCTCTAGACCAAAGTCCAGAAAAGGAATTTATTATGCATGTGTCTGGCTGCCCTCCCTTCTGCCCTCCTTCCCCCTCGCACTTTCCCTCTCCTTCCTCCCACATTTGGCTGGGACCAAGAAGTAGGTGTTTATTCATTTCCTTTACATAATCTTCCCCTTTCTGATTTCAGCCTCGTGAGTAAGACTTAGGGACAGGCATAGATACCTGTTGTAAGGGAAGCCAAGCTTTCTAGTGGGAGTGCCTCCAATGGGCCACGGGTGTGCGGCAATGTGGTGATGGCCATGGCGTCAGCCCTCAGCGGGAGCACGTGGGCCACTGGAGCATGTGGGCTGGATATTCCTGGGGACAGCCTCACCTACAACTTCTTCAAGGACCGCCCCCTCAGGCTGCAGGGACAATGAGTGTGCTGCTGCCCATTGGGGACAAGGAGGAGTGTGTGTCCCATGAGCCCGGGGAGCACGGAGCAAAGGCCAAGAGGGGTGAGGGGAGGGGCAAGGAGAGCAGGAGGGAGGTCCTGGTGGGCACAGCATCAGAGGGCAGCCCCGAATCTTTCTTTTCCCACATACATACAGAAACCACATTATTTATTGTCCAAACTGGTGCACTTTCTTCTTTTGAAATCAACTTAAATGAGATATAATTTATATACAATAAAATGCATCCATTTTAACGATATAATAGTATGAGTTTTGAAAAATGCATACGTGGGTGATCTACCAGTGTAACCACTGCCACAACCAAGATAGGAAACCTTGTCATTACCCCCAAAGTTCTCATGTACCCCTTACAGCCATCCCCCAGAACTCTCCACTGCTGCCCAGACAGCTGCTCACCTGTCTCCCATCATTGCAGATTAGTTGCGCCTGTTCTAGAATTTCAAAGAAATGAAATCAATCCCACAGCATGTACTTTTGTGTGTCTCTTGCTTCTTTCACTCAAGATAATGTGTGTGAGACTCATCCATGTTATGTTATGTTATCAACACCAAACTGATGCACTTTTTTTGTGTGTGTGAAAGGAGATGCTCTGAATAGTCAGGTCAGGTCAGAGGTATGAATCAGTACCTCTCAGGGAAGGTTCACTCTATGTACATGGGCTGTTGCTATCCTTTGCAGCAGCTGAGATTTTGTTGTCACATCCAGGCTGGCTGCAGGCTGGCTGCTGTAAGAATGTGTGTGTGGTTCGCGGCTAATGCTTCATTGTTCTTTCAGTTCACTCAAGCCGGAAAGATTTGGTGGGTTCTAAATCCAATGCCTTATCACAAAAACCTCAATTATGCTTTTGTCAATGGAAGAAGAGAAAAGGCTTATATTCCTTAAATATAATTGCAACTGCTGTAATTTTTGAGTGGTTATAAAGTTGTTTTCAGATTTTTTGTATCATCAATTTGTATAAACAAAATTTCCTGTCAATGAGGATCATCAAGAATTTGAATAAAACATTAAAATTGTTTATCGGAAATGTTATCAGCCTGAAATTAGATATAAAAAGATATGTTCATGGGAGCAAGATCATGTTTAACAATAACATGTCTGAAATCATTGTATTCAGAATGTTATACAAATTCAGTATTAACGTTTTCCTTTGTGTTTTACTATAATTTCACAACATGAGCAAATGTCCCCGGGTCCCCTTCCGTTTCCCCCCGAGTGCCAGTTACACATTCTCGTTCTCAGTGGGCTGCGATGGGGAAAGATCAGGCAGCACCGCCCAGACAATGGAGAAGCGGTGGCCGGGCTGGAAGCCTGTTGTCTTCTAAAGAAGTCTCTCCTGCCCTCTAGTGATAATCTTTGTAGCTGGGTCTCGGCAGAAAAACAGAAAAGCAGTGACATACTAGTAAATGGTAATTCAATACATCCGTTTTATATTTGCAAAAATACCCCTGTTACCCAGGCATTATGCCTGCAGGTGAAAAACTTTATGGGCACCCCCCTGTTGCTTTGAGGGGCCTGGGGAGGCCAAGACTGTGGCTTGTATTCCGTCATCCTTGTCATCTTCGTCATTTGGAGACCTCTGCAGGCCAGAGGCCCTGGCTCCCTGTGGAGCCCCCACTTTTCCTCTCGCTGCCCAAATCTTCTCCACTACTACAGCATGGGCCAAGTCTCCACCATCCCAGCTGGAAGACCATTCTTGCCTCACCTAGGCCCACCAGCCACCAAACCCCTTCCTCATCCCCACCAGATGCAAGGACTGCAGGAGGGGAGAGGGGAGAGGGAAGCGTCCACCCTGTTCAGCAATCTGATATCAATAGGCAAGCTCCAGTCCTCAGGCATCCAAGGGACTTGGGGGTTCCCTTAGATCAGTGGTTCTCAACCTTCCTAATGCCGTGACCCTTTAATACAGTTCCTCATGTTGTGGTGACCCCCAATTTCATTGTTACAAATTGAACATAATTAAAGCATAGTGATTAATCACAAAAACAATATATAATTATATATGTGTTTTCCGATGGTCTTAGGCGACCCCTGCGAAAGGGTCATTCAACCCCCCAAAGGGGTCGCGACCCACAGGTTGAGAACCGCTGCCTTAGATTGAGGGAAAAGGGGCCAGCTCTACCATAAACACTTCCTGAACTCCACACCATAGAGACCTAGCCTTTTATCCCCTAGAAGCAGTAGATAACAAGTGGCCACAAAATCAGCATCCTACGGCTGACAGGTTAAGTACCAGTTTGAAGGTATCCATGTTTAGGTACATAAGCAAAAGTTATATAACAATTGGAACATATAAACGTTGGGGATCATTTATGCAGGCAGCAAAAAAATGTGTTGAGGATAACAGAGTTCTCATCTAAAATGACCATTTATTACTGAGGTAATTTCAGTCCCACTCTGAGTACAAATCCAGAAAACTATCAATTCTATATAGTGTGGTTTAGTATTCACTTCTATCGCATCTTCATCCTTGTCATCCTCCTCATTTGGAGACCTCTGCAGGCCAGAGGCCCTGGCTCCCTTTGAGCCCCCACTTTTCCAGGTCGAGACCCAGAAATCCATTTAGAAAGAGCTGTGAGAAGGTTAAGTCACAACAGGCAATGGCAGCTTCAGACTGCTGTGATGAAGGACATGAGAGGGACACAGAATTTCTCTCCTCACCTTTGTTTCTAAGTGGGCCCTTCAGAGGCTCACACACCCTCCCCAAATGTGCTTGCCAGGAGAGGAAGCCCCAGTCTTGGTGTCAAATTAATACCTTTTCTCTGGACTATGTGACTGGGCTTAGCTTGGGCAGCAGAGGTTGACAGTAATCAGTTCAGCCTCTTCCTAGTCACATACACATGCAACATAACAAGCCAGGGTCGGTGGTATTCAGTTGTACAAGCTCTGGGCATGCCTCACTTGCCCCCACTCCAGGCTGCTATCTCTGGATCAGGGGGCCCCACTGGGCCCTGCACAAGACGGCAGCCATCAGCAGATGAGCTCTATGGAGTCATTGTAGGACTGAGCTCTGATGATCTCTTGAGGAAATTTTCCCCCGATTACACTGGTCTTCCTGAAGACAAACTATCATGGCTCTATGTTGGGGAGGACTCTTTGGTTGCAAGTGATGAAACACACGCACATTCTAGCTGGACCACGCGAAAAACAAAATGGCCCATGAAACTACAAAGTCCCGGGGATGGCACCCTCATCACATAATAATAGTCTGGGCAGGAGTCAAGTCAATGACATTGACAGTGGTCGTCGGAGAACTGCCATCCTTGAGTGGTGGCCCACCCTAAGTAGGACGTTTGACCTTCAGCTCTGCCAAACACGTTGGATGGATGCAAAAGGGATCGAGCTGGAAATCAGACTTCTTAGGGACAGCCCAGCCTCTCTCAGTGACACATGTGAAAGAACACGTTTTACATTTAATGGTCCCATTATTATCCCCATTTCATAGATGCAACAACTAAAATTGTGGCTGGCACTAGATCACACAGCAGGGGAGTGGCAGCGCGAGGCCTGGGTGGCTGCTCTACATTCTGGGAACTCACTTTGAGACCACAAGCAGCTTCTTTGCCCTCTCTGGGCCTGTTTCTCCATCCAAGATATTGAGGTCTCCAAACAGACATGGGTCTCCTGGAAAGGAGGCATCCCCTGTGGTCCCTTGGGCATCGGTGGATGTGCTGCCCACTCTCTGCCTCCTCTAGGCACTCAGCTTGCCACCTGGAGGAGCCTCAGTGCCCATGCTGGAGGCTGGTCTGAGCTTGAACGGCTGAGGTGCTGGGCATCTGGGGGCTGCTTGGGCCCTCGGTCATCTAAGGCCATGATCTGGTCCGGATCTTTCTATCACCTCTCCTTAGAACAGAGTATGGAAGAGCCAAGGTAGGAAGCTAGGAAAGAAAGAAGAGGAAAAGCCAAGGGCAAAGGAGACACCCAGCCTCCAAGCATATCCCCTCCCCTTCCTCTCAGGTGGGGTCCCGGGAGCCCCAGGTCTTGACAGGGTTCCTTAGTAAAGCCACCGTCAGGAGATCCCCATTTCAGGACAGTTATTCAACACCCATAGGGGGCTGCAAACAGTATGTCAGGCTCAGGGGACCCACAAGTGAGTAAGACACAGCCTGACCCCCAAAGGAGTCACAATCTCATGGTTGGGGGCGTGGGGAATGGGTGAAGTAGATGGACACAGTGGTCTTCAATCCAGCCTAAAAAGTGCTGTGAGGAGGCAGTGCAGGCATCTAGGAGCAGAGGAGGTGATGGTCTCCACTTGAGACGTTGAGGAAGATGAGCCTGGGGCTGCCACTGCCAGGGTATGTCTAAGGCAGGGGTGTTTTTACCCCAGGAAAGAGCATATACAGGGGCACAGGGACATGGTCACCATGAGGAACCACCTGCCACTTCCACTGGCTCTGGAATCCCCCTTTGCAAGTGCAGTCCCCAGTCTTACCTCTTATTTGCCTGTTTCTGCCCAGCCTGCTCTTGACCTTCAGATGACCTTCAGGCTCTCCACCTGTCCCAGTTCTCCCAGTGCAGGTCAGCCGTACACACTCTGGCCTCTCTGACTTCTGGTCTCCTCTTCCCTGATCCACAAACCCTTTGCCCGTGAGGACTGCAGAGGGTCACTTCCAGGAGAAGTTTGGCCCCACTACAGAATCACACTCTTCCTCTACCAGGGACCTTCCAGTAGACCCTCATTCAGCCAAGTTGTCCCCCCGCGTCTCTGGTCACCTTTCTCTTCTCCCTTCAAGCCCTCAAGTCCTCCTCTGCCAACCTCAGAATTTTCAGAATAGCCTCTCCATCTACCCTACTGAGGCAGTGGTCATTCAGCTGACACTTCCTCAATATCTCTTCCTTCAAATCTGTATCTCTCTCATCTCCCCATTCTTTCCTCCCCCCTCATCAGTCTTACCCATCTCCTGTCCATGCTCCACCTAGCTTTCTAATACTGATAGCTGATGATAGATAGATGATAGATAGATAGATAGATAGATAGATAGATAGATAGATAGATGAATTTGTGTGTGTGTGTGTGTGTGTGTCCTGTTGTTGCTGTTTCTCTGAAGAATCCCCACTAATACACCCCTTCCCTCCACGTAATTCTCAGAGAGGGGCATAGTCCAGGCTTCCTTCTGGGGAAATTCAAGTAAGTGTGAGATCATTGTGGACGTCCTGGGCATGCTATGGCCTCTTCTCAGGCACCAAGGGCCCAGCTTGCGCATCTCCATGATGGCCTGTGCTGCTCCTTGCAATCCTTCCAGTAATTATCTGACTCATGGCCCAACACTGAGAACTTCCTTGCACTGATGAGATGAGATTATTAGAAAAAGGGTTTACTTGAATGAAAAATGTTGATAAATGTGACAAACATTTACTCTGCAAATTACATATCAATCCTAAAGAGTCACCAAAATCTCTATTCTCACCAGATTTACTCAGTCAGTCAGTCACTCAACAAGTATTTATTGAATTCCTTCATGTGCCAGACATTGTTTTAGGCTTTGGGAATGCAGTAGTGAACAAAACAGTTACATCCAAACAAGGACAGACAGACAAAAAAAAATAAACAGATAGTTATGTAATATGTTATAAAGAGTTATGAAGAAAAAGTTAGCATGGTAAGGAGATGGAGAGAGGAGAGTCGAATGAGGGAAGTAGATGCCAGGAGAAAGCCTTTTTGTTAAGGTAGCATCTGAACAGAAGCCTGAAGGAAGTGAGGGTGTGAGCCAGGTAGGACTATGAGAGAAGAGCTTCCTAGCAGAGGGGGCACCAAATGCTGATACCCTGAAACGTGACGTGCTGGCATGTTCCAGGAACAGCAAGGAGGCCAGTGTGGCTGGAATGGAGTGAACGAGGGAGAGTGTAGTAGGAGAAAGTCATGTGGGGTCTTAAGTCCATGATAAGAACTTTGGATTTTACTCTGAGAAAGGTGAGAAGCCATTAGCGTGTTTGTCCAGGGTTGGTGTAGTAACTCCATAAAACTCATAAAAGGTGGAGAGAAAAAAGAGGGGAGGTGTGGCTTTGCTGTCCAGAGCTTTTGTGCCAGCCTTCCTGAGCCACAACACACCCCAGAGAGACCTCCATGGTTGCATTTTCAACAGTTATTGCTTTGCCTGCCCATTACATTGTCTCGTGCCCACCGGAGGAACAGGTTTTAACCTTAGAGAGAGGCACCTGCAGATGGTAGAAGGGCAGTGAGGGAGAAGGACCATCGGGGGCCACAATTTGACTTCCATCTCTATAAGTGTATAACTTGTGCTTTCAGCATTGCTTCTCTGATCCTCTTTCATTATTATCTTAACAACTGTCATGTCAAGATATCACCTTAAAAATTGTCTTCTAAGAAATGTGCCCATGGAGACCTCTGCTCCCCTTCTCCTTACCCACCCAGTGTCCATCTCAACCCGTACCTCTGCCTGGATTGCTGAGTACCATAGCTTGTGGCTTGAAGAAGTACCTCCTGGGGTCAATGCATGTAGAAGCTTCTCTGTTCCTTCTCATTAACTTTCTGTTCCCACCACCATTCAACTTCTATGGCCAACATGATCACCACTGCATCATTCCATTGTGTGAGAAAGAATCCAGAAATAAAGATATGAAAAAGGAGAAGCAGAGAAAAAGAGGGGGAGAAATATATCAAAAAAGTGAGGAGCAGGAGCAGGATCCCTAAAGATGTAGCTCAGGATCCTCTGCTGGTGGGGAGCAGGGAGAGGACTCTACTTCCCCAAACGTGTCCTCTACAGTCAAGAAGATGGCAGCAGAAACCTCCATTGGAGGGTCCCTGGGTCAAGTAACAGTTTTCCATCCCAGATAGCTCAGCCATAGGGAGAGAGCAGAGCCCCAGGCAGAAAACATTCCTCCTGGAAGCACACTGTGTTCTCCTACACCACAGAAATGTTTTCTCCTTCTTTTCCAATTCTTCCCTTCCTGCCTTGAGTAACAGACACATCCGAGTGCCCCCCTCTGCCCTCCCTCCACTTCGCGTGAAGCTATGCTGGGGTTTATCAGGAGTGAAGAATGGCGATGACTCAGCCTGGCCACCTGCATCCATTTTCCAGCCCTTGTGCCTGCGGCGTGACCTCAAAGATGACCTCCACACCACAGAGCAAGATGTGCCATCCCTGCCTTTGCTGAACCCAATTCCAAGAGAATTTTTCCATGATTTGTCACTTTCTGAGAGGACTTGCCTAAATAAGTAGTTGTTTCCAGGGCAAAGCAAAAAATAATCAATGGAATTGAGAACAATCCTAAGAAAGGCTGGTCCCACTGGAGAAGAGAAAGTTTTCCTGCCCCAGTTGAATCACAGTCCTGGTCCTGCAGGAACCCAAGAGCCCTTGCTCTTATTGGAAGGGTGTCCCAGGACCCTCACCCCTGACATTTGTCCTCAAGACAGCATGAGAGACGAGAGACCTTAGCTCTGGTGCAGAGCCCCCAGGGAAGCAGATAAGAAAAATCTCATCTATTCTCCATGTGCTGAATATTCGGATTTAGTTCACTTCAGCCCAAACCTTTTTGCTGAGTTCCAGTCTCATTTCTCCAACTGCCTCCTTGACCCACTTGGATGTCTATCTAATAGAGATCTTAACATGCTCAAGTCTGAACACTGGATTTCCTCCCTCAAACTCCAAAGCTTCTTTGCTTGCAGTCTTCACATCTCTCAGTAAATGGCCCCACCACTCAAACCAGAAATGTGGGAGTCATACATGGGGTCTCCCTCACCTACCACCTCTAATCTTCCCATTTAAGGTCCAAAATATGTCTCTAGTGCCATGACCTCTGATCAAACCACCATCATCTCTCCACTGAAAGACTGCAGTAGTTCCTACTGGGTCTCTCTGCTCCCACGTGGCCCCTCTCCAATCGATGTTCCGCATGGCAGCTGGAGTAACCTTTTAAAAATATAAATCAGACAGAACCTGGCTGGAGATCCTGGCTGGAACCTGGCTAGAGAAACCTGGCTAGGCTGCTGATCAACTGAACGTTGTCTCCGTGTCATTCCTTCTTCGCTGACTCCGTTCACACCTTTGGGAACCCCTGGACCTGCTGGGGTTGGACCCCAACAAAATTGTAATCCAGTTTCATTTGTTTGCATGTTGCTTTCTAGTTTTCCCAGCACCATTTATTGAAGAGGCTTTCTTTTTTTCTTTTTTAAAAAAATATATAAATCAGATCACATCAGTCCTTGCTTAACCCTTATCCCTTTTCAATGTCCTCACCATCGCCCAAAAGCTGTGCATGAATGTCTCCTGCCTACCTCCCTGGTCTCATTTCCTGCCACTTTCTCATCCGCCATGTACTTCAGCCACGCTGCCTTTCCATTCCTGGAACACATTTTCTTTCCTATCTCAGGACCTTAGCATGCTTTATTTCCTGCTGTTTGTACATTTTGTCCCTCCACCACATCCTTCAGATCTCAGCTGGAAGGCCACTTCCTCAGAAAGCCTACTCCCAACATCCTTTCTAAATAGCTCCCCCCAATTTCTTGTTACTCACTTTGGTTTCCTATGTAACATTTAGCCAATTAGCATGATGATAAGCATGTAATTATATGATTATATGTTTATCATCATTCCCCCCCCCCTCATTTTTTCTGTCATCCCCACAAGGATGAGCCAGGCCTAGAGGTGGACACATCAGTGACTCCAGCTGAGAGGTGCTAGGGAGATGGAGGCAGGACACAGTTTCCCTGAGGGAAGAACTCAAGTTGGACTTGTTTATTGCTGTGTTCTCATTGCCTGCCATAAAACCTGGCAGAAGTACTTACGGACTGACTGGATGGATGGTAGATTGGTGGTGGGCAGGTAGGTGGAGGAGGGAATTTCAGCCTTGGACAAAAGCTGTAGAAACCATGTTCAAGGAAGGGAAGTTGATTAGAGAGAAGAGCCCCTGCACCTGCAGAACCTTATAGACCCAAGTGCAGAGATGTAAACAATGTCATTTCAGTATCTGGATTAAGAAGACTAGTGAAGGTCAGCCTTGAGTGTACCAGGTGATACCTGCCTGCATTATAGGGGGGAGAATTAAAACCAAAAGAATGAGGAATATAGTCTGCTTTTCTCCTTTTCCTAGGGCAGAGTTGCTTGGGTTCAGGTTGATGAGCTGATGTAGGATGATTCATAAAATCTAGGGCATGTTTACATGACAGAGTTGATTCTAAAATGTCAGAATCCCTCATTGGTATCCTAGGGGATCTGTTTCTGGCAGGGAGGGATGCTGCTCATTGATTCCCAACAACACTTGCAACCAATAGAAGAAAGGCAAATGGAAAGAAGAGAAGACTCCAGTGCAGGGTCCAGTGGGACAGGAAGTACAGCCCACGCCAGTGTCATTACAATTGGCACATAGAAGAAGTATGCAGGACCAAGGGAGGAGCAAGGGAAAATGGAGAAAGCCTCCCCATGAACCCTGAACCAGGGGCCCAGCCTGGGGCTCCCTATGCCAGCCTTCAGGTAGGAAAATGATTGCATACCCCATAGAACAGGAACTGAGGCTACCGTCAGGATTGGCTCAGGCCAGGAGATGGGCTCAGGCCTAGAAATGGGAATCGAAATGACTGCAGTCAGGAGGTGCTAGAGACGTAGAAGCAGAAGCAGCAAGGTGCACACAAACCTGGCAGCACCCTGGGGAGCATCAGCATACACTTGCCACATCAAGATGGTAGAATGAAAGAAAAATATCATTGCCAGGAGAGCTAAAGGATAACCAAGAGATACCAGATTTCTCCTCTCAAGCCTCAGGGGAAAGCCTCTCCACAAAAGGCCATTTTATGACTCTCTGATTCCCTGGTTTGAGCAGGGACTCAAGAGAAAGAGGCACCTCCGCCCTGCCCTGGCCTGGCCTTCCCTAGATTCTGTCTTGAGGCAACCTCCAGATAAAGAAGATAAGAATAAGGGGCCATCGTTCCCCCAGGACCCCCTGAGAGAGCCCCCCATCAGGAACCTAGGACACACACCTTCTGGTAGCTTCCCCAAGGCTTCCAACCAGCCACACACTGGTGTTGGCTCCCAGCTCGCTCCAAAGCCCACCAACAAAATTCTCTCCAATCAACACTGCTCATCCCGCAGCTGCTCCCAAAGGGGAACTGCATAGGCAGATCTATTTCGCAATTGTTATCTTCATATCAGGACCAAAGGAACAGGGTGTATTGGAAAGAGCACTGGGCTGGGAGCTAGGAGCTCTGGGTCCAGCCCTGCCTAACATTAACCGGCGAGCCCCCACATCCTTCCCCCGTCTCCCTCACAAAGGTGGGGTCTGGACCAGAGGGATTTGCATCTTACTGTAAGCAAGCACTTTATATGAAGAAGAGCCCACAGGAATAGGATCTTTGGGGGCAGGGTGGTCCCCTTAACCACATTTACACATGTGACTCTGATCCATAGCCACAGCTGAGCTTACCAAGAGTGAGCCTGTCACCTTCCAAGCCCAATGAGTTCCTTTCCCCAAGGAATTTGGAATTGGGCAAGGAAGAGAGAGGAAAGGGGCTCATGTGAACTCAGGAGCAGTGGGGCAATCATGTTTTCTTGCCATGCAATCGGGAAAGCAGAGAAACCCAGTCTGCAAGGAGAGAGGAGAATGAAACAAATATGCAAGGTTGGCAGATGTGAGGGGCAAGGAGAGCCATGGACGTTTTGTCCTGGGTTCCAGGTCTCCCTGAAGCCCAGCTGTATCTTTTGTTAAGCTGTCTTTTAAAAATGGGTCCCCCTTTGATCCCAAGTCTCCCGATAGCTTCAAAGTGGTAAGTGCTGACAGGGGCTGTCATGGGCCCTACTCACCAGTTGGATTATCTGGTTGGGCCTCTCCCCCACTGCTCTGTGCCCTGGCAGGCGAGGGACAGGCGCTGCTTCACATCTGCATCTCACCCCCCACAGCACAACCCAGCCCAGGGCTTTGGCCACAGTAGGTGTTTGGTCAACTTTTGTCAGATTGAGACCGAATCCCAAGACATCCATTCCTCCGTGAGGCGTGTTCCTCGGAGCCGGCCAGGGCAGCTCTCCCTCCCTGTGCAAGGTTGTCTTTGGTGCCGGCCTCATGGTCAGTCCACAACGAAGCTATGACCCCCTCAAGCCCTTCCGGACCCACTATCTGTGACCCAGCATGAGCCCAGGACTCGACCCCTGATGCAGCCAGCCCACAACTTCCCAAGTTTTATTTTTATTAACCCAACTGGAAAGTTGGACTTCATTCAGGATTGTGCTGAAAACCAGATGCTGGAGCTGGGCTCTGGTTTCCTAGATAAACACATTGCAATAATATGCATCTACCCGTGAAATGCTCTCTGTGGCGGCACGTGGCAGCTCTCCAGAAAAAAGAAAAACAGTGTGAAAGCTACATTTGAAGCTTCTCACTCCTCTTCCTGGCCAGAGGGTGGTGATCATAGCCAAGTGTTTTGTTGGCCACCCTGCAGGCCAGCTCCCGCTCTGCGGGCTCCCCTAGCCCTCTCTGCAACTCAGGCCAGGAACTTAACAGCTTCTAGAAAGAACTCAAGCCTTCCCCGGTCCCCCTTGTCTGGATGAAGGCCCTTCCTCTGAGCTCCCACCATGGCCTTGTTGACCCCAGATCTAGCAGGGATAAGACAGGACTGGGATTGCTTGGCTCGTCTGGTTCCTCCAGAACAGCTCAGAAGCTCCTTGAGGTGAGGAATGAGCCTGTTCTCTCTGGCCAGAGCTGGCGAGGACAGTTGTTAATGTCACTGAATGAATGAACAGAAAGGAGTGGAGGAGCAAGAAAGCTGCACATGTGGAGGAGAGATGGGCTTCAGGAATGTTGTTGAGGTCTGCTGTTCTGTGGCCTGAGTGTTTCCACTGACTGACTTGCCCAACGTTCATTGAGCTTTTATTTTGCAATCGACCCTGTGCTTGGTGTGGGGACAGGAAGGACAATGGTGCATTCCTGCCCGCAAGCACCCACCACCTGGTAGAGGTGACAGACACATAGCAGTGTGAGGTTTTCTTTCCCCCGGACAGAAATTGGGAGAGCCTGTGGGAAGAGTTAGCACACCCTCTGCTATCCCCAGACTCGCACAGGAAGAACTCTGTTTGCAACAGAGCTTGATGGTTGTAATAGTCCCTCCCCTTCTCGTCCTTTTCCCCTCTGTACAAGGGGCCTCCTGCTTCTTTCTCTCCCTCCACATGGCTCGCCATGGCTACATGTACTGGATTGCAATCCTTTCTTTTTCACAAATAAATCCTTTTTGGTGATGGGATACCTGGTCCAACAATAGAAACTCTGTTAGCATTAAAAAACCCAGACAATGGAAGGCAATCAATATTAAAAAGAGGATTGTCTGTTTTATGGGTGCCTCTTTCTGATGATTTTGAAAGACATTAAGACCTGAAGACCTCAGGATATGATGCCACAACTCTAGAATGTAGCTGGGACCCTGGCAAAGGCCACAAAGTAGAAAAAGAAGCAGGGGATTATAAGACAGGTGAGAAGAGCAAAGGGATCTCCCATTTGCTATCTAAGGCTACTTCTATATGGACCCATGAATGACCTGATGGGAAAATCAAATAACTGTTTGCTGCATCCTCTGGACTCCACAGGTATATATGAATCCCTGACAGTAAGAGATGTTTCAGGTGGTGGACTATACCGGCCCCACTCCCTCACCCAGGTGTTACAAGAGAAGGCCAAGATTTACAGAGATACTTCCGCTTTGGAATAATCAGGACTGTACAAGGAGCATAGAGGGAAGGGGAGCCATGCCTTCATTGAGGAAGGTATGCGGTCTGGCCGTGGTTCAAGTCCTGCCATGGTGCTCCTTGCTTATATCCTTGGCCTTTCGGGACCTCTGCTGCTCAAGGTAGGCAGTAAACATCCTATCACATTGTGCATGTGAAAGACATGGGGGAGGATGAGCACATGGATTCGCAGAACTGCCAGGGAAATAGCAATTACAACCCCAGCTGTTGTTGTCGGGGACACTTCCCTTCCACCAAATCACATAAGTGCAAGTCTGCTCCAGACCACGTGGTGTTTCTGTGTTCTGAGGACAGTCAGATCCTGGAGAAGCATTCAGCGCCTGCCCCCTGTCCTGGCCGCCTGGTGCTGATCTGTGTGTCATCAGGGTGGCCCGGACAGAGGTCAGATCTCCTTCCAGGAGAATAGGAAGGGTGGAGCAAATTTCTCAGTAAACTCAAAAATTCCAAAAAAGGCTTGATTTAGATAATAAAATGTAATCTATGTAACTGGTCATTCACTTTTTTTCTGTGGGAAGAGAACTGTGTTTTAATTAAAAAGACGATGTGTCTCCGTGGGTTGGGTGCAGGAGGCAGCCGATTGAATTTCCCCCCTCACATCAATGTTTCTCTTTCTCCTCCTCCTCTCCCTTCCTCTCTCTCTAATATTCAACAAAAAAATCTTTTTTAAAACCTGAAGTTACATTTAGGAAATCAGCACAATTATTACAGAGGTAGCTATAAAGACCATTTTTTATTTATAAAAGACAGACACCACCACCATTTTTAACATATTTCAGAGTTTCCTTTTGTTCTAAATGAATGACAAGTACTGTGGAGGGACTCAATTGAGAGCCATGAGATTCCAAGACCCCCAGAATCTGGGAATGGGGACCCAAATCTGAAAGAGGGAATCTGAGGGGTACGCCAGAGCACCCACTAAGTCACATTACAACACCTTCAAATTGCCTGTGTATATCCTTGATCCAATTTTTCTAATAGCACTTTTGCCTTTTTATAGATTTATAGTTGCTACACATTTTTTATAAATCTTGATATTTCATTATACATAGCAGTGTCCCCAAAAAATGTATACACACACTTTGAGTAATTCTAAAGGCAGCGTTTATTAAAACACATTTCATTTTCAAAGTTGAGCTATCAGCTGTTAAAGTATGTATACATTTTTGGGGACACTCCCTATATACTACAAGTCTTTCCCCCTACTGTGCCATTTATTTTTCTTATTGCTTCCTCAATCTACGTGTAAGTTCGCTGTTTGTCTATCTGAGACCAGTCAGCTTTTCTCCAAGAAATAGACTGTTAGACAAACTCAGAGAGAACAGGGTAGAGATGAGTTGGGGGAAAACTCAAAGAGAGAGGAGCAGCAACTCAGAGAGGCAGACAGGGACTGGGGAATAGGAGAGTCACATAGAGAAAGAAAGGAACTAGAGAGAGTTTCTTTTGTGTTCATAACTTATGTTATCTTAGCTTGCACAAAAGTGTTCACTATTATGAGTTAAATCTGCCAGCCTTTTCCAGGCTTATCAATTTTTGTGTCTTCTTTCAAATGATCTTCACCAGCTCAAGTTAAAAAAAAATACTCTCATGTATTTTGTTCTAACATGTTTTAGTTTTGTTCTTTAGTATTACTTCTCTTTTGAGTTTTATTTTTGTATATGTGTAGAGCAGGAATCTAACTTAACTGTTTCCCAAACAGATATCTAATAACACTTCTTATTACATAACGCACCCTCACCCCCCTCACTTTAGCCTCTCACTTGAAATACCTATAATACACTAAACTCCCACATGTGGATGAGTCTGTTTCTGGACACTATTCTGTTCTGTTGGATTATTTGTCTATTCCTCTGCCAAAACCACAATGTTTTAGTCAGTGTAGCTTTATAGTATATTTTGATATTTTATAGGACAAATCTTCACCATTGTTCTTTTTCAAAATGTTCTTGGCTAAGCTTGCATCTTTTCTCTTCCAGATGAACTCAAGAATCAGCAGTCAAGTTGCATAAGATGTTCTGAACAGATCAAATACTCTGTTTCTAAATGTTCCTCCTTTTCTAATTACAGATGTGTTTCTCCTTCCTGCCCCCACCTCCTGGGAGCCATACATATGGTCATCAGCAAGGCACTCCCAAAATTCTAAGAATTAAGCTATTAAATGCCCCACATTCTAAATAAAACTAAAATGAGAATCCTGTCATCAGAAGTAGGAAGAGCAAAATCTAATTGATTGGATTAAACAAAATTATTTTTAAAATAGAAAGAATGGACCAATCACAAAGGGTAGTGGTCAGTCATGCAAGCACAGTCGGAAAGTATGAGCATGAAAGAAAGCAGAGACAGCACCCAATTCATGACTGGTCACAACATAGTGATGGGGGTAAGGTGTAACACATGCTACCTGTGCCCCCACTTATATCCCCTCAGTACTATATATTTTGGTGCCCAGCAGACTGTCTTCTAACTGACACACCTATATATCTTTTTTAAAAATATATTTTATTGATTTTTTTTTACAGAGAGGAAGGGAGAGGAATAGAGAGCTAGAAACATCGATGAGAGAGAAACATCGATCAGCTGCCTCCTGCACACTCCCCACTGGGCATGTGCCTGCAACCAAGGCACATGCCCTTGACCAGAATCGAACCTGGGACCATTGAGTCCCCAGGCCGATGCTCTATCCACTGAGCCAAACTGGTCAGGGCACACCTATATATCTTGATCTAAGGTCTTTCCCTGACCACCAGACCTCATTCAATCCACATGTGCAGTAGGCTGGATATGTCGGCAGATTAACCAACTAACCCCACCCCGTGGTTCAGAGCATCACTCAACCAATGACTTATGAGCGTTGATGGGTAAAGAGCCCATATCTCTTGCCCCTAGAGTGGCTTAACACTGAGCTGCATATTGTGCACTGTCTCTCAGAGCCCCCAGTGAGATTAAGTTCCAGTTGCTCACGGTGATAACACACCTGTATTAGCTTCCTTCCCTTCCCTGTCTCCCTTCCCCACTCTGCTATCACTGTTTCCCAGGATCACCTCCCACATAAACTCTTTGCACTCGGATCCTTGTTTCAGGGTTTGCTTTTGGAATGACCCTAACAGTGTCAGTTTCTTGACCCAAAGCCTTGACCTATTCAGCTTCTGTGGCAGGTCTTCCCCCATCCTGGACGTGAGGGGAATGACTGATCAACTCCTGCTGCATCAAACCCTGCCATCATAAATCTCTCTCCCCTTACTGTCCAAGCTCACCATGCAACCTTATGGTTTTTCTATAAATAAATAAATAAATAAATAAATAAATAAATAAGGTGCTCCTTATTCTTGGTGTGGAAAATGGAGAAGGAAAGGGCATGTCATGGTGTGGGAGAAGAATTGGGGCCACAACCCCCCACCCCTCTCCAGCAGCTAGTTTGGTTTTCCTATTAGGTCTGCCAGTATTAGCATCTCTACAGACTACAAGACCCACAGGAGGCATCTACAGCATGCACTATACTGAATATTTAGTATCAGATAATATCTGCCCAGAACTCCTTTTTTCCACACCAAGAATAAGGAGCACCTTATTTATTTATTTTTTTACAGAAAAACCATAAGGTTGCATGGTAAGCTTGGACAGTAAGGGGAGAGAGTTTTTCTAGTGACTAGAAGCAGCAAATGTCTAGTCCCCAAATTCTATTTGCTCATTGGCAATGAATACCCAGCAAGTAGTTTATACAACATGCTCTTGCAAGCTTGGACAGTGAAACCCTGCTCTGAGTGAGATGGAACCATTCTCAGTCGTGATGACTCTGGGCCAAGGGACTTCCCCAGGTAAAGGCTGATTTATAAAAAGCCTAATGTAAGCCAACCAGCCTCTCCTGCCAGCACCTGACCTAGCCACACACCTTTTTACAGGCTTCAGTGGCAGTGTTTCACTTACATTAGCAGAGATGAAATCAGATTTTTTCAAAGCTTTCTGCTCACTCTTAGCCGGAAAATTTCTGTTCACCATCAAGTATTTTATTTTTTAAAATATACTTTTATTGATTTCAGAGAGGAAGGGAGAGAGAGATAGATAGAAACATCAATGATGAGAGAGAATCATTGATCTGCTGCCTTCTGCACGCCCCACACTGGGGACCAAGCCTGCAACCCTGGCATGTGCCCCAACCGGGAATTGAATGGTGACCTCCTGGTTCATAGGTTGACGCTCAACTACTGAGCCACAGCAGTCAGGTCCCTCAAGTATTTTAAGACACAGGATGTTCTTAAATTCCAGGACCTCCATTTCCAGTTAGACTTCTCTCTTCTACCTGAATCATCCTGGACCGCTAATTATGGGCATGATCATTATAATTCTGGATTTTCTGGGACAGCGCAGATCTCAAATATTCTGAACTTTCATGATAAAACATTAAAATTCCAAGATTTCAGTACCCAACTAACCTCTCCCATGTTGCATTAATACTGGGAAGTAACCCAAAACAATTTTTGTAAGATGATGTATCCTTGATGTTGATTTGAACTTGAAAATCCTGATAAAGAAGATTCTTGAGCTATGACACACACATCCCAAAGCTGTTTCTTGCTGAATTGCTCAGGTTCTTATATTTACCCAAAGGAATTCTTCGTTCAGAACAATTTGATGTTCCTTTTATACATTGCCTTAAATAGTTTAAAGAATAAAACCTCTTAAGTTGAAGCTCCCTTACAATAAAGTGATTTTTTTTCTTCAAAGTGATTTTTTTAAGAAAGAAAGAAAGAAACAAAGAAAGAAACAAAGGAAGAAACAAAGAAAGAAACAAAGAAAGAAACAAAGAAAGAAAGAAAATGAGAGAAAGAAAAAGAAACCATTATTCATAGAACTAATGGTCCAGTGGCCTAGGGGCCCTGTAGATAGGCAGACTCCGGTGGTTGCTATGGAGCTGTCCACCATGGAGGTGCTGACAATATCCTGGAGTTGGAAAGGGGCTGTCCTCCTCAAATTGTGACAAGAGCCCTTCCACACCCCTACCACCACCCCATTCCCAAAGAAATGTAAAATATTGTGAAAATATTTAAGGAAACTTAGGCCATGTTCCCAGGTTGGAGTAGGGAAGATAATAATTTGTTGCAAAGGCTTCTGAATCCTCTCCACTTTGCTCAAATCCAGACATAATATCTGCCCAGAACTCCTTTTTTCTGATACTAAATATTCAGTATAATGCATGCTGTAGATGCCTCCTGTGGGTCTTGTAGTCTGTAGAGATGCTAATACTGGCAGACCTAATAGGAAAACCAAACTAGCTGCTGGAGAGGGGGGAGTTGTGGCCCCAATTCTTCTCCCACACCATGACATGCCCTTTCCTTCTCCATTTTCCACACCAAGAATAAGGAGCACCTCTTCTTACTGGTGCTTGGAGAAAAACTCTGATTGCCTTTGAAGGGACCATTGATTGCCTTGGATGCATGTAACATGCTGGTGACTCTGAACAAGTCATTCTTCCCCTTCAGGCTTGGTCTTCTCATATTTGTGAGACAAGGAAATGCCAGGGACTCAGAGCCCTTTTCCTGTCTCCCTGTCCTCTGGCCATCTTTCTCCAGGTATGTCTCCCTGCCAGGCTATTCACAGTCTCTTTACAGAGACTTTCTGCCACCCAGGACCCCTGATGTTAGCTCTGGGTGCAGGGGCCTAGGGTAGAGCCACCATGGATATTGGGTGAGCTTGAAAAACTTGGCTCTAGGGTATAGGGAGTGGGGAAGCATGGCAAGAGTAAGGAGACCCCAAATGTTAAAGGAAATCCAGAAGCATGGTCTCCCTTTCTTTTTAAAGATAATACTTTATTTTTATAAAAATGATGCATACTTATAAAGAATCCAAGATATTTTAAAATCTTCCAAATCCTGCCACCTCAAAACAATCATGGCCCCGTGGCCTAGGGGCCCTGTTGCTAATGCAAGTGACCATTATGCAGCTATTTCTCTCATTGTATATACAGAGAGAAGAATAAGTAGGCAAGTAACTAAGAAGGGATAGTGGGTGGATGGATGGATGGATGGATGGATATAAAGAAATAGTTCATTAAAAGGAATCATACTTCACTTGCTGTTTAACAAAAGGTATAAAATTTAATTTTTTTGAATTTAAAAGACAAAGACACTAAAAAGTGAAGCTAATGGAATTGCTTAACTTTGTTTATTCTCCACAAGAGATATTATTTCTCAAGGATACCTCTAACGTTAAGAAAAAAATTATGAAAAATATTAAGAGACTTGAATCGTTATTTTTTTAACATGCTTCAATTTTAGACAGTACCAATTGGCTAATTGCTATGAAAGATAAAGAAATTAACATTCTTATACTTCCTCCCATTTCCCGTCCCCCAACTACCTAAATATTATGAGTAATCCTGGGATTTTTTTTCTATTTTTGTCTCTTAATGTGAGTCATTGTCAGTGCAAATTATCAGGATTAAATGGGGCATGTAATGGAGAAATGTGATGACATGGATATCTATTATAGACACAAAGAATAACAAGAGGAAAATTAACATTTTTTTCAGCTACATTAATGTAATAAGAATTTTAACCATTTTTGTGAACTGCTGACCTTGTGTGCCACTGACCTTATTATGCATCACAGACTATCTTCAAATGTCATATTTCAAAATAATAATAAAACTAAATGAGTGGACAAACTGGATTATTCTCCAAGGCTTCTGCTGCACTATGACTTTTGCCCCAAAGGATCCTCATCTGAGCTCAGAGGAGACTTGTCTTGTTTCGGAGCAGAGCCAGACTTGATGATAATAACAACAATTTCTAATATTACTCGGCACCTAGTGACTGCCGGGTACAGGTTAAGTACTTTGCATCTATCAGTTCATTTCATCTCCCAACGTTCCAATGAGGGACAGGCTATATTCTTCATTTTAAAAATGAGGAAACTGAGGCAAGGTGGTTAAGTAATGTTCAAGATTCCACAACTAGTGAGTAGGGGACTCTAAGTTCAATAGTAAATAGCAGAGCTGGGATTTGAACAGTTTCACCGATCTGGATGGGCTTGGGTCAGTCACTCACCCTCTCTGAGCTAATATCATCTACATACTTAAGACAAATAAAGACTTCCCCGCCTATCACCCATGGCTTCCCTGGGGATCAAGTGAGCAGTGCCTGGAAAAGAGCTTTGTAAAGTGGTGTTATCACCTTCTTCCCCTCCAGAACTCAGCATGGCGTGTAGCCGGCAACCTTGGTCAGGACTTAGGCAGGAATCAGCCTCTGCTGATAAGAAAAACATTACCGCAAAGCCACAGAAACAACACAGTCCTGCCAGGAGACAATTACTAGTAAATGGGGTAGGCGGGGAGTTCCGATGGCTGCGAATGCTTTACCAAGTTTATGTTCAGGGTGAATTCCAGCAAGACAGATTGTTTATTGGGTTCACTGTCACACTACCATTTGACAAGAGAAGTCATTGCATGGAGAGAATGTCGAGGGCCACTGGATATTGTGTTCCCTCCCTTGGGCCAGCTTTTTTTTTTTTTTTTTTTTTTTTTGCAGGCCCTGAGCACTTGTTCTCTCCTAGAGCAGATGCTCTTGGCCTGGCTGAGCTATCCACCTGCCTCTCTGGTCGTGATGCCTGAAAGGTGAGGGCCAGAGAAAGTATCTTTCAAACCCTCAGGCAGCATAAAGAAAAAGGTCACCAGACCAGCACTCTGAGCCCTGGAGGCCCTGGGAGGCCAGAGAGCTGACTTCTGACCCTGACTCAAAACCATGACCTTGGGCAAGTCCCTTTCCTCTCAGGGGGTTTGTTTTCCCATCTACATACAGTACTATGGCTTCCTGGATGCTCTCTTGAGGCCCGGATAACTCTCCTGCTGGCTATTCCGAGGAGAGGTGTAACACGGGTATGACTGGCTGTGACTTATCTGGGAGATTTCCACAGAGAGGAATCAGGCAAGAATCTGGAGACCACAGACAAAGATGAACTGCATTTTAAGAACTCTGGCTGGCAGTACCGAGTTATACAGCCGCAGTGATTGCTTTGTAGGGTGAAGAGAAGATAGTACTCTTGAGAGGAGCATCTGGGAGTTTTTAATAAACCGTCACTGAGATCTGCTAGCTGGATATTAACCCTTTATTAGCTGTATCATTGCCAAATATGTTCTCCCGCACAGTAGGCTCTCTTTTCATGTTGTTGATGGTTTCTTTTGCTGTGAAGAAGCTTTTTATTTTGATTTGTCCCATTTGTTTATTTTCTCCTTAGTTTTCTTTGTCCTAGGGTTCCAGGTATTTTTTGTGATGGTTTTATCTGGGCTTCCTAGCCATGACCTGACAGTTTATCACCTGCTCACTCGCTTCTCCAACTTGTTGATCCACATCGCGCACAGATTCACGCTCAACCTCATTGGACCCGTCACTTCCTTCTATCAGATCCCAATTTACTGAATGATGATAATTCCCCAGGCCTCCTTTTTCTTAATTGTGGTAGAAACACATAACACAGAATTTGCTATCTTTACCCTTTTTCAGTGTACAGTTCAGTAGTGCTAAGTATATTCACATTGTTGTACTCCATCTCTTCTTTTGCAATTGCCTAAAACTCATTTTCATTGTACCTAGATTGCTTCCAGGGGTTTCCTCCTCTTGGCTTTTGCACAGATCTGTGTAGAGCTGAAGTGCAAGAGGTTCATACTTCACCTCATGGGCACTCTTCCAATGGCTATTATAAGTTATCTGCACATTCTGCTGACTCCACGGATAAAATAGCTCAGTTCCCTGCAGCCAAGAGCCTTGGGCTGAGCATGGCATGGGCTCTCTTCCAAGGGGCCAGATCTACATGTGCTTAGACACAACCAGGATTGCGTCCTCCACGTTAGATGGGGGAACCAGAAGATTGTGTCTTTAAGAGTGGAGGGAGCCTGCTCAAGTGGCCCCTGCTTTGACTTTTGGAGAAAGCACTTGGAGGAAGCAAGTTTAGAATGTCAGTTTCTTCATCTGTAAAATGGGAAAAATATCTACCTTATAGATTGTTTCAAAGCTTGAAAAATAAGATGTGCATGAACGATTTGCTTTGAAGTTAGTCATAGCAAATGTTTAATGAGTATTTGTTCTTTTTTATCTTTGAACCCCATATTTTTCCAAGCCCTGCAAGGCTATAAGCATGAGTGAAGATGCCTTAACAGCTATAGCTCTGATTTTACCAGCTGATGGCTCCCTCTCAATAACTTAGATCCTTACTCTTATCAAATGTGTCCCCTAGGCAGGGGGTGGGGTGGGGGAGGGGAGGGGTTATCTTTGCTCACCTGCCTGTGGGGCATCCATGACTCCTCAAGCTCTAGTTTCTGAGGCTGCTCCTCGAATCCAGCATCAACACAGTTGTGCTGGAATTCTTACAGTGTCACACCGGTGCTCGCTCTCTCTCTCTCTCTCGCTCTCTCTCTCTCTCTCTCTCTCTCTCCATGTCACACTCAACAAGGATGTTCTAGATAATGTGTCACCATTACAGTCTTCATAAAATTGTTTCAATGTTTATTTAGAACTCCCTGTTCATCACAAACAGGCTTGAGTGAGTCTCTTGGGACCGGGTCAAGAGACATTTCTAAGGGATAGACACCAAGCTGTGTTCATATTTCCTGTCCCTCCTCCGCTGGGTTGAGTGCTGTCCTGAGAGGTCCTTCTGCAATCATGCCCAAGGGGCATAGCCTAGGCCAAGCAGAGCTCCATCATCATCATCGTACTGGGCTTTGACCTCCCAAACCCAATCACCCCAGCACCTGCCCTGTGTTAGTTACTTAATCCTGCATAATGAGTTTTTCCACACTTAGCAGCTTAAAACAACAAACATGTGTTATGGGGTCAGGAATTTGAGAGTGGCTTAGCAAGGTGGTTCTAGCTCAGGGTCTCTTGTGAGACCACAATCAAGGTGTCAGCCAGGGCTGCAGTCATCTGAGGCTTGATTGGGTCTGGAGCATTTGCTTTCAATTCACTCACAGGTCTATTGGCAAGAGGCTTTGGTTTCTAGTCACATGGACTCCTCCATAGCATCTCAGGGTTTTCCCCGAAGTGAATTGTCAAGAGAGAGAGAATGAGTAAGACAAATACTGCAATCCTTTATAATTTAATCTTGGAAATGACATACCACCAGTTCTGCCACATTCTACTGATCACACAGACCTACGCTAGTATCAGGTGGGAGGGGCTACACAAAGGTGTGAATACCAGGAGGTGGGGGTCACCAGGGCCATCTTGGAAGCTTTAACACACCCTCTGCTCTCTCCTGCCTCAGCTTCTACAATCTTGCCTGAGGGGTGCCACCTGTTTTCATGGTCAGAGGGGACATGGGAGCCCCTGGGATGGAACTAAGCAATGACAAGGTAACACTGGGCCTGGGGACATGTGTGTGAAAGACAGGAACCAGGAAAAGAAAAAGGAGGACAGAAGTCTTGAGTGATAAAGAGTAGGTCTTCCAATATTGTGGTACAGTAAACCTGGGAATAGACAGGAGACCTGCATCTTCAGTGAGATGGAGTTGATAGACATAAGTGGTTTATTTATAACAATAAAGGTCTGTTTCCATCATGCCACCTCTCCATGGCTGGAGGCTTTGCTCCACACCTCTTCGCTTGGGAACCCAGGCTGATACATTGCCCAAACCATTGGCAGAAAGTGAGCTCTAGAGGGTCTTGTATTGGCAATACAGTCCTCTGATCCAGCAATGATGCATGTCTCTTCCTTTCACAGCCCATTGGCCACAAAATGGTCACTTTGGCTCCAGCCAGCCATGAGGGTGCCCGGAAGTATAATCTTATCACGTGCCTGGAAGAGAGAACTGGGAATATTTGGCAAACAGCACTAATGATTCCTGGAGGTCTAAGAGAAGAACAAATTTTTCATATCAAAAGGCAGGGAAGAGGCTAGGGCTGAATCCTGGGGCCTGGTTTTGTGCAAAATGAGGCTTTTCCAGGTTCTGCTCTAAAAGGCTCTCTGCTGGTTACTCCATCACTCCTGGGTTTGGTTCATCCTTTGCTGCCTCCCATAGCAATCCAAAGGAGGAAGCATCTCCTGAGTCCTGTGTGTCAGACTTGGGTTATTCCCTCCTTGAGCCAGTCCTTTGAGCCAAAGGGAGGATGCCTACACAGCAGTCACATGCCCACCCAATTTCATGCTCCAAGGCATGGCCAGACCTTTGGAATCCCTGGGGACAACCCCAACACACTTTTCAGAGATGACCATGGTTCTTAGTAGAAAGATCTGGGCCAAACTCTCATCAGACCTGAGAGGTCCCTGGAGAAGTAAAGTCCTTTCCTGCCTAGGCTCCAGTTCTCTTTCTTTTGACAAGAAGCTCCAGTTCTAGGGATCTCAAGTTCTCTCCCACACCAGCCAGTCCAGCCCGAACAACCCAGGCAAAGGTCCCACCTCCCCAGAAGATCTTTCCTTTCACAAAGAGACCTAGAGGTGGCTATGGGACACCTCTAGGTGTGAACACATTGTGACACTCAGACTTATCTTTTGGAAGAGTTCATATGACCAACTCGTACTTTATTTTCACATTTTCACTTCTAAGAACAGCTTTGGTTAGAACTGTTTTAGTTATTGGCCAGGCCTAAGGACTCCATTTGCCCACTCACTGATTAGGATATATCCATTGTTCATCAGCAGGACCAACACCATTTACCCCTAGCCCCTAAGCCATTTCTAACAAACATACAATGCAAGTGAAATTAGTGTGTTTGCCATGCAAAACAAAATGTCTAGCTTCCCCTTCCACCAGATTGTCCCCTACTCCTTCTGAGAAGAAATTCTGGAGTTAGCAGAACCTCTAAGGCAGCTGTTCTCAACCTGTGGGTCGCGACCATTGGAAAACACATATAGCATATCAGATATTTACATTACGATTCATAACAGTAGCAAAATTACAGTTATGAAGTAGCAACGAAAATAATTTTATGGTTTGGGGTCACCACAACATGAGGAACTGTATTAAAGGGTCGCGGCATTAGGAAGGTTGAGAACCACTGCCTGAGGCCTGAAGCCTAGAGATCAGATCTCAATGAGGGCCATGTCCATAGAAACTCAGGGCATTTGTCGCTTGAACTTTGACATTAAATTTCATTCTCAAGAGCCAATCTCATCTCCTGGATTTTTTCATTTTGTTTTGTTTTGTTTGTTTGTTTTGACATTTTTTTGTTAATTCTTACCTGAGGATATTCTTTCCATTGATTTTTAGAGCGAGTAAAAGGGAGAGAGGGGGAAGAGAAAGAGAGAAACATCAGTGTGAGAGAGACACATCTATTGGTTGCCTCCCTCATGCCAGGGCTAGGATTGAACCTGCAACCCTTCCGTGCATGGGCTCTAATTACTGAGCAACACCAACCAGGGTTCATATCCTGGTTCTTGACTGAAAACTGTTACAATGGTAATGCTCCCAGAGGAGGCAAAATGATTTTCTGAATAGGGCAGCCAGAAACTCCCCATGGCTTAGGTAGTATTTAACTTGGGCATTGACATTTGAAAAGATTCTCAGCAAATAATAATGAGAAGGGAGGAGGTTAGTCTAAGGCAGCAGTTCTCAACCTGTGGGTCGCGACCCCTTTGGCGGTCAAACGACCCTTTCACAGGGGTCTGCCATTTGACACAGTGATCTCACTTCTTGGAATAGATCCTAGAAAGCCAGAAACACCAATCAGAATATATGCACCCCTGTGTTCATAGAAGCATTATTTACAATAGCTAAGATCTGGAAATAGCCCAAGTGAATGAATTAAAAAACTGTGATTCACTTACACAATGGAATACTATGCAGCTATATATATATATATATAAAAGGATCTCTTACCCTTTGAGATGGCATGGAGGGACCTGGAGAGTAGTATGCTAAGCAAAATAAGCCAGACAGAGAATGACAAGTATTACATGATTTCGCTCATATGTGGAATCTAATGAACAAAATAAACTGATCCAGAGACATTGAAGCATACAACAGACTGACCTTTTTCAGAGGAAAAGGCGGGGGGCGGGGAGCTGGAAGAGATTAACCAATGAACTTAAATGCATATATGCAAAACCCATGGCCAAACAGTAGCGTGGGGAAGGGGTGAGAGCAGGGTGGAGGGGGCCAATGGTGAGAAGGGGTGGAGGGGGAAGGGGACATCTGTAATACTTTCAACAATAAAGATACATTTTTAAAAATAGTGATAAACAACATACTTACGAAACTGCTTCCCCATGGCCTTGGCCTTAGATGGCTTCAGGGGAGATGGCAAGGAAAGTGTCAGCCCGAGCCAGACAATTCATTGCATAGCTCAGGCCTAACATCTGGTGTCCTTCACAGCTGACAGCTGAACAGAAAGGCTGGACATACAAATTGTCTCAGGTAGCAGGAAAGGCGCTTGGGGCAGGGTGGGGGGGGGGGGGGTAAAGGTGTAAGTCATGGAACACAGCTGTTTCTGGGTTCACCTTCCCCACTCTGGGGCTCACAGAGCCGTCCTGCCCAAACACACCAGGCTCTCTCAGAGGGGCCCTTTGGCAGAAATGTGATGTGTGTTCCCCCCCTTAAGGGCAGAACCTATTTTGGTTTATTCTGCTCTGTTTCTCCAGAGGCATCCAGAGCAACCATTGCCTCACTGCAGCACCTGCTTCAAACCAGCTGCTGGCGAGACCTCCCAGGGACGTCCAGACACCCACAAACCCTGAACCTGTGGAAAGGAGTCCCATTTTCGATGGCTCTGGCTGCAGGAAGCCATGACAAGGGCAGATGTGGTGGCCAGGGTGGCAGGGGAGGGCAGCAGAGAGCTAGAAGAGAAGCCCAGGAGAGCGCCAGTGACCACAGCTGGGAGAGCTCCAGGAGGAAGTGGGAGGGGCACATGGAGAACCTCCATCTGCCAAGGAAATCCCCTCCCCTGGGTTCACACAGAGGCCAGGTGGAAGCGCTGGTGCTGGGGGAGCACGTTGGGAAGTCAGACCAAAAGGAGTAGAGAGATGCCAGAGACAACACCACAGAGAGTCAGAAGAGAACCGGAACAAGCTGGAGGTCACCAGAGTCCTGGAGTAGCTCTGAGTGTGGGCCAGCCCTGCTCTCCCTGGGCCAGGAGAGCAAGGAGGAATTTAGGCCAAAAAGCAAAGAAGAAACGCTGCCTGGTTTATTTTATGAGGTCATCATAACCCTGATAACAAAACCTGTCAAGAACAGTACATACTCAAAAATACAAAGTACAACAATACCAAAATAAACCCAAAATACAAGTCTCATTGTTAAATATGAATAGGAAATTAAAAAATATTTTAACAAACTGGATTAAAGCACATTAAAAAATCATTCATGATAGCCAACCAGGGTTTATTCTAGCAATGTAAAAATGTTTAACAATAAAAAATGTATTAAATTATACCAGTCATTAATAAAGAAAATAAATCATTCAAATCCAGATTCTGAAATGCATTTGCTAAAATTCCACAGTCATTTCTGTTGTGTCTTTTTTTAACTTTTAAAATTTTAGAAAGGGTAGGATATTCTCTTCACATAAAAAGTATCAATATCTTACTACCTTTGTAATTTTTCTATAAATCTAAAAGTATTTCCAAATATAAAGGCTAGTTTTTTAGTTCTTCTGTTTTCCTCCTATTTATGTTAAGACATTATATATTGTTTTCACCTTGCATTTTCTTCTGAGTCTTCATTTCTAAAATAATGTTTTCTGATATTTCTAATTCTTTAATTATCACATTTCATTTTAAAATTCTCATTTATGTTGTTCTCTAATCTCTTGTTTTAAATGGAATATTTTATTTTGATCTCCTTTTTTAGCATGGCTCTCTCATATGCTTTCATTGTCTGTAGGTGTATTATCATGCTGCTTATTCCATTTCCTCATAAAAATTTTGACCTTGATACTTTTCTGTTCATTATGTTGATGTGAATTTAGTTTTCCTGAATTTTGTTAAAATAACTTTTCTAACTTCACCGAGCTCTCTCTTCTGTTGTGTTCATGTAATGTCAAAAAGTACCAGTCTGCATTCTAAAAGTAAAAGTTTTTTTTTCATTTTAAATAAATAAATGGAAGGCTTTTGTTTTGTTTTGAAGTTTTTTTTTACTGACAACTTTTAGAAAGCAAAGTTGATTATATTTGCCCATTGTGGAACAATGTGAAAATATGGGGTACACTGGGATTTGGTATTCAAATACATCACTGGTCTAACCATCAATGTCATAAATGGGGGGGAAAAAACTACCCTAAAAGTCTGTACTAACTTAAAATACTATTCCCAGTTCCACTAAAAAGGCATAAATATATGGCACATATTAATGATAATAGGCATTTTATGTACTATTAAGAGCCCATATAGTAAGAAAATGTAATAGGGGACCTAAAAATAAAGTACTTACTGTATTTGACATTAAGTAATCTTATCTACTTAGAATTTAGGGTGTTTCTAGGGAAATAGATGGCACAAGACTCTTTAAAAAGTCATCCAGATATTTTAAAACTTTTAAAATGCATTTTCCTAAAACAAACAAAGGCATTCAGCCACCTCACTAATTCTAGAGGTATTTCTTCACAACATTTTTAAAAGATTTGACATAATACACATCCCTTTTAATGTCTCTTCCAGTCTCAATTTACTGAAAACTAAATCTGTAAGGGCTGCATCAGACAGATGCCTGGCGTTTGTTGATCTTGCTGTTATTAGAGTACTTTCTCACTCATGAGAAAACTAGAGACGGGGCTACCTGGCAGTACACTGGCAGGAACTTTTAAAGAAGCTTGAAAACATTTTGCCTTTGTGTTGAGTTGGCCAAAAGAAATAAGATAAACTGATGTTGGTTGTTTAAAAAGCAGAAAGCACTATATAAAGTCAATCTGAGATGCTATCCTTAAAGGTGCTTTTTCTGTAAAAAAAAAAAAAATGACTCAGATGGATGAAATAAATCACACAACTGTTGTCCTTTCACTTTCTCAGGATGGTTTTCTGGACCTGGTTTCATGTCTAAGTGTTTGGCAAATGGTGTTAGGTTATCTGGAGGTTTAAGGAACATCCTGTTTATTGACAAGAGCTAATTAAAGAAAAACCTAATTAAGGAAAGTTGGTCACACAAATACCTAGCATTAGGGCTGGGGGAAAAGCACCCAATTCTGCACACTAACACGGCTTTTTGGGTATTTTACAGTAGCAATGAGATCCCAAAGCCTTCCTAACCAGGTTTATGCAGCACCTGAAACACTTGTTCCAGGCCTCACTGAATCAGTGACCGTTGAGGAATTCCTGTGGATTAACCCTTGGTTTGGTGCCCAGCAAAGGGGTTCCTGTGGTCTTTGAAGCACCCTGCAGTCCTTGCCTCCCTGGATTAAGTGCTCCGTAGACCAATGTTCCCGCTGCGGCTGCTGCTTCTGGCTTTGTAAGGGGCTTTGGTGGCCTGCACCTCCGGCACTGCAGGGGCTGCTGCACTGACTCCTTGTGCGACCACTGGCTCTCTGTGAGGAGGTCGCCGCACAACTCAGAAGCATGCCTCCCTGCGGCCACCTCCAAGGCCTGGGCCTTCCTCTTCAGCTCCTGTCTCTCTTTCCCAACAGGCTGGGCTGGCTCGCTCAATTGCTTCTCCAGTAATGCTTTTTCCTGGGGGTACCGGCGTGGCCCTTGCAGCTGTCTGAGCCCCAGCTTTTTTTTAGCTCCTCCTGTAATGTCTGCATTTCTCTGTCCTGTTTCTCTCCTTTACTAGTGAAATGTCCCTCACGGCCACCAACGGCTGCTTCACAACAGGCATTTGAGAACAGTCCATCTTCTCCTTCCCCAAGAGCTGTGTTTCAAGCTCCACAGTTTGCTTTGCATGTTTGGAGGCGAATTTGTATCTCATTCATAGGCTCTCACCACTTTCTTGTGCATATTTGTTCCGCTGATTTTTAGTTTCCTTTCTATACTCCTTGGTTTTGCCCATCAGGTTTTCCAGCATGAATTCAGGGTCAGCCTAGACAAGTGACTCTTCATTGAGTAGCAGCCTAGTTTCCTCCACGACCACTTTTTGGCTGGATTTTGGTTTCTTTTATTTGCTGGTCCAGCTTTATCACTTCCACTGACATAAAAGTCTATTTTTAAAACTATGGGTTTTCGCCCTTCCCTGGTTTTGTTCAGTGGATGGAGCATCAGCCTGCGGACTGAAGGGTCCCAGATTCAATTCCAGTCAAGGACACATGCCCAGGTTGTGGGCTCGATCCCCAGTGTGGGACATGCCGGAGGCAGCCCATCAATGATTCTCTCTCATCATTGATGTTTCTATCTCTCCCTCTCTCTTCTACTCTGAGATCAATGAAAATACATATATTTTTTAAAGTTTAAAATAAAACTGTGGGTTTTATTTCTGAGATTTTCTGTTGTTTTTTTCTCCTTCCCCACTTGTATCTGAACCTTCTCTTTCTTTAGGTTGGGTTTGGTTTGGGTTTTTTAGGGGGAGAAGGGTGTTGGTCTCGCTGTTACCAATTTTTATCCCCCTTCTGGAAGTCTCCCTTAGTGTAGGGCAGTGATGGCGAACCTTTTGAGCTCGGTGTGTCAGCATTTTGAAAAACCCTAACTTAACTCTGGTGCCGTGTCACATATAGAAATTTGTTGATATTTGCAACCATAGTAAAACAAAGACTTATATTTTTGATATTTATTTTATATATTTAAATGCCATTTAACAAAGAAAAATCAACCAAAAAAATGAGTTCGCGTGTCACCTCTGACACACGTGTCATCGGTTCGCCATCACTGGTATAGGGCCCTGTCTTTAAATGGCACATGGCTACTCAGTTTCAGGAGTTTGTGTTCAAAGAGACTCAAGTGCCCCAGTCCCTTTAGCCTTATCACAAGCAAGTTCTCATCCATTACTGGGGGGGACAAACCCCGTCCAGTTTTAGCGACTGCTCTCCAATTCCATTAGGTCTGAAGTCGGGTCCATCAGCCGCCCTGATGCTTCCGTCTGCTTTCCCCCACACAGATGCCCACAACACATCATGGTTGTCGGTGCTTGTATCTGTCACCTAGCTTTGTTGTAGATGTTGTCCTTGGATCTTTAATTTTGTTAACTAGTTTCTTGGTCTATTTTTTATCTGGTGACTCAAAAAGATTCAAAAACTACATTTCCCCGCTCCTGCTGTGCTCCCAGGATTCCAATATGTACCGTTTTCTAAATCAGAGCTGGGACCCTGACCGGTTTGGCTCAGTGGATAGAGCGCTGGCCTGCGGACTGAAGGGTCCCAGGTTCGATTCTGGTCAAGGGCATGTACCTTGGTTGCAGGCATATCCCTAGTAGGGAGTGTGCAGGAGGCAGCTGATCGATGTTTCTCTCTCATCGATGTTTCTAACTCTCTATCCCTCACCCTTCCTCTCTGTAAAAAGTCAATAAAATATATTTTTTTAAAAATGAAAAATAAATAAATCAGAGCTGGGGGCTGGCGGGGGCGGGGGGGACATTAGGTATCTGAAGTACCTTTTACATTTCTTTGGAACTTAACCACAGCAGTAGGAACTGGGACAGATCAATGGGTTGAGACAAGGAAGAACACCCAACACATTTACACTAATAATGTATGTAGCATTTCGTATACCTTTTAACGAGATTGTTGATTATGTGTTTTTCATGTTCAGTACATATTTGTAGTGATCTTTTTAATAGTTTCATAATACTCAGAATATTGAGTGGAGACACCAAATTTACTCCGCCTGTCCCTTATTACTGGACATGTGGGCTGTTCCCGTTTTTCTGCTAGCCTCAGATGATGCTATCAGAAATATATTTGTGCATTTAGCTTTTTGTTTTTGTTGAATTACTTCCTTATGATGGAATCCCAAGAGTGAGGTTATTGGGCTAAGGGTAGGAATATCTCCCTGGTTCTGGCAATGTATAACCTGAAACTGTGTTTTGAGAATTATTTTTCTTATTACAGGGGAAAGGTTAAGGCTCAGCTGTTGATGGTAAGGATCACATGAGGGAAATAGGACTGTTTCCCAGGATCACTGCTGTTCTGTCCTTTCTCCCAGCCATCAGTCTTTCCTGTTCATTTAGTCAACTTTAATTTTACATTTATTTAACCAACATAGATTAAGGGGTTATGATGCATCAGACACTGTGATTTATCTCCCCCACACTGGAGTGAGCCCCACAAGTATGTGTGGTGTTCTGCCCAAGGACGGATCCAACACCCAGGATAGAAAGGGGCCCATCCAGGTGTGCACTGGCCTGTACTCTCTGCACGCGTGAAGGGTGCTGTGGGCTGTCCTTCCCGACTCCTCCAAACATGTCCGAGACTGTTCAAGGAATCCTAGACTCTTTACCCCGGAGAGATCTAGAACCAGCAACCCATCCTCCTCCATAGGCAACTTTTGCCCCATTCTAGGGCATCCTTGAGTAGAAAAGGGAGGAGCTAGGAAATTTCAACTGCATTAGCTAAAATAGTTGCCCCCAAAGTAATCTTGTTATTTTTATCCCCCAAAACTGGTAAGCTAGAAATAACCCCCATGGTCTCCTGGTAACAACTTGCCAGCTATACGGATTAGGTCCTTACAACTGACTTTCAGCCTCAGTTTCCCTGTCTTCCCATTGCCCCCTGAAAACTGAGTCTTGCCCTGAACTCAAGTCCTCTGGCTTGGGTTCTGGTCATGGTTCTGAGTCCCTGTCTACCCTGGCCAGCATCCTCCCACAGCGGGCTGGACCCTGCTCCACAAGCCCCAGCCACAGATTATTGAGTTTGTGTGGTTAATGGCTTGAATATTGAAGACCAAGCTTGTGTGCCTGTCTCTATTTTATGCTCCATGGCTGCATCCTAACACTTGATGGAGCCCTGTAATCACAAACCTAGACTTTACCACAATTTATGGGCCTCTGCCAGGATCAGTTGACTCCCAGGACCCGTCCCATCTAGTCCATTACACAATGGCCTATATAATGCATGTCCAAACCTGCCGAGTTAGTAATCACCTTCCCCACCGCAATGTTTACAGGGGAGGAATCCAAGAGCCAGAGAGTAAAAGTGACTTTGCAAGAGTCCAATAGCCATGTTGTGTCAGATCTAGGCCCAGAGACCAGGGTTCCTCAGCCCTAAGAGAAAATGAATAGGTAAAATACCAGGAAAGAAATTTAGAAATAGATTCCAAAGCAGAAGTTCAATTACAAGTCCTGAGACCCACCCCTTCCTAGGGTGGGCAAAGAGAGAAGGCCCCAGGATTTGAGAATAAGATAGGCTCCAGTTTGTGAAGTCACAAAGTATGGGCAACAAAGCTGACTTTATGTGGAGCCCTAGACCAGTGGTCGGCAAACTCATTAGTCAACAGAGCCAAATATCAACAGTACAACGATTGAAATTTCTTTTGAGAGCCAAATTTTTTAAACTTAAACTATATAGGTAGGTACATTGTTATTAACTTAATTAGGATACTCCTAAGGCTTAGGAAGAGCCACACTCAAGGGGCCAAAGAGCTGCATGTGGCTCACAAGCCGCAGTTTGCCGACCACGGCCCTAGACCATCAGGCTGGATCTAGTTAAATGCCTCTTGTCTCTCTAGAATGTCCCAGGGGCCTGGAGCAGGGCTGGGCTTTTAAGTATAGGTCAGGGTGTCATATATATAGACCAAGGGAAAAGAAAGGGTGGGAAACTGAGGAGGGACATAGGGGCCAGGAACTGAGCTGGGATTGACACATGTAGATGCTCAGCTAGCCCACATGTCATCTGGGACCTCCCTGCATCTTGAGGGTTAGGCAACACTTGCTCAAATAGCCTATGGAAGTCCAAGCTTTCTCCAGGATTTCTGTAAATGCCCAGGATGCATATATCTCATGCCCTGCTCTCTCAATAGTAAAGTATTTTGTTCAGCACCATATCAATCCAAGTACAACATTTAGCTTTTTCATACATTTTTTTCAGCTACACCATTGATGAGATTAATAGACTTTGCTGAAAATGTTGGGGGTCATAGGGAGGGTGTCCCATCACCCACGGTACAACAGACAACCTGGAAATCCTCATTGTACATCCCTGCTGTCCTCAGTCCTTGTTAGCCACTCTCTTATAATGATTTCCTCGATTAGCCCCAATGCTACACTGTACCCACCCTCACATGCTCCTCTGGTTCCTCTGTCTTCCTTCTGCCTGCTCTGTCTTCTGTTCTCTCCTCTTCCTGCCATCTCTCCAAAGTCAGAAACAAATTCCTTTCATTATCTCATGCAGAGAGGCTGAGGGGAGGGAGCACATGCTTGCACTCCTACTGCTTCTTGACCAAACTCGTTCTTCCAAAAAAAGGCACTTTCCTCCATAGAGGAATTCTAGCTAAGGTAATTTAACACACATGTGTACTATAAAAAGTATACAGAATTATTCTGATGCGCTGTTTATGCCAGACCAAGCACTACAATTGTCCTATTCAACCTGGATTGATAAGAAAGTTTAGAACATCTTGTCTGATTCAGAAGTGTGCCCTTGGCCATGAAAGCTCTGCTGAATCCAGAACCGAGCCTGAGAAAACTCAGTTTGTCTTGCGCCTCTTATGAAGGCATTTTACAATCTGCTGCTACAGAAAAGACACCCAAAGTAGGCTGCTACATTTTTTTTAGATGAGCCAAAAAGTTAGTAGTGCCTATGGCAACCAGAAAGTTTCAAGGTTTTTGAAACCTGCATGGACTCTTACAGTATTCTTAGGCTGCAAACTTTGGGCTGAAATGTGATATCAATCTAGTTGCCAAAAAAAAAAAAAGTGCAATGGGCACATTTCAAACCAGGTGAGCAATTAAGTTTTAAGATACATGACTTGTTCTAGTTACTACCAAGTGATATAAAATAACAACCAGTTTATTATTCTCAACGATTACACGTGTCAGGAATTTGGAAAGGGCACCGCAAGAGCAGTCTCTATCTGCTCCGCAATGTCGGGAGCCGTAGCTGGGAAGTGTGAAAGGCTAGGGAGTTTGCACAATAGCTGGGCCCTGGAATTATCTGAAGGCTCTTTCATGCATGTCTTTCATGCTAGAGCATCCACATGTGGCCTCCCCATCTGGGCTTTCTCATAACATGGTGGTTAGGTCCTGGGGTAAAAGGCCTCTAGGATGGCCCCAATGATCCCTACCACCTGGTAGTCACAGCCTTGTGTAATCCTATCCCCTTGAGTAAAACTTGCTGCTAGCCAATAAAATATGGTAACATTGAGGGGGGTATTTCTTTCATGATTAGGTTACGAAACATTGTGACTTCTGTCTTATTACCAGTCTCTCTCTCTCTCTCTCTCTCTCTCTCTCCCTCCCTCCCACTGTGATGAAGCAAGTTGCCAATCTGGAGAGGCCCGTATGGCAAGGGATTGAGGGTTACCTGGCCAACAGCCAGTGAGGAACCAAGGACTTCAGTCCAATAATCCTCGAAGAACTGATTGTCTCCTGATGAGAAATCCGACAGGAAAGGAGCAAGCCAGGCCTTGGTCAGATTCCTCACTCGGAAACACTGTAAACTAGATAACAAATGTGTGTTGTTTTACACTGCTAATTTTGGGGCTGATATGTTACACAGCCATAGATAGCTAATCAAGGTTCCACGAGTGAGCATCCCACCAGAACCAGGCAGGAACAGCATCCCTTCCTATGACCTAGGCTCAGTCACATAGCAATGACTTCCCCCAAAGTCACTAGCCTGTCACTAGCCTGCCCCTGGGAACATAGGTCCCATCTCTCAAAAGGAGGAAGGTCAGATTATCATCACAGGAGTAGCACGTGGGAACAGAGATGGTGCTGTGTCCATCTTTGGAGAACACAATCTGCCACATGGCTTTTTGGCCTTGTCCCAAAGCACGGACTGACTTACTCACGTGTCCATTTTAAGAAAGATTTATGTTGTTTTGCTATTTTGACATCGGGGGTTTGTTTGTGCTTCTTCTGTAATGTCTCCTCTGCTTTTAAGAAATGCTCAAATAGTCTCTCAGCAAGTCACAAGATAAATGGGAATTGGCCCTCTTGCAACCAGGGAGACCTCAGAACCATGACTTCCAAGAATGCGACTGACTAGCTGAAGTACAAGCTCCTTCTCCACTTAAACCTTTGAACAATAATAGATACAGAGGCAGAACTGCCTCAAACAGATTGTCAAACTGCAGCGGGAAGGCCGGGGAGGGTTGGGGGGCAGGAGGGAGCGGGGTAAGAGATCAACCGAAGGACTTGTATGCATGTATATAAGCATAACCAATGGACATAAGACACTGGGGGGTAGGGGAGGCCAGGGGATTGTCAAGGGCGGGGGAAAAAAGGGACACATATGTAATACCCTTTGTAATACTTTAAGCAATAAAAAAATTAAAAATAAAATAAAAAATAAAATAAAATAAAATAAAAAATAAAAAAATAAAAAAAAGAATGACTCCGGCCCTAACCGGTTTGGCTCAGTAGATAGAGCGTCGGTCTGCGGACTGAAGGGTCCCAGGTTCGATTTTGGGCATGTACCTTGGTTGCAGGCACATCCCCAGTAGGGGGTGTGCAGGAGGCAGCTGATCGATGTTTCTCTCTCATTGATGTTTCTAACTCTCTATCCTTCTCCCTTGCTGTCTGTAAAAAATCAATAAAATATATTTTTTTAAAAAGAATGACTGAATGAGTTACCACACTGCCCCTCGCTGTTGCCCCACACGCCATGCCAGTTGAGTGGGGAGGAAGTTATGGGGAGAACCGATGGACACTCCGGCAGGCTGACCTCATGGTGCTTCCTGCACCACGCAGACTCACAGAACTGCTGAGCAGGAGGGCGTCTGAGCGCTCCATCAGTTACACTAGTAATGATCGCAGCTGCACTTAGTAAAGCCTGACTGAAATAACAGGCCCTGGACAGCTGAATGAGGTCCATCTGGTCTCCCGATATCACTCAGCTATGTCAGCCCGCACCAGTTTGTAAACTCAGGCTTCCACTGAATGCCCCATCACACTGTCGCTTGAGCCCTATCCCGCTTGTCTTTAGGAAACCCAGGCTTTTACCAAGTTAACCTAGGGGATGCCTACGTGGCCCACCCATCTCACCCGTACTTCCCACTCAGCCAGCTGCCTGTTCCACGTGGGGGACTCCTGGGTCTGAGTCTGAGCTCTCCGCAGGGTCCGACTTTCCTAAGCCTGTGCTCTGGCCCAGCATGAGCCCTGCAGGCCCTTCCCCCATTTCCCCATTGTGTTCAAACGGACTTGGAGAGAACAGAAGAGAGAGAACCTGAAGACCCAGGACTTTTGCTCAAATTTCCCAGGTCCCAGGTGTGTCTTCTGCTCTGCTCTCCGCTCCGCTGCTGCCATGGGGTAAAGGCCAGCCTGCCGCCCTCGGTGCAAATACTCTTAACGGAGTCCCCAAGCCTGTGAGGTCCACATAAAGGAGGCAGCTGTTTCTCTAACTTTCATCTAAGGCCCATCACTTTTGTCTTTACTTCCTGCACTGGGATTGATCTTGGTCCAGGAGGCCAGAGAATACAAGAGTCCATTTCAGGGAGAACTCCAACTTCTAAACAATAATAAAGCAAGCATTCTGACCACAGAACACCACGTGTATAACCCGAGGAGTCCAGCCAACGCTGAGCCCCAGAAAGCCCAGTTAAGGTCCATTTCACATTCTCTCCCCTGGCATGGATTTATGAGCAGGGTGACGCAATCTCCCAGCCATCTTCAGTGTCTCAGCTCCCAAGCTTCTGTGATTGACCAGTTGAAAATGGCTCATCCGTTTTCTAAAGTAATGCGTACATAGGAAATAAACACTGTTCCAGAGGAAACCATTTGCAGGGCTCAGCTCTGCCTAGTATAATAATAATAATGTACACAGCTTTTCTAAGCATTTCAGTTTCTTGGAGCCACAGAATACCAAACCCTCCCCATTTCAGAAGAAGATCTTTGTCCACGGGAAACATTTTCCTAGACATTTACCCTGTTAGGAGACATAAAACAGCTTACAATTTTATTTTATCCATTGATTTTTAAAATATATTTTTATTGATTTCAAAGAGGAAGGGAGAGGGAGAGAGAGAAACATCAATGATGAGAGAGAATCATTGATTGGCTGCCTCCTTTACGTCCCACACTGGGGATCGAACCCACAACCTGGGCATGTGCCCTGAACGGGAATCGAACTGCAACCTCCTGGATCATAGGTCGATACTCAACCACTGAGCCATGCTGGTAGGGCTATCCATTGACTTTTAGAGTAAGTGAAAGAGAAGGGAAGAGACAGAGAAACATTGATGTGAGAGAGACACATTGATTGGTTGTCTCCCACATGAGCCCTGACCATGGCCAGGGTTCAAGCCTGCAACCAAGGTATGTGCCCTTGACTGGAATCAAACCCAAGACCCTTCAGTCCGTGGGCTGATGCTCTATCCACTGAGCCAAACCAGCTAGGGCTACTTGCAAATTTTAAATGACAATTCTCTTTCTGCCTCTGATTATCAAGAAATCCAAAAATCTTTGGGTCCAATCTCAGCCAAGTTCACCTAGTTGTACTCACTTTATGGACAGAGGAAACTGAGGTTCCATGAAATCCAGTAACGTGCCTGAATGGCACGATTAGAAAGTGGGAAAGCTGGAATGTAGAACACTAGCAGCAGCAATGGGCGTTTTGGTTCTGCCACTCTACCGGGCCACTCTTGGTCTGAAAGGAAATGTTGCGCAGCACAAAAACATGCTGTGTGAAGACCAGCCAAGCATGCAACAAATCAGTCCCATTCAGCCTGGGATTACAAGCAAGACAAACAATAGCACAGCCTTCAAAATGAACTTCCGTTTCCAGGATGAGAAGGAAACACAGGGACGTGAGCTCTTAGGAGACACCTGCAGTGAGCAGGGACCCATGCCAAAGAAAGGGCCTAAAGAAGAGCCTGAAAACAGAGGACCCAGAGGAGAATGCTACATTCATTCTTCCATCCACAAACTTTCGCCAAAGGTGTGCGTTGAGCCTGGCTTTGTGTTAAGCAGCAGGCCTGTGACAATGAATGAGTCAGAGCTCCTGCCACAATCGGATAAGGGGGGCAGAGAAGTAAATGCAAAACTTGCATTCCTCTGATTCCAATGAAAGGAACATCCTGATTAAAACTCTTGGCAACTCTGAGAGTATTTGTACCCACGGACAGCAGGGGGCCTGCACTGGCTGTCATTTCCTTTGTCACCTGGAGTAGAATTCCCGAGTAAAGCCCTGGCGAGGCACCCAGTGTGATCCCTCCGGACATCTAGAGCAGCTCACCTCCCTCAGAATGATTTTACCCTGGAATGTTTTGGCTCTGAGGTACAACACGTGACTGTGCTCATTGTCAACAGGCAATGACACAAAGCAACCGTCTCTTTGGCGAAGACCAGCTGAGCAAATGCTTAACTCAGAAGCCTGTTATAGTTTTTGTGAAAACAAATTACATCAGTGCTTACCAGGACTCTCCCAACCAGGCTAAAGAGCGTTTTCTTTCGTGAATGTGGGTGTGTCAGCTGTGCTCCCACCTCAGGGGGAATGCGAGAACTCTGCATAGAGGGAAATGGCACAGAAGTCTCCATAGCTCAATACTTTAAATTGCTATCAAATCCACTTGACAGGGAGGCAGATTCTGAGAAGTCTCGGCATGCTGAGCCCTGTGCTGTGGTCAGGGAGATGCAGGCGGTCAGCCAAGGTCGTGGCTCTAAGGAAAGTAGATATTTACTGAGTGACTTCCATGGGCCAGGTGCTGGGCCACAGCTTTCACTTACCTTATCTCATTGAATTATAACCTGTGTGTAGTCAGCTCCATGCCATCACCCTGAATCCACCTTAAGGCCAGCAGTTGATAAGTTCACCTCTGAAGCAATAGGGAGTAATATAGATTTTACCAGGTTCCATGGGGACAGAGAAGGGACATTTACATTGCAGACCACTCGCAAATCTTCACCCAACACCTCCATCTGTCTTCTCCCTCTTCTCCTTCCCCAGTCTCTGTAACTTCCCTGTAGCTGAGTGTTCCCTCTCTCCTCTCTCTCTTTTATTCTCTTCCTCTCTCTTCTTTCCCATACACACAGCTTCTTAAAAATCCCCTCCACATCTCTCCCCGTCACTTGCCTAATCCCACACTTACAAGTCTCGTCAGAAACAAGGCTCCATGAAATACCATGTGAATAACACATTCTGTAAACTCCTAGAGGGTGGTTTTGGTAGAAGCAATGTGAATAGGGAAGGCAAATCTGTATCTAAAGTAAGTGTCTGTTTCATTAAGAACAAAGTTCTGCCCTAACCGGTTTGGCTCAATGGATAGAGCCTCGGCCTGCGGGACTGAAGGGTCCCAGGTTCGATTCCAGTTAAGGGCATATACCTTGGTTTCGGGCACATCCCCAGTAGCGGGTGCGCAAGAGGCAGCTGATCGATGTTTCTCTCTCATTGATGTTTCTAACTCTCTATCTCTCTCCCTTCCTCTCTGTAAAAAATCAATAAAATACATTTTTTTTAAAAAGAACAAAGTTCTGCCCTTTCCATGATGGAAGTGGTCTTTTGTAATCAACCTGCCACCAGTCTGCCTAAGCCTTTATGTTGCGTGTTTATTGTCGCGCTCTCCTGTTGGCAGGGGGTACATTCAGCAGTGGTGCTCAGAAGTCATGTTGCTGAGCCAGTGAAAAACACTTTGCTTGGTTTTCATTGGAATAAGACAGAAGTAGCTGAGGAAATAGGCTAACAGATGTCCACACACAGCTTATCTCATCCACCTGCTTATTAAGATTCTCTTCTTTTTTTAAAAAAATATATTTTTATTGATTTTTTACAGAGAGGAAGGGAGAGAGATAGAGAGTTAGAAACATCAATGAGAGAGAAACATCGATCAGCTGCCTCCTGCACATCTCCCACTGGGGATGTGCCCGCAACCCAGGTACATGCCCTTGACCGGAATCGAACCCGGGACCCTTCAGTCCACAGACCGATGCTCTATCCACTGAGCCAAACCGGTTTCGGCAAGATTCTCTTCTAATGAGATTTCTGTGTGGTGATCATTCACTGGGACACACTCTCTTAACACTCTGTTAATATTCAGAACACACAAAGCTCTTTCTCAGATCTTCTTGTCACCACCAATTTTCTAATCATGATCCTTCTAAGTCTTGAATATCCAGCCAAACCATTAGCGGCTCCCCCTAAGTCAATATAAATTCATACATCTGCCCAATGAGAGGATTTTCCTTCATTCCTACCTTTCAAAGCCATTCCTATAACTGCAATACTATAACCATCCACCTTGGGCAGCGCCAGCATATTATATAGGCCCATACTTAAACCAGGCCTGCAATTTCCCCCCCTCATCTGACTTGTCATAGGGAACTCCCCACAAGGCCACAGATTCAAGCTGAGTGGGAAGAGGCAATGTGATAGGAGCATGGGGCCATTGGCATATGAAGGCACTTCACACAACTCATTTGTGCCTTCAGGAGTTGCTTGAGCCTGATCTCATAAATACCACTTCTATTTAATGGTGGAATATTGCTGTGACTCCCAATTTTATGGCTTGGAGGGTCAGGTAATATCCAGTTCAGGATGTTACATGGTAACTTGGTGATTCATAGTCAAGCATTCAGCCTCTACTAAAGCTCAGTTACAATCTAGAAGCTGTTTCTCCAGAGAATAGTTGTCTTCTGAGGATGGTAAAGCTTTGTTCCAAAATCCTAAGGGTCTGGGCTGTGGTTCACCTACATGAGCCTGCTAACATCCCCATACAGTGTCCTTATCTGCCACAGGCATCAAGCACCATTGATGTGCCACATAGACAGCCCGAGTGGTAGAGTGGTTTGCATGCAACCTGGACCTGAGGCCTTACCTTTGGCTCTTTTTAGGTGCTGAAACTGGCCCCTTTTCAGGATTCCCAGTAAACCAGTGAGAGTTGCATGTCCAAATGACTTTTATGTTGCCTCTAAAATCTAAAGAGATCCAATAGGTATTATACCTCTTTCTTTGTGTCTCGAGGGGCCAGATGCATTAACTTTTTCTTCACTTTGGAAAAGATATCTCATTGTGTCCCAGATCACTGGGCCTTTAGAAATTTTACCAAGGTGGCAAGCCCCTGCATTTTTGTGGAAGTTATTTTGCACCTGCGTACATCTGTTTTTCCAATGTATCTAGAGTGGTTGCTACTTCCTGCTTACCAGGAAGCATGATTAATAGCATCAGCATGACATTATCAATGCGACGACCCAGGGTGATTCAGAATAGAAAGGTAATTAAGGTTCCTTGGAACAAAATTATGATATAGGACTAGAGAGTTGATACACGTCTGAGGTAGGATAGTGAGGGTATATTGTTGGTCTTTCCAACCAAAAGCAAACTGCTCCTGATGCTCTTTTCCAACATGTAGAGACAAAGAAGCATTCAGAGAAACAGCTACATACCAGGTATGATGACTTGTTCCAACAATGAAACTATATCTGTAACCACCACCTGATTAGATTTACAATTAATTCACTGCTATTCTTTAAGGTGTGTCTGTCATAAGGTAGATAATAGTCACATTTACAGATAAAGATAAAGCCACAAAAATGTCCACACACTATGGAAGGGAAGAGCTGAGATTCGAATCCAGCATCCATTATGCTCTTACCACAGACTTTATACCATGATTGCTCCCACTTGGACCAGGCACTCACCTTTGATCTAAGTCATGTAAAGACATACCAAACCCCCCAGAAACTACAAGAGAATTAGTTCTCAGAAAAGGTATGCTGTTCTCAGAAGATGTGGAGGAAATGTGTAATAGAATAATAGGTATTGGTTACCCAAACCTTGTCTTTATCAAGCTTTATCTGTCTATATCTATACTAAGTGATGCAGATAGATAAATAGATGATTACAATATAGTATGATTAGGTGCAATGATAAGAAGAACTGGTCCTGTAGGATACATAGGAGGTACCCTTAACCCAAGCATGGGAGTCAAGCAAAGTTTTCTGAGAGGATATGATATTTGAACTGAGATGTGAAGGATCAGAAGGAGTTAGGCCAGTGATGGCGAACCTATGACACGCGTGTCAGAGGTGACACACGAACTCATTTTTTTGGTTGATTTTTCTTTGTTAAATGGCATTTAAATATATAAAATAAATATCAAAAATATAAATCTTTGTTTTACTATGGTTGTAAATATCAAAAAAATTCTATATGTGACACGGCACCAGAGTTAAGTTAGGGTTTTTCAAAATGCTGACACGCCGAGCTCAAAAGGTTCGCCATCACTGAGTTAGGCAGACAAAGTGGGGCAGGACAAAGGGTTGGGGCAAGGAGATGAAACTAGAAGAAGGAGCAGCAAGTGCCAAGGCTCTGAGATGGCAGATGCACATTGGATTTACGCCAAATGCACATCTGGACCTTAGAATCTAAAGAAGAGAAGAACACAAGGCTGGAAGACTAAGCCTGGGCCAGATCATGAAAGACGTAAAAACTTTGTTAAGGAGTTTGTATTTTACCCTAAGAACAATAGGGAGCCATTGACGAGTTTTAAGCAGAGGGATAGCCTGACAGTTTTATATTTTAGAAACATAACTAAAGCTACAGACTGAAGGCTGAAGAGTGGGAAGGCTACAGAAGTTGAAAGAGAGGACAATGCCCTAAACTAGAACTGTAGCAAAGAGAGTTGGAAAAAAGTGGATGGATTGGAGACATAATTGATAGGCTGTTTGACAGAAGTAAAAGGGAGGAGGATTACATCCAGATATTGGTCAATTGCGTGTGAATTATGATGCCATTCTCTGCAATAGGGAATACAGTGTAAAGGATAAGATGTTATGCAACATTTAAGTGGTAATGTCTGCAAGGACACGGGAGTCTGGAGAATATGCAAAAAAAGATTTAGATGGAACTTCATATGTGGGAACCATTCAGCACATGGTGATAACTAGAACTCAGGAAGAATGTGTAGAGTGAGAAGATAAGAGGAAAACAAGATGTTAATGGTAAAATTCCACCAGGGAATTCAATAGACATTGGTGTGGGAGGAGGGCGTAGGGGTTGTAATCCAGTTGAAGGTCTGGTGGAGGGGGTGGGGGGAAGGGAGGGAGAAATTCCACAAAAAGGGAATTCACTTCTGAGCATAAATATTCAGGATTATGTGTTCAAGTTAATACATAAAATCATAATAAATTATATTTATTAGAGATTTAATATGTACTGGACACATTTCTAATGATTTATGTGTATTATCTCCTTTCATCTCCTTAATCTTTACAACAATATCCCCATTATATAGATGAGGAAAGTGGAGCATAGGGAATTAGTAACGTGCCCCACATCACGTAGCCATTAGAGGCAGAGTTGGAATTTGAACCCATAGCTTCTCATTCCAGAGCCTGCTGTGCAATGCTGCCTCCCATGAGGAAGAAATTAGCATGTATTTCACAAGTTACATGTAAATGGACAAAATTAATACTTTGTTGCTACAGGAATCCTCACTCAGAGCTGGGTCTTTTCATGGAAGAATATTTTTATGTACATTTTTAGATACGCTCTCAAGAAACAGGGCTGCTACAAATGCCATCAGATGCCAATTTCAACCTCTCCTGCATCTCAAAGTGATTTGCAACTTAAAAGAAAAACATGAACAAACAAAAAAGTTGTTTCTTCAAAAGAACTGAAACCTGAGGCAGGAACCCAAAAAAGAGGATTTGTTTACAGAAAAATTGAGGGTTTGCCCAGCAACACTTTCAGTGTCTCATAGTTATACGAATTCGTGCACCAGTGGAGTCCAGCTGGCCCGCCCAGATGGGGGCCTATTGGGCAGGGCCAGCTGGGGGGAGGGGCCTCAGGAGGTTGGGGGGCACCGATCAGGGTCCCAACCAGCCAGTTGGCTGCCGCAGCGTGCATCATAGTGACCAGTCGTTCCCGTCGTTCCCGGCGTTATATATATATATATATATATATATATATATATATATAGATACTTAATCCTAGACAAAAAGCTGGGAGCCATTCTTAAAACTTCTGAATTAGAAGGTTAGACTATCAACAAAATATTATTTTCTGTCATTTTAGAATGCTAAAGGCAGTCTAGGAGAGACGGTTTGGATGCTAAAATACTGACATTTCCCAGGTGTTCCAACAGTTTATGGAGGCAGAAAACTTGAAGTCCCCATTGTCCTGAATTTCTCTAGGCTGTTGGCAATGTCACTTCTCAGGCCCCACCCAAACAACCCCAGACAGATTTCTGTAATTTCAAACTAATACACTTTTGTATGTGCAGAGAGGAAAATTTAAAAGAAGAGGCACAACACTAAAACCATGATTCTCCCAGGGATGAGAGCAAAGACAGAGCTGACTGGAGACGGGATCTTATATGGTTCGGTTGTTTAAATATGTTTCCACATGTGTATTGTAACAATAGCATCCACTGGACATAACAACAACAGAAACAAACATCAGTAGTTTAAACCACTGACTCTCAAACTTGGCCCCACATTGGAATCACCTGGGGAGGTTTAAAAATTACTGAGGCTTCGGTCCCAGCTCCAGAAAGTCCTATTCAATTGGTGGGATACGGGGCAATTTAAGCACTGGGAAACTTTAAGTCTCCACAGGTGGCTCCAATGGGCAGCTAAGTTTGAGAGCCAGTGCACCCGGATAAAAAAGTAAGGCTTTTTGCCCCACATAACACAAAATCCAGAAGTGAGTGGATCTGAGTCAGCATAGTTGCTAAAGGATAACACTAGCAATCAGGTTTCTTTATCCTCCTAAGCTTACAGCTTTCAATCTCTTGGTAATATGGTTGCTGCCATCTCCGTATTGTAGCTAAGCTCTTTGCTGGAAGACAGTAGAAGGGCGAGCAGGCTTCTCCCTACAAATCTTTGCCTTTCTACTCAGAAATGGGAGCCCACCTCAGGGACTTCTGGGAACTTCTCATTAACCCAAACTATATTTCCTGGCCAACTCAGGTTGTAATGAGGTGTTGGAATTTGTGTATGTTGTTTTCCAGCCTCTAGAATAGAAGACAAGAGAGAAGTTGCTTAGAATGGCTATTGAATGAGCCAACCTACAGTATTTGCAAGGCAGAAATGTACTACTTTTATAAATGTACTACTTTGGTAATTTTCTTTTAATGTAAATATTGTGGAATAGAGACTACAAGGAAATAACATACTTGGGAACGATTTCATCATAAGCTGGTCTGTCCACAGCTCTATGCCTCACTCGTATAACTCATGCCACACCCCAAACCTCTCTGCTCGTTTTTCTGAGGCTATATTAATTAGTTAATCCAGCAGCCGTTTTAATTCCCAAAGTTTCATCCCCGTAGAAAAAGAAGCAGTCATTAGCCTAAGCCTAGCAAGTGGAATGACCACAAAACCCTCTCCAAAGTGCTGGCCTCCTTTTGCCTGATAGTCTCCAAAATAAATTTAATTTCTCTGCTGACCTGAAGTTCACATTAAACTATTTGTTGCCAAGGGCTTGAATTACTGCAAATATGTCCCTTGGGTTTATCCCAGTTGAATTAATAGTCAGAACCCCCAGCACAATCTCTTGTTTGGCAGTCTTGTTCCAACCTCCCTCCTAAACTTAAGACTCATCATTTCCAACTGCCTGCTGGACAAGAGCATCGAAATGTCCCACAAGCTCAAACTTGGTATGTCACTGTGATCTCATGATGTTCCCCTCCAAACTCCCACATTCCCCATTTCAGTGAATGGTCAAGTCCCGTGATCAAGTCATGCAAACAAATCGTGGAACTATGCTCACATCCTCCCTTTTCTTTATTTCATATATCCAATCAGTCAGCAGTCTGCCAATTCTGCCTCATCTACTAGTATGTTCTCTAATCTGCTCTTTCTCCCTCAAATTTAGGCCCCACTTATCTTCTACCTGGATTATATAGCAAAAATCACTCTGAAGGGTCAGGACCTTGCCCATTTTCTTTTTAATTCTCTGTTCTGACCCAAAATCTGGTATATAGTAGGTGCTCATTATACTTTAAGAAGAATGAATTGCCCTAACCGGTTTGGCTCAGTGGATAGAGTGTCGGCCTGAGGACAGAAAGGTCCTGGGTTTGATTCCAGTCAAGGGCATATACCTTGGTTGCGGGCACATCCCCCAGTGGGAGCTGTGAAGGAGGCAGCTGATCAATGTTCCTCTCTCATCGATGTTTCTAACTCTCTATTTCTCTCCCTTCCTCTCTGTAAAAAGTCAATAAAATATTTATTTTTTAAAAAGAATGAATTAACTGCATAATTTAAAGACAAATGACTGTTATGTCAGAACCTAAAGAATATTTTTAAATTCTCACCTGAGGATATATGGGGGAGAGGGGGCGTTAAATTGATTTGAGAGAGAGAAGCAGTAAGAGAGAGACAGAAGATAGAGAGAGAGAGAGAGAGAGAGAGAGAGAAACATCAGTGTGAGACAAAAACATAGATCCATTGCTTCCCATATGTGCCCCAACCGGGGATCAAAACCACAACCTAGGTATGTGCCCCGACCAGGAATCAAACTGGCAACATTTTTGGTGCACAGGACAATGCTCCAACCAACCGAGCCACCCAGCCAGGCCAGAACCTAAAGAATTTACACAGATAATTGGTTAAACACTTAGAAAAGAATGAGATCCATACAAGTGAATTCTACGCAGTTATAGAAAGGTGGCCAAAGTAGATTAAATGAAAATTGCAATCTTACAGGGTTCGGTTTTTTAAAGAAAAAAATTACAGTAATGGATATTCATCATGATAATTGGCATAATGGTATTGTCAATCATAGCCTACATTTTATTTTTCTATAAGGTGTGACATTTTTATTAAAAAAATGGAAAGAAATATAAAGAGCACTAGGAAACCAAGTGTGTCATCAATTAATCATGCCTCATTTCCCTTTTTAAAAATATATAGTTATTAAGCTGGTGATTCAGGAAATGCAATTTAATTCAACAAACATTTATGGTGCCCCTACCACATGGAGTGTGGTAGGCAAACTGCTAGGTATTGGGCAAGTGCCAAACTGCTAGGGGTCAAAATGCCAAAGGTTGTGTAGCTTGATTTCAGTAAGGCAATAGAGCGTCTAACAATCCAATGATGAATAGAAAGGTCAGGAGGGTGAGCGGTATAAAAGTACTGTGACATGGTTTTGCCGCTGACTGCATGGCTTTGTACGCAAAAGGTTGATAAATAACTGAGTGTCTATCAGCAGGAAGTTCCCCATGCAGAGTCCCAGGCATGCTAGTCTGTCCTAGTTAACATCTGTACATATGACATGAATGAAGAAGAAGGTAAGCTCAAAGTTCAGAGTAATCGCTAAGAGGTAAAAGAAGCAAGATGCAGCATGAAATTCAACAAGGATCATTGTTAACTTCCGTATTTATTTTCAAAAAAAATCAACAGTACAAATAAATTCATGGGGATTCCTGGCTTGGTGGCAGTTCATGTGAAAAAAAAACAATTAGGTTTTTTATTGACCACAGATTCATTATGAGGCATTAATGGAATGTGACTGATAAAAACAAAGGTGAGGGCAGTTCTTGACCACAGTCATAAATCCAGCGTCCCGATAAGAGGCTGGCAGCTCAATCCTGTTCTAGTCGGATCACACTGGAGTTCTGTTTGCACTTCCAGGCATCCATTCCACTGTTGGAACATGGCACCCTTGACCCGTTTTTGTAAAGGCATGTTTTCTGACACTCCGTCTCCAAAAGCCGTGTGCTGGCATGGAACAAATGAGCTCACCCTCCTTATGCAAAGCAGGAATGTCATGTGGGCCAGGTCCCTTGCACAGATTTCAGTTGTGCCGGCTCTATGCGGGCTGAGTCTTTTATTGTGGTTTCCTCTCGCCAGGGACTCAAGCCTAAGCTGGGGATGATGAAATGACCAGAAATCTGACTGACAGCCATTACACAGTCTCCAAATGACTCCTCTCTCCTCCCACAGTCACAACACAACCCTTTGTCCTTGAACCAGGCTGTGCGGCCTAGATTCTTATTCCTCATACAAAGGCTCCAAGAGACCAGCCTTGCCACCTTCCTGTAGGAGTCTAAAGCCACCATCTAGGCTAAAACTAAGACCCCTGCTACTCTTAAATGCAAATAAATCATCAGAGGTAGATGGAAGTTCTTATTTCCCCTTCCAAAAAATACCTCCCCTCCCTTACCAGAGGTCCATCTCAACCCTGACTTCCCCTATTCCCCTGGTGAGAATTGGGGGGTGTGAAAATGTTACAGAAAACCAGAGAAGAACCAAGCAATGCTTAGAGAGATGGAGTTACATTTATTATTATTACGCACGTGGGCCCAGAGGAAAATGTCTCTCAAATTCTGGGTGACATCACACAGGAAGTTTCCTGTATTTATACCTTTTTACCTTCTTTGTCTCCCCAATATGGGGCTTTTCCGGTTCCCTTTGCAAGTTCTTAAAGAGCCCTTATGTGCTGGGGCTTTCAGACCTCGACCAAAGGCTTGGCCTGACACCAGCAGTGATAACTTCGTCTGGAGAAGGTTCAATGGCCTCTCTGAAATGGGAGTAGTCTTATTTTCCTTATTATTTAAGCCAGCAAGCATTACCGAAGCCAAAATGCAGGGTGAAAATTTTAAACAGCAGTTTTTATATAAGATGGATGCTTCAAAAACGTGTGAGGAAGAGAGGAGGACAAGGAGGAAAGAAAGAAAAAGATAAGAGATTAGACCTGGTCCCAAAGACAGGTCCTTTTTTATTGCTCCAGCAAGTGATGGTTCTCTCCTTTCTTCCCTCTTTGTCCTCCAACCCTCCTCAATGCCCATACCTGCCCAGGGCCTTTTTTCTGCCAAGGACCATTTGGATATTTATAACATTATTTGTGGGCCATAAAATTATCAACTTAAAAATTAGCCTGCTACATTTGGTCAAACATTTAACTAACTCACCCTTAATGCCTTGGCAGGGCTAGACGTAATGATTTAGCAGGCTTAGGGGACCCCCAGGCTTACAAGACCCGCTCCCTCCAAAAGGTAGACCCTAAAACTAGAACCTGCCCAGCAGGGCCATCTCTCATCCAGGCAAACTGCCCAAGCCACCAAACAGGGTAAGGCCCGAGAAACTGTGGTCTTGCCTACTAATACTCTTGGGCTGGAGGGGTGGGAGTTCTAACTTAAGTCAGGCTCTGTGCTAAATACTGTGAATGCTTTATCTCATTGAATAACCATGCAAAATCCTGTGCTGTGATATATCTATTAATATGTCTTCCATGGCAAGAACAGAAAGCTCAACTCAAAACGGCATAATGTGAAAGAAATTATTGGTTTACACGCTTGAAACAACAGAAGTAGAACAGGCTTCAGAATGGGTTGATTTAGGAATTCAGCAACTTTATCAAGGAGACCTCTGTTTTCCATCTCTCTACCCTACCACCCGCATGAGAGCTTCCATCTAGGGCTGGCCCCTGTTACAGTCTTGGGGTGGCCTTTTATTGCTACTGGGACCATATATATCCCCCATTCTTACATAGCAGGATAAAGGGAACTTTTTTTTTTCTGGAAGGAACCAGTAAGCCTCTGTAAGCTCATTGACCTGAATTAGGTCTGCGCTTACTGGTAGGTCTATAATAATGGCCTTGAGATGAAATTGCACTAGGCCTAAGCCTTTAGGAATGAAGTGGTCTTGGGTGGGGGGGGTGTGAATACCCTAACAAAAGTCATGGTTACCAAGAGAAGGAGAACAGATGTTGGGGAGGCAAACCCAAGTCTCTCTTAGGTATACATGATCCCAATTCTGCTGAAGAGAAACTGAAGCTCAGAGAGACTATGCAACTGTGTAAGTGGGAGAGCCGGGATTCTTACCCAGGCCGGCCTGGCCCAACACCACGATGCTTGAAGAACCAAACTGAAGAAAAGCTGGAGTCGTCATCCCTTCACCTCAACCTAAAGCGTGTAGGTGGAGAAAAAAGGCGTGAGGGTTTCATGAGACGAGGAAGATCTCAGCCACTGCATTGGCATCCAGAGGCACCAAATCAACCCGCCCCACCACCCTGAGGCATGCCTAGCTCAGAAAATGTCTATAAACTCACAAGAGGAGACTACAAATCTATGACCCATGATGGTGAGTTCTAGAGCACTACTTTCCAAGCCCATTTTGGGTTAAGTCAGTGCTGTGGGCCAGCCTGGGAACCTTGCCACGATGCCTAACATGGCTCATGTGGGGAATGTCTCCCAAGTTCCAAAGGACAGATTCTCAAGTAGACTTCTGGAGCACAGCCCCATCCACTGCTGGGAACTGCCTTCCTTCAACTTGTTTATTCAGGAGAGCAGTTCTGGACTTTCACCCAGCAGCTGCCTGGCAGGAGGTGACTTGGCTTTGGCCAACAGAGGGTGGGGCCAGCCGGTGGGTAACGCTGATAGCTACTGCCCAGTGATAACTGGGCAATAAGCTATACCATGGGGAAGGGGAAGGGCAGAACATTCAGAGGCATTAGGACAGCTGGTCTCTAACAAGGGACTTCGTTTAAGGGGTGCGAGTCTCCCCTTCCCGCCCCACCTCCACTTGGTGGAAGAGGGAAAGACGAGGTTTGAAAGGCTTTTGCAAGTTTTGGAGTCCGGGAGTCTAAAGTTTCCTTTAAGCAGCTGCGATTTCTCATTTCTGTCCAGGTCTCTCGGGAGGCTGCATCAGTTTGAGCCTCATGGCCTGCCACAGCCGCACTGGCCTTGAAGATTTCAGAGGTCTATTTTGAGCGATTTTACTGTTCGTGGTCCTGGCAAACTTATCCACTTTCTGACAATATTTAGAGTCTGATGTAAGTGTGAACTAGATAATGACCTTTAAAGTCAGGCCTTAATGTTCCGTTTAAAGCTTTAATTTCTTCCTCAGGGCATCTGCAAGGTCCTCTGACCCTTCTGCATGCGTCGTGGAGATTTCCTTGAGTTTCTGTCCATTTGCGGGGATGGGGGCTTGACCTTCACAGTGTCTTGAGCCATGAGGAGCGTCTGAGCCTGCAGAGACCATCCCTTAACGCTTCTTGCAGCCTGAAGACATCTAAAGCTCTTGCAGCCCATTCTTAGATGCCTAATACTCACTGGCTCATCTGAGGCATGTCTTTCTCTCTGGACATTTTAGAATCTTTCCCAAAACACATGTGAGAGCACTCCAGCAGCTCCCCCCAATGAGCTGTTACTAGAAGTTGGCTAACATTTCAAGCTTGACGTGGCTAAAACAAAACCATTTCTGCAGCTTCACTTTAGGTGACTCACCAGAAGAGCTATTTTAAACAGAATCTGTAGCAACTAAGATTACATTTGTTCTAGGAAAAACAGACGGAAGGGACAAAAGGCTAATGCAATACTTTGAAATGCTCTTTTTAAGTCCATAGAAGCCCTGCTGTATTTTCTTGACAGCATCCTAGTTACCAAGCACAACAGGAGGGGCAAAAACCAGTATCTAAAGCATATAAACGACTATGTCCTGACACCATCCAGGAGGAGTATGTGTTCATCGGAGGACAGGTCTGCAGATATAGTGATGGTTTTGTTCATCTAGTCACCAGGGAGCCTCATAAATACCCTTGCAAAATAACCTTTGTCAGGATAGAGCTCAGATAGTCTTGTGAGGGGAACAGTTTACCCGTCACCAGTCACCTGCCTTACCTTATGGTTGCCTTCAGTTCTCTTTGCAATGACTACACTCTCTTCCCCAGGATCACCAAGGGATCAACAGACGCTTGGGATGGGGGGCTCCCATGCTATTAAAATCAAGCACACAAGTAAGCACCAACCTCATTATTCTCCGGGGGAAAAAAATTCAGAACCTTGGAGGTCTGTGCACTACCAGAGAATCTCCAGAAGACAAATACTGTATAGTACTGTACGATCTCACTCCTATGTAAACTCAAAAAAAACCCAACAACACTGAATTCATAGAAACAAAAAGTAGAACGCTGGTGGCCAAGGGATGGGGGAGGGGAAATAGTAGCAGTTGGTGAAAGGGTACAAGCTTTCCATTATAAGATGAATATAGTCTGGGACTCTAAGGTACAGTATTAGTAACTATAGTTAGTTACTAATACAGTCTTGTATTCTTGAGATTTGCTAAAAGATGCACACACACACAGGTAACTGTGAGGTGATGGATGTGTTAATTAACTGTGGTAATCATTTTGCAATGTATGGATATCAGATCATCACACTGAGCACATTAAATATATGCAATTCTATTTGTCAATTGTACCTCAATAAAGCTGGGGGAAGAAAACATTAAACCTAACAAATGAAGAAATGATCTCCAGGAAGGGAGGGGTAACTGAAACCACTGCCCTTATCAGTCCTCGTGAGTTTTCCTTCCCACTTAGGGCCTCCCACGTCACCCCCCATTGGCATCATCGCAGTAGCCCCCAGGGGAGATACTGATATTTCCTTAGTAGAATACAAACCTCTGCCCTGGGCTCTTCTTTACATAGCTGAGACAGTGTGGAACTTGTCCAAAGCCTTTACAAAATTCTAAGAGAGAGCGATGGGGGCATAAACAAGAAAAGACATGCAGCATAAACACCGTTGAGCTTGTGCAAGACATTAACAATGCTCGTGTTTAGGGAATGAAACATGGAAGGAGGAATTTTGTGCATTATAATCTTCTTGTTCTTCCATTTCCCCCCCAAGAATTATATTTAATATATAAGTAATACACATATATCTGGAAGCTTATACAGTATCAGTTTTGGTCCTACACAGCATTCTAGCTCCTGTGATTTACTCTACCCACAGACTTTTCACCTTATGAACTTTCTGATAGCAAAACTTCATTCTGTGTCCATCTACAAAGTCCCAGATCTTATTTTTGTAATTAAAAAAAGAGGAAGAATAGGCACTTAGAGTTACACAAAAACACCATTAATAAATTCATTAATCTCTGCCAATAAAAACATCTTGGTTGGAAGAATTCTCAAAAGACCAAGGATAGCAACTCATTTACATACAAATAGATCTTCCCGGAGACTGCAAAGAGGAAAACCCCACATTCTGATTTGGCACATCAACCAGCTGCCAATTAGTCAAGACTAGGAGGTCTCCATCCCCTGGGGGCCTCCAAAAAGATGACTAAGGTCCCTTTTCAAGCCCATCTAAGCTTTTGTGACTATCAGCTCTCCCTGTGCTCTTTAACTGTGCTTCAGGGCTGTACTGTTTCCCTCCCCCTTCCAACTGGAGCCAAGCATTCTCACCTGGGAGCAATTCAAATTGGTCTGGCCCTCATTTTCCTTTGAACCTCTCCTCCTTAATCAAGGAAGACAAAAATAGAACATTTGAAGACATCACAACCCCAGGTTTACAGCCACCTCAGATGAGGAGAGTGCTTCTGAGAGGCACTTCCAGGAAGCACTACCCACCAACACACCCCTGGGGAAGGGTCGGTCACTGGGGAATTTGTCTTCCGTTATGGCTTCCATGGCATCTTTGGCCCATGAGGAAAGGGCTTCCAAACCCAAATCTCATTGGCCAGAACCCTGCACGGGCTCCCTTGCAAAGTTGTCTGAGGTCAGGGAGTCCACCTTGACCTCTTACCCCCGTCCCCATCTGCAAGTTGATACCTAATGATGGTGTC
>NW_005871109.1:3849557-3870594 GCF_000147115.1 Myotis lucifugus
CTTCATGGCCTGAAAGAAGGAAACCACCCATGTGGCCAACAATCCCTCCTAGGAAATGACAGGCCTGCTGATAGCCAACTATACAAACATATTTTCTGAAATCCCCCAAATTCTTCAAGGCACTATGCTAAAATAAACCAATATACCACCATCCCAGGATCATTTCAAGAATTTATTCCTAAGGAAACAGCAGGTGGCAGCAAAGTTTTACATTCTTTTACCCTTAGGCCTGGAATGCAAACAGTGTCAAGGAATAATCTCATCTCTGAGTCAGCCAACTGGCCCAGAAACTGGCACACTGCCATCTTGTAATGTAGAAAATACAGATTTCTTGAGTGGGCTCTATGCATTTGGACAAGAGACTCCAAAGAAAGTCTCCCCCGCCCCCCCGCCCCAGCCCCAAGCGAGAGGCCTGCCTGGTTCTGCCAGCCAAGCAGGAAGCTGACGGCCACAGAGTGACCCCCGATCACAGAGCCGAGGCTGTGGCCACAAATCTGAGGTTTTCTTGCCCAGTGTCAAAGAGCTGCTTGTTCACAAGGGGGCGGTCCCCAAAGAAACCCAAGTATGTTTAAATGGAAGCATGCCTAAGATTTTTGTATACACATCACAGTATTTTCACCATCTATAATGATGTAACCAGGGGGTGAAATGTGTGGGTAGAGAAAGATCGGGGTGGGGGGGTGGTTTAAATCTGGACTCTGGTGTACTTAGAGACTTAGAGACCTCGAAAGGGCACATCAGCAACCCTCAGCTGCTGCAGCTCTGGGCTCAGAGGCAGGCAGTGCCAAGATCACTGTCTGGTTTGGCCTCGGATGTCTTCCTTGCCTTAGCATTGTGTTTGGCTCCCAACTTCAAGCTGTGGCTGGAATGTTTCCATTGCCACGGTGCACGCAGCACTGGAGTTTGGAACCCAAGTTTTTGCTGAATTGTTTTGCAGAACAAATCCAGTTTTGCCGTTAAGAAGTGATTGGGCCCTGGCCTGTGGCTCAGTTGGTTGGAGCGTCATCTCTTACACCAAAAGGTCATGGGTTCGATTCCTGGTCCTGGGCACATACCCAGGTTCTGGGTTTGATTCTTGGTCGGGGGGTGTATGGGATGTTTCTCTCTCACATCGGTGTTTCTTTCTTTCTCTCCATCTCCCTTCCACTGTCTCTAACATCAATAAAAACATGTCCTCAGGTGAGGGTTTAAAAAATTATTTTTAAAAAGTGACTGATTGGCCAGTTTATTTCATCTCACAGTGGTACTTTGGAACTCTCTCAGACCCTCTTTAGATTGAGCTGCTTAATTTCCATCCAGGAGGAAACTCTAATTGTTTTAATGTAGGGATGAAGGGTGGGGGTGGAGGATTTTGCATACTTATTATTTTTAAAGATACAAAACTGATATGAAGAAAAAAAAAAGACAAAATTGAAAACCTTGTTTCCAAGATCCTACCCAGATTTTACAAACAGATGTATTTGTGGGTTGTCTTTTTGGAAGTGGTGGTGACAGAAAAGTGAGCAGCTTTGGCCTTTTGTAAGTTACGTAACTAGATCTGCAGCAGCTCCTGGTGATCAAAGAGAACATTCCTGAAAGGTGCAGTGGAGGCACAACACAAGGCTTTAACCCCAAACACACGATTTCTTTCCTGCAGAAAATGTGATCTTGTCCTGAGGACTTAAGGACAAACCTCGGAGCTCTCTGCACGGAAAGGGTCCTTTAAAATTATCTACTGAAGAAAATATTCTATGATTCCTTCGAATGTAATAAACAATATCTTTGGGGGCAACTTGCAGCAAATGTTCCAAAATTCCTATCAACATTTAATTCCCTCTCTGCATGTATGTTCTACACTCCCCAAATATGATGTTAAATCATTTAATGTGGAGAATTGACAGCACCAGGAAAATATTTGGATAACTGTCTGGAGTTGCCATTATTGGCTTTAATTATGACCTACTGGCTCTGGGGTCCTGAAGCAGCCAGAAAATGAGATGTGTGTGCCAAAATGTTCGTTAGAATTCTCTTCTCGGTCATTGTTCAGAAAGAAAAGTTCCCTTCTGGCTCCCACTTTCAGTCCTTTCAAGTGGAGTCATTAATATGCCAGATTTTTCTAAAGTATCTTCAGAAAACAAGATTATTTGCATACCTTGTATTTTAGATTTAAACACACACACACACACACACACACACACACACACACACACACACACATCTTGAAAAGGTCAAAAGTCCCTTTGCTTTCATTCTATTCCCCTGAAGAAATGATTGTTTTTGCAGCCACGAAGTTCACTGGTATAGTACACCCAGACCTCCTCCTCTAAGCCCTCGTCTCTTGAAAAGACATAATCCTATAAGCTTTGGAACTGGACGTACTGGTGAAGCACAGCTTGAGCCTCCCGTGAACTAGTCAGGAAATATATTTCTTTTGCTCATCAATGTTTACTCCTCCCCCCTCCCCGCAATATAAGATCTTAGGATTTTGGAACTATAAGGGAGGAAACAGAGATCATTGATTCCACCTCCTCATTTTAAAGATAATTGATGGGCCTCTCAGCTGCCAGTAAGGTGCTCTGTCCTTTGGGGAAACTAAGGCCATTTTCAGGTGAGGCCCTCACTTCATCCAGCGACTAGCACCACGCCCCTGCAGCGCGTGTCCCCCAGTCACCCGCACCATGACCTCTAGCTCAGGGGTGGATCTCAGCCCTCATCCTGCAGTCAAAAGGGATAAAAGCAATGCCCTCATTAAAGCAGCCAGTGTAAACCTTTCTGGCCAGAGCTGGTTGTAAAGGCTCTGGCCAACATCAACATCTGGAGCCTCAACTGCAATTTAGGGGCTAGTGAACCTGCCACAGCAGGAGGTCCAGCCCCTCCACCTCTGCTGCCCCAGCTGAGGAGAAGAAAGTGGAAGCAAAGAAAGAAGAATCTGTGGAGTCTAATGATGACATGGACTTTGGTCTTTTTTAACTGAACCTCTATTGTGACACATTCAGTAAAAAGTTGAACTCTGAAAGAAAGAAATAAAGATGATTAATCCAAGGTGAAATGGTATCTTTGGATTCTGGCATGCAGAAAGAGTAGGTACCTGTCTTTCTCTTTCTTTATTTTTTTTTAATTGGGGCAGCCTTAGTTGTTACAATGAAAGAGTTACCATTTAACGAGCATTTACTACACTGCCAGGTACTGAGTTGATGCTTTCATACTTGTACCATTAATCCTCACAACAAGCCTATAAGGTAAATATTATTATCCCCACTTTATAGCTAATAAAACTAAAACTTTGGGTAAGTGATGTGCCCACAATTACAGGGCTAGGAGGTGGAAGAATCGTGACAAGCTCAAGGCTGCCTGACTTCAAAGCCTATGTTCTTTCCTATTCCTCCATGCTGCCTACCAATGGAAGAACCCAGAGTGGGGCTTTCACATCACTTTAATTGTTCAAATATTGGGGGGATGAAAGAGTCTCCCACAGTGATGAAGTAGAGAAGGATACCTGTGTCCAAGCAGTCCCCAGTTACCAGAACTGGTAAAGAGATCAATAGGCACCACATAGATGCAAATATTTCCCATTATCAACTTGTCCTATTTAACAGGACAGTTCACTCTGAAAGCTTTTGAAAGACTTCCCGGCTTTGAACAAAAGTTGGCTGATTCAGTGTTGACAATTTGTCTTTCATTTAATAGAAAATTGGAAAGGGGAGAATTTGGGATGCATGATTATTTGGGGGGGGGAATAATTTGGAGTTTTTTTTATGCTCGAGGTCATGCAGGATTTGGAGAGCAGATGCGGTATGAATTAAGGAAGTTTATCTAATGGTTGTCAACAGTGACACAGATGATCGAGTTATTTATTGCCTGGAAATACTTTAGTTTTTTATTAAGACATAGTTTGGGAAAGAAATTGTGACATTTTAGAAAAACGAATGAAGTCAAATCAAGATAAAGTTGGAATGTTATGTGTTAAAGAACATGAGTTGGAGACATTCAAGGGAAATATCCAAGTTTGTTAAGTTAGGTGCCAGTGAAAACTTTCTACAAAAAGAAATTTTACTTTCCCTCAAAGATAAAAATCATATACCTGGATTACTAACCCATCGAGGACTTCCGGTCAAGATGGCAATGTAGGTAAATATGGTACTCACCTCTTCCCACATCCACATCAAAATTACAACTAAACTATAGAGCAACCTTCATTCAGAACTGCTTGAAACCTGGCTGAATGGAAGCCCTACAAGGGAATTAAAGAAGAGGACACATCAAGACTAGTAGGAGGGGCAGAGATGCGGATGGGCTGGCCCCACAGTCACATGTGGCAGATAAAAATCAGGAGGGATGTCTTGGCTGTGGAGGTCCCTCTGAGGAGCAAGGGGTCCCAGCACCCCACGAGGTCACCCAGTCCAAGGTCCCAGTGCCTATAACTTCTGGCTGTAAAAACTAGTAGGGATTAAGTCTGAGGGAGACAGAGGGCTGCTGGAGTCTCAGGCAGCTCCTCTTAAAGGGCCCATGCATGGAATTATTCAAACTCACTCCCTCTGAGCTTCAATGATGGGGCAGCAGGTTGAAAGGCACTAGACACATACAGGGAGGACCTGATTTGCCTGGCATCAGAGAGAGAGCTGGAAGGGCAGCTTTCTCTCAGACAGAAGTGCTGGCAGAGGTCACTGTTCCTTTTCTGAGCCCTCCCCCAACAAAGCATACAGGCAGGTGCCATATTTGAGATTCCATCAACCTAGATATCACTGTTTGTCCATCCTAGTGGTTCCCTGAGCCCCACCCCACCCAACTTTCTGGCCCACTCAAGCTGAGTGTCCAGTGCCTTTTCCATATGAATGGCCTGTCTTAGCTCATGCTTCAGATTTTCCTAAAATCTCTCAAACAAGCAGCATCTGGCCTCAGAGTACCCTGTACATTTCTGTGGCCCTGAGCCAGGCACTAGCAGCAGCTGGCCTTGGTTCACAGTTTGGCTTCGCCTGGGCACCTGCAGATTGCTTTGTAGCTTATGCCAGGTGACCCCCGGCAGAACACAGGCAATGGCTGACCTTGACCTGTACCTCCACAAAGCCCCAGAGCTAGCACACCCAATGGACAGCTTCAGACCACATCAAAGCACCACCACCCAACCTGCTCCACAAGAGACACATTCAAAGTGTATTCTCAGTGGGCACCAGAGCCCCACTGAAGGCCTGCTCTGTGGGTTGGGCCCCTGCATAGCTGATCCTCCATAGTGGTGAGTGGTAGCACCAGTCCTTGCAGCTGATTGGCCTGGGGGTAAATCCCTCCCATTGACATGCCAACAGTAATCAAGGCTCAACTACAAGAGGAGGGTATACACAGCCCATACAGGGGACACACCTCGAGTGCCCGGCTTGGGTAATCAAGGAGGCTGTGCCCCTGGACCCTACAGAACACCTACTACACAAGGCCACTCTACCAAGCCCAGGAGACGCAGCAGCTCCACATAATACATAGAAACACAGGGAGGCTGCCAAATGAGGAAAAAAGGAACATGTCCCAACTCCAGAAAAAGAATTAAACAAAATGGAGATAAGCAATCTACTAGGTGCAGAGTTCAAAACACTGGTTATAAGGATGCTGAATGAACTTAAGGAAAGAGTAGATGAACTTAGTGAGAACTTCAACAAAAGGATAGAAAACATGCCCAGCTGGTGTGGCTCAGTGGTTGAGCATCAACCCATGAACCACGAGGTCCCCAATTCAATTCCTGGTCAGGGCACATGCCCAGGTTACAGGCTCAATCCCCAGTAGGGGACATGCAAGTGGCAGCGGATCAATGTTTCTCTCTCATCAATGTTTCAATCTTTCTATCTCTCTCCTTTCCTCTCTCTATAACATCAATAAAAACTTTTTTTAAAAAGAGATAAGAAACATAAAAGTAGAACTTGAAAACATAAAATAGAACCCGTCAGATATGTGTAGCCCATAAACATGGACAATAGGATGATGAAGGAGGGTGGGTAGGTAGGGCCTGGAAGGAGGGGAGTAAATGTGGGGGGAATGGGAGACATCTGTAATACTATCAACAATGAAAAACATTTTTAAAAAAAAGAATCCATCAGAAATGAAGACTACAATATAGGGAATCAACAGTGGAGTAGATGAAGCAAAGGATCAAATCAGAGATTGGGAAGATAACACCCAATCAGAGCAGTAAAAATAAAAAAGAATCCCAAAAATGGGGATAGTGTAAGGAGCCTTTGGGAAAACTTCAAGCATACCAGCATTCACATCATAAGGGTACCAAAAGGAGAAGAGATATAGAAAATAATTGAAAAGCTACTTGAAAAAATAATGACAGAAAACTTCCCTAACTTGGTGAAGGAAATAGACATACAAGTCCAGGAAGCAAACAAAGTGAACACAAAGGGGACAGCACCAGACACATCATAACTAAATGTCAGAGGTTAAAGACAACGAGAGAATCTTAAAGGCAGCAAGGGAGTGCCCATATGACTGTCAGCTGATCTCTCAACAGATACTTTGCAGGCCAAAAGGGACTAGTGAGAAATACTCAAGGTGATGAAAAACAAGGATCTACAAACAACGTTACTCCACCCAGTAACCTATCATTTAGAATCAAAGGACAGATAGAGAGCTTTGCAGATAAGAAAAAGCTAAAGGAGTTCATCACCACCAAACCAGTATTATACTAAACATTAAAGGGTCTTCTTTAAGAAAAAGAAGTGTGGGGGGGTGGAGATAAAAATATGAACAATAAAATGGCAATAAATGCATATCTATCAACAATTGAATTTTAAAAACAAAATGAACAAACAGAATAGAAACAGACTCATAGATGCAGAGAATATTTTGATGGTTGTCAGATGGGAGGAAGTTTGGGGAGATGGGTGAAAAAGGGAACGGGATTAAAAAGTACAAATTGGTTGTTATAGAATAGTCATTGGGATGTAAAGGATAGCCTAGGAGATATAGTCAATAATATTCTAATAACTGTATATGGTGTCAGATGGGTACAAGATTTATTGGGATGATCACTTAGTAAGTTGTGTCCTGTCTGATCACTGAGGTTTACTATATAATAATGTATGCCAACTGTAAATGAAAAGAGAAAAAAAAACACCTGATCCCTTTCCCACAGTTCCTTCTCTCTGAAAATGAGGCTGCTCAAACCCCTCTGCCGGTAGGTATATGCCTGGTCAGGAAGACTGAAGGAGCACCACCTCCATATTGGGTAGTTTTGTTATTGGAGTGCTCTATTCAAGAACGAGATATGGTTGTCATTGTTGCCAAGTACTTTTACCTACTTGCAGCAAGTAAAGGAAACGGGATTTATGCCCCAAGCTTTGTCTCCCACAATGGAGGCTTAGCCATTGCTTATATACACTATTCAGCCAATTACACATTGATTTCTTCTTTGCAGTTGGCTACACTTACCTGGTTGCGTTCTTGTCAAGCTCATCCTGTTTACAGCTGCTCTGTAAAATACTGTTACATTTTAACATTTAGCAAGAACAGCATTTAGTAAGAACCACCCAGACTTGGAGACCCTTGTCCTATCTAATAATTCCCTCCTGAGATTTTTCACTCATTTTTGAGGTAATGGGGACAAGGGTCATACTTCTGTCACTGCTTCCTGCTGAACATGGACAGAGTAGCTCCTTTTGAGTTAGAGGAGTGAAATCCTATGCCTGACTTATGAAAGCCTCGGGGTCCCCTAGGTTCTGGGATTACTGAGAACAGGAGTGCGTAATTGCCATGATTAGTTTGCCTTTTCAGAGCAGCTTGAGGGCAGACCAGAGTGTGCAGGAATACTGTGGATCTGGTTCTGTGTTGTCACTGGGTGATAGAGCTGGCTTCACCTGAGAGTGATAGATGCAGGAAGGTGTATCTTGTAGTTTAAGAGAAGAATGAGTTATTAATAATACCAAATGGGGACCTGTCCATGTTGGATTCCGTTGATCTTGCAAGGATCCTGATTTCCAACCTTTTAAATATACCTGGTTCCCTGGATCATACGGATGTAGCTTAGTGTCTATTGGTGTGGGTAAAATCAGATTCGCGTTTTTATTTGTTTTCAGTTACTTTTCCTAACTGGATAATCTGTTTAACAGCCTGTTTTAGAAATGGGTCTGGGCATTCTAAAATGTGAGAGGAGCCCGCAAAGGCCTACCTTACGTAAGTTCAAAAGGACGTGATATAGGTATTCCTCGGTGCTTCCCTGCAGGGTCAGGGCGATTGGTCGTCATTTGAGCCAGGTGTCCTGGGTTTCCTAGCACAGTTTGGCCAAGGTCTTTCTGAGCATTTGATCACATTGTTCTGTTTTTCCTGAGGACTGTCATCTGCTCAAATGTATGGCCCAGCTAATTTGAGAGCCCAAGCTACTCCCTTTGTTCTGTTCACCTGCCAGAATGGCTACCATCAATAAATCAGCAAACAAATGCTGGCGTGGGTGTGGGAAAAGGGAACCCTCGTGCACTGCTGGTGGGAATGCAGACTGGTGCAGCCATTGTGGAACATAGTATGGAGTTTCCTCAAAAAATTAAAAATGGAACTGCCATTTGACCCGTTAATCACAATTTTGAGACTATATACTAATAATCCTGAAATACCAATCAGAAAGAATATATGCACCTCTGTGTTTATAGCAGCATTCTTTACAATAGGTAAGATCTGGAAACAGCTCAAATGCCCATCAGTAGATCAGTGGATAAAAAAGCTGGGGTACATTTACATAATGGAATACTACACAGCTGTAAAAAAAATAAAGAGCTCTTATGCTTTGAAGCAGCATGGATATTCCTGGAAATTATTATGCTAAGCAAAATAAACCAGTTAGAGAAAGAAAAATATCACATGATCTCACTTATATGTGGAATCTAATGAACAAAATAAACTGACAAATAAAATAGGTCCAGAGGAGTGGATGCATGGAACAGAATATCAGAGCTCAGAGGGGAGGGGGTTGGGGCAGATGGGAAGAGATTAACCAAAGAATATATTTACATATATGCAAAGCCCATAGACTCAGAATAGTGTGGGGAAGGCTTGGGATGGGACAGAGGCTGGGTGGAGGGGGGCAAAGGGTGGGATAACAGGAGACATCTGTAATACTGTCAAAAAAAAAAGAAAGAAGAAAGAAAGAAAGAAAGAAAGAAAGAAAGAAAGAAAGAAAGAAAGAAAGAAAGAAAGAAAGAAAGGGAGAGAAAGAAAGGACAATGCACTTGAACAGGAAGAGGGTATTGGGGATTGGACTCTGAGATGGGAGTCTGCCATTCTCCTAGGTCTTGTGGCTCCTGAATTAAACCTCTTCCCTTTTGCACCAGTACCTGCCTCACCAGTTTTGCTTTCATTGCAGCAGGAAGCCAAACCTACATTTTTGGTTTTTGTTTGTTTCTTTGTTTCTTTGCTTGGTTACACTACCACTGCCCCATTTCTTACATTTCTTAATTTGTATAAGCACTTAATTTCTTAAATTCAAATAAACAGAGGTTTCTTTCAGGGCTGCATTCAGGGATCAAATTTGAGTTTCCCATGCTAGCACATTTACTTGTCAGAGAAACAAGGCAAATGCAAACATACACACAAACAGCAAAATCCAACTCCTGCATGAAGACAACCAGACCAGAGATGTCACTCAAGGACAGCTAGGATTATGGAACCAGAGATCATCACAGATGATTTTTTTGATTGCCTGTTGGTGTTCCTCAACCGTCCAGATTTAGACCTAGGTTGGGCCCTAAAACCGGCATCCTGGCGACAGTTCCTGCCCCACCAACCTGAAGCCAGGCATGAACCAGAACTGAAACTACCATTCCAATGACTCTATTCCCAAAATAGGAATAGAAACACTACTTTAAGTGAACACAGGGATGACCTACCCAGCTCCCTTCGGAAGTGCTAAACAAAGCAGATTCAAGTGGCCACTGCACTTTGCTGTAGAAGAAGGCCACACAGCTGTTCTGGTGGGTGGTCAGCACCAAGTGGAGTCTCCTATAGAGCAGATTCTCTGTCCAGTGGAGATGCAGGAGACTAAGCCACGGATGAGCTCCTGCTACTACTTTGCCAATGGCCCCACCAGACCGAAAGGGAGTCCTTTTAAGAGCGTCACCAAATTGTTATCAAACTTAAGGGGTTCACCCACTTGGGGGGTTCCTTTTTAAAAAAATATTTTTTTATAGATTTCAGAGAGGAAGGGAGAGGGAGAGAGAGATAAAAACATCAATGATGAGAATCATTGATTGGCTGCCTCCTGCACGCCCCCTACTGGGGATCGAGCCCGCAACCCAGACATGTGCCCTTGACAGAATCGAACCCAGGACCCTTCGTTCCACAGGCCCACCCTCTATCCACTGAGCCAAACCAGCTAGGGTGGAGTTTTCTTTTCAAAAACAAGACATAGTTGTAGCAAGGTAGTTTTATTTACTTGCAGCAAGTAAAGGTGTCAAGGGGTTCTCATTTGAAGCTTCCTCTGCAGAAGGGAAGTTTAGGCATTGCTTTTGTATACACTACTTAGTCAATTACATGTTGATTTCTTCTTTGCTGTTGGCTACACTTACCTGGTTGGGTTCCTGTCAAGCTCATCCTGTTTATAGCTGGTCTGTAAAATACTATGTATTAACATTTAGCAAGAATAGCATTTAGTAAAAAAACACCCAGACCTTGAGACCTTGTCTCATCTAACAGTTTCAGTGTCAAATCACCTATTACCCTCCTAATACAAGCCAACAACACCTCTCACCTGGACCACAACAATAGCAATATACCCTGTACCTTGAACAAGGACCAGCACAAACTAGGAGCTTAATAAAATATTATTGAATGAATAATTGAATGGATGAGTTCCTACTTGTCTTGAATCAGTGATCCCATCCTGGTTCTCTGACCCTTTTGTGTGCCTGCTGCTGAGAACCAGCCATGATTCCTTATCTCTAAGGCCACAGCCCTGCCCTGTCCTCACCAGTCCTTTTGACAGCAGAGTATTAGTCTACTGGGACTGCTATAACAAAATAAAAATAGATTGGGTAGCATAAACAACAGAAAATTTTTTCTCACAGTTCTGGAGGCTAGAAGTCTAAGATCAGTTTTGGTTTCCCCTGATCCCTTGTTCTTGACTTGCAGATGGCCTCCATCTCTTTGTGTGCCAATGTAGTCATCCCTCCATCTGTGTATAGTGTGTCCTAATCTCCTCTTTTTATAAATATACTAGTCATATTGGATTAGGGCCCACACGGGTATGGTCTCTAGACCTGGCCTGCACCCGGGCAATCTTCCCCAGCTGCCTGCAGCTGGCCCCGCCCCCTGCTGCCACCCACCCCCGGTTCCCCATTTGCCATCAGGTGATCGGAGCCTGACGGCGGGGAGAAGGGACCGAGAGGTCGGCTGTTCCTGCCTGCTCGCCAGCCCCAACCACGCTGTGGGTCACCCTCTGTGTGTGGGGTGACCGGCAGGGCCGGGGCCTTGACCTGGCGCTGCCCGCAACCCCCGCCACCCACCCCCAGTTCCCTGTTTTCCATCAGGCTATCAGAGCCTGACGGCAGGGGGATGGGACCAAGAGGTGTTCAGTGCACCTCATAGTGACTGGTCGAGCGGTCGTTCTGGTTGTTCCACAGGGTAAATTTGCATATTAGCCTTTTATTATATAGGACTAGTCATATTGGATTAGGGCCCACACATAGACCTCATTTTACCTTAATTACTTCTTTAAAAGTCTTATCTCCAAATACAGTCACATCCTGAGGTTCTCTGGGTTAGGCCTTCAATATATGAATTTGAGGAGTGGAGACACAATTCAACCCATAGCAAGCCATAGCAAGCCATCACAAGCAGAATCCTCTGTCTCTTACAGCTGGATTTCTCTTGGTCCTGCCTATTCTTCTTGCTCCTAGAATGCCCACTGCTGTGCTCTCTGCCATTTTTGATGTCCTGTTGCTTCCTGCTATTCCTCCTTGATGCCAACTCCTCACAGGACAACCCCCTGTTGTCTGTTGCCTCGCCTGAGCTGGCATTCTTCCCATCACCTGCAGCTGGTCTTCTCCAAACACTTGCCCTTGCAGGCTGCACTTAATCCTTCTATATCTGACTGTGTTACTGGATACAACCCTAAATCTAAAACTGCATACATACATACACACACACATACATTCACTCATTCTCGGTCTCAGTCTGTTATGATCACTGGGGTACATTTTTTAAATAGCTGAAGAATAATAATGCCTGACTGAAGAAAGTTAAGTGGTCTCACAAAGATAAAATTTACTCACAATTACACAATGATATTATGCCTCACCCACAGAGAATCTAGGTCAATTGATTTGGGATGGGGCCCGATATCTATTTTTTTATTTTTATTTTTTTTTTTTATTTTTTATTTTTTTTTTAATATATATATTTTATTGATTTTTTACAGAGAGGAAGGGAGAGAGAGAGAGAGTTAGAAACATCGATGAGAGAGAAACATCGATTAGCTGCCTCCTGCACATCTCCCACTGGGTGGCCCTGCCTTCAGCCCCACCACTCCTTGGGTGTAAAATGCCCCCACGACCCCTCAGTCCGCAGGCCGACGAGAATCTAGGTCAATTGATTTGGGATGGGGCCCGATATCTATTTTTTTTAAACAGGTAGTTAAGGATCTCTAACTGGTAGAACAAACCAATCAAACTGAGACAAAAATCAGGCTAGAACATGAGCAAAACTAGGCTGGAAGATCTAGGGTATCCCATATGTGACTTGCAAATGTCACTCAATACAGAGGTGGGTGGCCCTGCCTTCAGCCCCACCACTCCTTGGGTGTAAAATGCCCCCACCCTTTGATCTGAGAAGTTGCAGGTAACTTATTAGTGCCCTCTGCCATGCAGAGCAGTCTGGATGGGGCTCAAAAATGACTCTGGGTACAGGCAAGTGTTCCTTCTGCTGGGCCATCTGATAATGTCCTGCAGGCTGTTGAAAGACAGGGCAGTGGTAAAAGAACAGCTAACCTGGGGCTCACTCAAATGACAGATGAGCTCTGGACATTGGCACGCCTCCCTGGCTTCCTGGGGCTGATCTGTAGTCCCCCACTGCTGTCCTATAGGTGGGACTCTCACCCCCCACCCCCAGGTCTTCCTCCAGCCTCCTAGGTCCCCTGTACGCCTCCCCCCTCGCCCCCTCTCCCCCACCTGCCGCCCCAGTCCAGAAGACTCCGGGTGAAGGGACTTGGTCAGGCTCTCCCTCTAGTCTCTTTCCAATGTGTTCTTAGGGCAAAGCTCAATTCCTCATGCTTCCGGGCCTTTCCTTTTGATTCTCAAGGGCCTTTTCTTCTCTCAATAAAACCTGGTTCTCAGCAAATAAAAGACTTTGGCTTTCAAAACTATTGTTTTTGATGTGGGCTTCAAGAGGCTATTTTAAAAGTCAGAAAACTGAACATTGTTTTGTTCTGTTTCTTTCTCTGCATTCCGGTTGTACCAATCCTTTCTCCTCGAGGCAATGCCTCTGATTTACTACGAGAAAGGTCAAGTGAAAAAAGTGCAGCAAAGAAAAGTACAGAGATTACCATTTCAACATTCTTTCTCTCCGTAAGGAATATTGCAAGTGACCACACCAGTCCACTCATTTCCACCCTAACAAGTGAGCTGGCCACAGGCAAACTGAAGTAGAAATCCTGATTAATCAAGATTCATCTTGATAATAAAAATTCTAAATGACAATTATTAAAACATTATTTTTCTCAACAAGTTAATGGCAAAAAGGGAGGCAAATGGCTCTAGATTCAAAGAAATGTTAGAGATCTATCAATCTTGTTTGGAGTGTGTTTTGAGCAAACCACTGTCAAAAACCATTTTTGAGACAATAAGGCAAATTTGATTATGGACTGGGTATGAGATGATACCACAAAATTATTAAATTAAATGTGACAATAGGATTTGGTTATGTAATGAAACATTATTATTTTTTTCTTTTTTTAAACAGATGCATACCGAAGTATGGGTGAGATGACAGGGTGTCTGGGGAAAAGAGGGGAGAGTAAGACAGGAAAGAAGAAGAAAGCAAGGAAGAAAAAAGGGAGAAAGAGAGGCAGGGAGGGAAAGAGGGAGGGAAAGAAAACCAGATATTTTGGCAAGAAGCAAAACAAATAGAAAAGAAAAAGCAATATTAATTAAGTGTGGCAAAACCTTGACAACTGTTGGATATTAATGATAGATACATGGGGATTTATTATGTTATTATCTCTATTTTTGCGAAAGTTTGGAAAGTTTCATAATAATGTTTTAAATTGTGAAACCTGTGCAAGAAAAGACAGACTAAGCAATGGAAAAGAATAAAAGGACCAGAAACAGTTTTAAATATTTACTGTTTAAGAATCCTATCTAATAAAGAGGGAATATGCTAATTGACCCTCACACCGTCGTAAAGATGGTGGCGCCCACAACCAATAAGAAGGAAATATGCTAATTGACTGCCCGCCCTCAAAGATGGCAGTGCCAACAGCTAATAAGGAGGGAATATGCTAATTGACTGCCCCACCCTCAAAGATGGCAGCACCCAGTTCCCTCAACCCCCCAGCCGCCCAGGGCCGCCCGAGGCTCAGGTAACCAGGGCTAGCTGAGGCTTGTGTTGCCGGCAGTGGCAGCAGCAGAGGTGTGATGGGGCGTCGCCTTCCCCTAATCACCAGGTTGCCTCCCGCCCCTGAGGGCTCCCGGACTGTGAGAGGGGGCAGGCCAGGCTGAGGGCTCCTCCCCTCCAGTGCATGAATTTTCATGCACCAGGCCTCTAGTTTATTATATTACTGATTTGCAGGCAGGTGAACTCTTTCTTCAGATAAAATCTTAAGTGGATCCCTAATGTATAAATCAAGAAAGAATCTAGCTCATTTACCACTTCCTTGTCTCTCCAGGAAACTGCAGAAGTAACTCAGGGAAACCCTGTGGCCCTGCAGAACTCAACTTGAAAACCTCTGCAGTATATGATGAAGGAAGCCTCTCAAATCCTGCAGAAAAAATGTACTACTTAATACATGCATTGGACAACTGGCTAACAATATGGGAGAAAAAAAATAAAACTAAATCCTTACCTCACATCATATACAAAAATAAAGCCCAGTTGACATTAAAATGTGTTTAAAGTACAAAGGGAAGTCATAAAAGTATTATAAAAAAATAAGTGAATATTCTAAAATATTGATAAAGAGAAGGGCTTCCTAAGCAAGTCAACAAAAACATAAGTAATAAAGGAAAAGTTGATGTCTTTGATGATATAAATATCTATAAGTTTTATATGACAAAGAATAAACCATGCTCCACAAAAAGGATAAAAAGAATGTATGTGACAAAACTTTAATATTTTTGACCATTAGGTAATATTTCAAATCAATAGCAAAGAAACAAACACTCCAGTAAAATGAAAGGACCAAGTACTAAAAAAATCATATAAGGAAATATAAGTTATCATAAATATATAAAAAGTATGTACTCTCACTATCACTATTGATCAGAGAAATACTGTAAATGAAAGTAATAATGAGAATAGTTAATGCTAACTCTTAGTTCAATATGGCGGACTTGATAAGCTGGAAATTCTGCCGTTAAACATCTAGAAATACTAAATAAAATATACTTAACATCATTTTTAATGCATAACCAAATACAGGCACTACACAAGAGACCAAACCAAAAAAACTAAAAATCAGAATGGAAACTAGAGCTGAAAAGTAGTTGCCTGGGTTTTGGGGAGGGTTGTCCTCTTCTTAGTAGCACAGACTTACTTAGGGACAGAAGAAAAGGAACCGAGACACTCGGTAAATCCAGAATTCTCAAAAGGCCACACCCCACACTCCCAGCACAGATGCAGGTGTGCATGGTTTAGGAACCCCAAATCAAGCAATTCATGTTAAAAATGGTTCCAGGGTGGCAATAACTCTGGGGCAATAAGAAGAAGCAAACATAAATTTCCCTGGATGGGTTCATCTCCACCCAGGCCATACAGAATCACCATAGATTAAGCTTTAATAAGAAAAGCTAAGAACCCAAAATTACAAAAGAGTTAACAAATCACAATGAACAAGAGTCAGCTGATAAAAATAATAGAGTTACTAGAATAAAACTTTAAGTTAAATATATTTAAGAATTATTAAAGCCTCAGTTGGTTGAGCCTCGTCCCATGCACCATGAGGTTGCTGGTTGGATTCCCTGTCAGGGCACATGCCCAGGTTGTGGGCGACCTCCAGTAGGGGACATGTGTCTCTCTCATCCATGTTTCTATCTCTCCCTCTCTCCCCTGTTCCTCTCTCTGAAACCAATAAAAACCTATTTTAAAAAAAGAATTATTAAGATATAAAATGCTGTCTCAGCAACATAGGAAAAGAATAAAGCTTTCTACAAACTAGTAAGAAATACCATTTTTGCCTATTGAATGATAAAGTATTAGAAAAGGATAAAAAAATATAATGGTCAGTGTTGCTAAGAATATAGAAAAATTTTTATATACTGCTAGTAGAAGTAAAAACTCATCATTCCAGAGGGCAATTTGGCAGTATATCAAATGATTTAGCAACAACAAAAAAGTACATATCCTTTGACCAAGTAATTTTACTTCTAAGAATTTATCCTTAAAATAATTCATAATATTACCCTAAGACAAAGGCACAAAGATGTTTATTGGTGCATTTTGCATGGTAAAAATGTAGGGAGGGAAACTCTCAATGTCCAATAGAAGGGGAATGGTCACACAAATTATGACATCTTCATCTGATTGAAATACTATGCAGGCAATAAAAATAATGTTGTATAGATATATTTATTGACATGGAAAGATGTCCAAAATATACAGATGAGTGACAAAAAGCAAGTTATCCTATTTAATAAAAGGCTAATATGCAAATAGACAGAATGGCAGAACCGAACAACCGGTAGCTATGACATGCGCTGACCACCAGGGGGTGCGCCCAGAACATGGCGGGCATTGGCAGTAGTGGGATGGTGGAGCAGGTGAGTAGGGGTTCCAGACCAAGGCAGGGCGCCGATCGCTGTCATCGGGGCAAGCCTCTGGTGGTTACTGAAAATTCTTTGCTCCTGCGCACCACAGTCCTGCCTGGCATTTGTACCTGTTATTGGCGCCAACCCTGCTCCCACTGGCTGCTGGCACCTGGTGCCGGCCCCCATCACTCGGTGCCGTCAGCGGTGTGAGCGGCAGCTGCCAGCCTTGATCGTCCTCAGGGCTTCTCCACCTCTCCCTGCTCCTGAGGGGTGATTGGGGCTGGCAGTCACCTCTTGCACTCGCTGCTGGTGATGGCCCTGCTTGCACCCACTGATGGCACTGGAGCTGCTGCTCACACCCACTGCCGGTGCCAGCCCTGCTCACACCCACAGCTGGCACCCGGCGCCATCAGTGGGTACAAGTGACGGCTGCCAGCTCCAATTGCCCCTGAGGGCTTCTCCACCTTCTGCTGCTTCTGAGGGGCAATTGGGGCAGCAGCCGCCGCTCGCACCCACTGACGGCGCCAGCCCCACTCAGACCCTGTTGGCACTGGCCCCAATCACTCCACGCTCGGTGGGTATGAGTGGGGCTGGTGCTGTCAGCGCATGGGAGCGGCAGTGGCAGCGGGAGTGGGGCTGCTGGCAGACAGGGGCCCGGGGCTGTGGCGGGAGGGACTGGGCAGGGGCGCGGAGGATGGGCCGAGACCTGCCCCTGTGCCCACCACAGCTTCGCGGCCCACAGTTTCTTTCAAGGTGCACAAATTCGTGCGCTAGGCCCCTAGTAGATCAATAAGATCCAACTTAAAAAACTGTGTGGCTCATTAGGGGAAATTCAAATGATCAATAAAAGATATGCTAAAGTTCACAAGTAATCAGTAGTGAAAATTAAAACAATGGTGCCATATTGCCTTATACTCATCAGGATGGCAAACATCAGAAAAGTGGATCCACGAGGAGGCTGGCGAGGACTTGGGGAGGCAGGAACTCTCAGGCAATGCTGATGGGAATACAAACAGGCACTCTCACTGAATTTAGCATAATCTGTAATAGAAGCTCTTTGGCCAAGTGATGTCATCTCAATAAATTCTCATTCCCATCTACAAGAGGACAGCAAATAGGATGTTCATCTTATTTGTGGTCGAGGAGTGCTGGAGGTACTCCAAGTGTCCCTCATTAAGAGATAAGAAAAGTAACGCGCTGCCTTTGAGTCCCCGCTGCGCCTGCGTGTGGCGCCGGGGGGGTCAGGCTGCAGCACCAGAGCAGTTGCTTGTGCATAACTGGGGCCTACGGCTCTTTGCCCGCGACCCTTTTAACCCGGAGCGACAGGACCGCACAAAAAAAAAAAAAGAGAGAGAGAGAGAGATAAGAAAAGTAAAATGTGGAAAATGCATATTATGGCATAATATGTAGCAGTAAGAAGAAACAGTCTATATGGATAATTGTTTTTGTGTTGTGGTTTTTTTGTTTTGTTAACCTCACCCGAGGATATTTTTAATTTTTTTTTAATTTGTATTGATTTCAGAGAGGAAAGGAGAGAGAGGGAGAAACATAAATGATTTGACAGAATCATTGATTGGCTGCCTCCTGCACACCCTCTACTGGGGATCGAGCCCACAACCTGGGCATGTGCCCTGATAGGGAATGTGCCCTGACCAGGAGTTGAACCGTGACCTCCTGCTCATATGTCAACACTCAACCACTGAGCCACACTGGCGGGCCCTAGGATATTTTTCCAATGATTTTTAGGGAGAGTGGAAGGGAAGGAGGAAGAGAGAAGAGAGGGAGAGAGGGAGAGAGAGAGAAACATCGATGTGAGAGACACATTGATTGGTTGCCTTCCACACACCCCAATTGGGCTGGGATTGAACCTGCAACACAGGTACAGGCCCTTGACTGGAAATCAAACCCTTGACCCTACAGTGTGTGGACCAATGCTCTAGCCACTAAGCAACACAAGCCAGGGCTGGATAATTGTGTTTTACATGTTCAATGAGAAAAGCAGGAAAAATTTTAAGTCAATATATTCATATGTTACTATATCAAACTAAAAGGGTTTTGCACAGCAAAGAAAACCATCAATAAAATGAAAAGACAACCCAGTGAATGGAAGAATATATTCACCAATGATATAACTGATAAGGGGTTAATATTCAAAATTTATAAAGAACTTATAGCCCTCGCCGGTTTGGCTCAGTGGATAGAGCGTCAGCCTGCGGACTCAAGGGTCCCAGGTTCGATTCCGGTCAAGGGCATGTACCTTGGTTGTGGGCACATCCCCAGTGGGGAGTGTGCAGGAGGCAGCTGATCGATGTTTCTCTCTCATCGATGTTTCTAACTCTCTGTCCCTCTCCCTTCCTCTCTGTAAAAAATCAATAAAATATATTAAAAAAAAAGAACTTATAAAACTTAATACCAAAAAAACAAACAGTCCGATTCAAAAATGGGCAAATGAGCTGAATAGACACTTCTCCAAGAAAGACATTCAAAGGGCCAATAGACATATGAAAAGATGCTCAATGTCACTAATCACCCCAGAAATGCAAATTGAAACCGCAATGAGATATCACCTGGCACCTGTCAGAATGCCTATCTACATATATAAAAGCGTAAGCGACCATTATGACAGAACACCTAGTCAACCGGTTGCTATGACTTGCACTGACCACCAGGGGACAGACGCTCAATGCAGGAGCTGCCCCTTGGTGGTCAGTGAGCTCCCACAGCCAACCTCCCACAGCCGGCCAACCTCCCACGATCCTTTCCCCTGGCCGGCCCCAAGATGACCCTGATCGCCAGCCAGGCCAAGGGACCCCACCCGTGCACGAATTTGTGCACCAGGCCTCTAGTCATCAATAAATCAACAAACAAGTGTTGGTGAGGTTGTGGAGAAGAGGGAACCCTTGTGCACTGTTGGTGGGAATGTAGATTGGTGCAGCCACTGTGGAACGCAGCATGGAATTATCTCAAAAAATTAAAAATGGAATTGTCTTATGACCCAGCAATTCCGCTTCTGGCAATATATCTGAAAAAACTCCAAACACTAATTCGAAAGAATATATGCATCCCTATGTTCAGTGAAGCACTATTTATAATAGCCAAGCTATGAAAGCGCCCAAGTGCCCATCAATAAATAAGTAGGTTAAAATGCTGTGGTACAGCCCTGGCCATTGTGGCTCACTTGGTTGGGTGTCATCCTATGTACCAAAAGGTTGCAGGTTTGATTCCCCATCAGGGCACATGCCAAGCTTGCAGCTCGATCCCCAGTAGGGGTGTGAAAGAGACAGCCACGCTCACATCTCTTTCTCTTTCTTCCCTCATCTCTCTCTAAAAATCAATAAAAATATATTATTTTAAAATGCTGTGGTACATTTACACAATGGAATGCTACTGGGTTGTAAAAAAAAAAAAAAGAAGAAGGAAATATCTTACCCTTTGTGACAGCATGGGTGGACCTGGAGAGTATTATGCTAAGTGAAATAGGACAGTCAGAGAAAGACAAGTACCATATGACTTCACTTATATGTGGAATCTAATGAACAAAATAAACTGACAAACAAAATAGAAACAGATTCATAGATACAGAGAACAGCTGCCAGAGGAGAGGAGGCTGGGATCTGGATGAAAAAGGTAAAGGGATGCCGAAACCGGTTTGGCTCAGTGGATAGAGCGTCGGCCTGCGGACTGAAAGGTCCCAGGTTCGATTCCGGTCAAGGGCATGTACCTGGGTTGCGGGCACATCCCCAGTAGGAGATGTGCAGGAGGCAGCTGGTCGATGTTTCTCTCTCATCGATGTTTCTAACTCTCTATCTCTCTCCCTTCCTCTCTGTAAAAAATCAATAAAATATATTTAAAAAAAAAAAAAAAAAAAGAAAAAAAAAAGAAAAAGGTAAAGGGATTAAGCCAAAACCAAACACCTCATAGACAGACAATAATATGGTGATTACCAGAGTGAAAAGGAGGTGGGGGGAGGTAGGAGAGAGTAAAGGGGAGCTAAATGGTGATAGAAGGAGGCTTGACTTGGGGTGGTGAACACAATACAATATATAGATGATGTATTATAGGATTGTACACTAAACCTATATAATTTTATTTTATTTTATTTTATTTATTTATTTTTAAAGATATTTTAT
>NW_005871109.1:3871495-3890112 GCF_000147115.1 Myotis lucifugus
CCCCGAAATAAAATATTGTGTAATAAGTAAAATGCATTTGTGATGTTTCAAAAGTATCTTAATATTCAGAACTGCTGTTGGATAAATGTACATAACCCACTAAATTCAGCTGCCTGTGTGGTCACAGTCCTTTTATTGTTTTTCCAGAATGTTCCAAAATAGCTTTTAGAACAAGACCAGTGGGACCACCAGATAGCTATCTAGCCTCACCCTTCTTCCCATGCAAATGAAGACCAAGCCTCCAGTCCAGCTTTGGCAGAAACCTCTATGGGACGCAGGATAACAAGGCCCTCTCCTTGGCTGAAGAAAGGAAGGGCAGCACTCCTAGCTCTCTCTCAGAGTCCGTTTACAACAACGTCTGAAAAGCTGCCTTGGGCAACAGTTGCCAAAGACAAAAGGTTCCACCTCAAGGGTGGAAACTCTATTTGCAGCTTTGTAGACACAGGTGTTCCTCCAGGAGACTCAAGACCTACAGTGCTGGACTGTGTTTGGCCAGGAATAGCTCAGAAAGCCTTTCCCTCAGAAGCCAGCTCTTGAGGCCTTCAGTGTATGTTCTAACTATATTTGGCAATGAAAACCAAAGAGGTCAGTGGCTTAGCTCAGTGGGGGGGCAGGGGGAGAAGACTAGTCCTGATTTATAATCCCTACTTCAAACCAAGACCAAGAATTTTAAAACTCACTTCATTTATTTATTTTGCCCTCACCGAGCATACCACTGAAGCAGCTCTTCCCAGTCCAACCAGCCTCATGTAAATCTTTCAGAACCACAGGTGTAAATCACCTACCCAAGCCATCCCCGGATTAGAGGACATTTGGGGACATTTGGCTTGAGAATCCAAATGTTAAAATTATCCCACTTTATTCTCTCTGTCTTCATAACATCAAAATAGCCTGTAGCCCTTGGGTGCAAATCCAAACTCCAGCACTTACTACTACTCACTGTGTGACCTTGGCCGGTTACTCTGTGTCTCTGAGGTTCAGTTTCTTTATCTACAACCCGAGATAATAACACCTACTTCACAAGGCTGCTATAAGAATTAAATGAGATAAGGTGTATAAAGTGGCTAGGAGAATGTCTAATACAAAGTAGGTGCTAAAAAAAAAAAAGAAAGAAAAGAACCTGTTTCTATTTGTCCCCAGACCCCCTCCCCACCATCACTCCCTTCCACTTCCACCCTTAACTGTGCAGCCAAGGTGTTGGATTTTTAAGAAATCGCCCGGCACCCTGTCTGATTACAAATATATGGTACCATTCCCACAGCCAGCAACAGTAGCTAAAGATAAAAGCTGTGTGTACTCCTTAGCTGCAGACAGGTCGAATCAGCTCACAAATGATTCATCACTGTTGATAAACGACGTGTTCTTGGCGTCAGAAGGCCTTACCCTGACAGGCTTCAACACCTTATGAAAAAAAATGCAGAAGGTAGATTGCATGGCTCCCAGAGTAGGTCCCCAGGGTTGATGGTGACCTCAGTCAATCCTGAACTTGTACCCGTCTGGTCTTAAGAGAGTCTCTGTCTCTTCAGACGTGTCTCCAATCACAGGATTTTCAGTTGGAAAGGACTCCAGCTGAGCAGCTGCCTCATTCAGCTCAGAGCTAAACCATCTCCCTCATTTGCCTTGGATTCCCTGAAGGGAGTCATAAGACTCCCTGGGCAGAAGGCTAGGTGCCTGTTCCCTGCTCAGGACAGCCCCAAGCTGTGCCCAACCTGTCTTTGGCAGCTTTTGCTGCCGGCTGAAGCTCTGCCAGGGTGCGGTCTGGCTGGAGGGCTCTGTGGTGATGGGACAAACCTTGGCTCAAGGAAAAGGGTGAGTATTTCATCCCAAGCCGCTGTCTGTGAGGCTGAGGTGTCTGCTGCTCTCTGCAGTTTCTGTAGCCCCTTCAGACCACCCAGAACACGCACTGGCACAGAAGTTCCGTGACTGTAAGTTTTAGGCACTCGTTCATTCATACATACCCTGTACCTTTTGCAATGCCCAGCACAGAGTTCCCTCCAAGTGGATGTTTATTAAAAGGCCCTTGGGGACAAGGATGGTCTGTGGCTATATTTGCAGCCCCCTCAATTCTAATAAATCTCACAAAATTAACATTAAATAGGACAATGAACCCCATGGAGATTGACACCATAGACAGCCAGGTGCCCAGTACTGAGGCCTTGTCTGGTCTGAAGGAAATTCCATGTGCTGGAATTCCATATGCTGGAGCTTCTTCTAAATTGAAATGCTTCACATTGGACCCCAGACCTAAGGCGTCCTTTCTTTCTTTCTTTCTTTTTTTTAAGACAAAGAATTTTTTTAAAATTTTTATTTTAATATATTTTATTGATTTTTTTACAGAGAGGAAGAGAGAGGGATAGAGAGTTAGAAACATCGATGAGAGAGAAACATCGATCATCTGCCTCCTGCACACTCCCTACTGGGGATGTGCCCGCAACTAAGGTACATGCCCTCAACCGGAATCGAACCTGGGACCCTTGAGTCTGCAGGCCGATGCTCTATCCACTGAGCCAAACCGGTTAGGGCATCTTTCCTTCTTTTTTAAAAAATGTATCTTTATTGTTGAAAGTATTCTTTATGTCCTCCCTTTTTTCCCCATTAACCCCACCCACCCACCCTGCACAGGCCCTCCCCCAGGCCCTTACCACACTATTGTCTGTGTCTATGGGTCAGCATGTAAGTTTATCTTTTTCAATGTATATGCAAGCATTTTCTGAAAGGAACTATTCTAGGCCCTCAGAAGGGGCCTTGTGATATGCAATCGATACAAAAGGCGCAGGAGAAGGTTGAATACTGGACACATTTCCATTCTCCAAACTCACCCTCTGACTATCTTCACCAGGAAGATTTCTGAGATCACCTACTAGCATAAGCACCAACGCTTCAGCCACGCCTTGAAGTAGAAAGGCCAGGGAGCCCTAACTGGTTTGGCTCAGCGGATAGAGCGTCGGCCTAAGGACTCAAGGGCCCCAGGTTTGATTCCGGTCAAGGGCATGTACCTTGGTTCCGGGCACATCCCCAGTGGGGAGTGTGCAGGAGGCAGCTGATCGATGTTTCTAACTCTCTGTCCCTCTCCCTTTCTCTCTGTAAAAAATCAATTAAAAAAAAAAAAAGGCCAGGGAAACTTCTGGAAAGGACAAGCAGTTGGTCTCCCCTTCCCCAGTAGTCTGGGTCTTCAGGATACTGGAGGGGGGGGGGGGGGAGGGAGGAATTGGGCAGGAAAATCAAAATCAGGGGTGTCTCCTCTTTTCTTCCCCTTCTGTCCTAGTCCCATGTCCCCTTGCCTTGTTGTCACTCAATGGGGCTGAGCGTCCAGCTTCTATCACCGGAACTGGGGTCAACTTCCAAGATGATGAAGCATAAAGAAAGCAAAGAGGAAGGAAGGAGAGAAAGGAAGGCTGGAGAGAAGTGAGAAAAAAATGAGAAAGGTTTGGGAAGGAGGAAGGAAGAGGAGAGCAGCAAGGGGAGGTGGAACAATGAAGGTCTGAGGCTGTCAGAGGCGCACGGTTCCTGCGGCACGTCCGTCCCGCGTGCCTCCGGCCCGCAGCTGCACAGCGCGCAGCGTGTGGCCGCTGAGTCACAGTCCCCGAACCGGGAGCCGCCGTGCAGGTCTGGGGGGCTGGCCCTGCTTGGCAACATCTGCGAACTGTTTTTTTTTTTTTCGTTTTTTTTTCTTTCCTCCTTCATTAAGGCTATGTGCCGACTCCCACGTAGGAGAACTTATTAAACCGCACGAACTTATTAAACCGCACGTACTGCCTGCCGGCTCTCGCGCTGGTCCGAGCCGGCCGGCTGGGGGCGCCACAGCCTCGCTTATGAGCCTGCCGGCCTGCAGACGACCGAGGTGTCTCGCCCCGCCGCCGGTTTCCCGGAGGAATCGGAACATTTTGCGGGAGTATCCTCTCACTCGAACACCGCGGCAGCCCTGGGGAGCTCCTCCCTTAGCAGGCTCCGGAGACCCCCCACCCCCACCCCAACTAGCCGAGGCGCGCTTTCGCGCAGGGGCGTGAGCAACTCCGTAAAACCTGGGACGCGCAACCCGGAGAATCTATTCTAGGCGGTACCTCTAGCGTCCCCGCAAAGCCTTGGGCCATTGGTGCGAGGCTCCGTGCGCCCCGCAGGAGCAGCGGGACTCCTGACAGCTCAGCGGGCGCGGAGAGGGGCCAGCGCCCACCCGCGCAGCTCTCCCACCTCCCCACGCCAGGCAGCGCGACCCAAAGGCCCCCAGGCCGCCCAGGACCAGGGGCGCCCTCCCTCCTCCCCACGACGCGTGACCCGAGAATGAATCAGCATCGAGACAGTTTATTGGTTTGCTAGTTCGCATATCACCCTTTTAATGTAAATAGATTATACAGAGACGCGGTGTTTCCTTCTCCCACAAGAGGTAATCAGTCTCTTCCACACACACAAACTCGCACGCATCCCACGCAGCAGACAACGTTACACCTCGCTGAGACATTCACGTATTAAAACACTGAGGAGGGGGACAATACAATTGCTTTAAAATGCCCTTAATACAATATATATAATGTACAAAAATAGCTCTATATCTGAAGTTACGAAAGAAATCTTGACAACAAACTTAAATATCGATAGTTACCTCTGTATAGACAACACGCATTGCACTTTTCCTCTCTAGGTTTTGGAAGGTTCAAGTAATAGTGGGGCTGGCGCCCCGGTGGGGTGACACCCCGTGAGAAATCAGCTTGGGGGAAGGCACGGCAGCGGCTCGGACCCTGGCACGGGCAGGGTCTCGGCGTTTTATTCTCAGTTTCTGTCCGGGAGCCTGCAGATTCTACTCCCTGGGATTCCTCGGGCCCCCTCCCCGTCCCGCGAGACACCCAGGCCGGGGTTGGGCGAAAGGAACGCCGCCTCGGAGGAGGAGAGACCCCTGCAAAGCCCAGGGCTCGCCGCAGGAAGGTGCCTCCGGGACTCCAGGTCAGTGCAGGGCGGACTCAGCCCGGTCCCCGGGCGCTGAGAGGCTCGGCTCGGGAAGCCCTCCGCCTCGGGAGGCTCCATCCGAATGCAAATGCGACTGAAAGCTGCTACCACAGTTAAATCCTAAAGAGGGTGGCGAGCACTTGATTCGAGCGGGAGGCTGGAGCCAGGCGTGCGTGCGGCTGTGGGGACAGCAGAGTCCGGCCCGGGCCGGCCGCGGGCAGGGAGCGCCGGCGCCTGCGGCCGTAGCCCTGCGGGCTGATCTTGTTCCTCGGAGCGACGCCGTCCTTGTCCTTGTCTGTTAGCTGGTAGATCTGATGCGCCAGCTTCTGCACGCTGCACGTCCCGAAGCGACAGCCCGAGCTCCGCAAACCTTGGTATCTGTTCATACTCTGGCGGTAGCGCCTGACTCGGATGCGGGCGGTGTCCGGACTGCTGGAGAAGAAAAGGACAGCCCATGAGACCCCCCTTCCAGCAGGGCTCGGGCCCCCGACACCGGGAACCGGAGCCTTCTAGGACCAGAGGGGACTGGGAACTGCTACCGCGTTCCTGACGACCCCCAGGGCCGGGGCGGTGAAGAACTCCCCTTGCCCACCCCGCAGCGGCAGCGCCGGGCATAGTTACCTGGCCTGGGTGCCGCGAGAGGGCCCCGTCACGTCCTGTGGCTGAATGATGGTCTCGGCCAGCCCGGCCTTCATGTCAGCGAGCCCCGTGGGGTAGCTGCTGCTGGATACCCGAAGTTCCCTCTTCCCACGACTTAGCGCCCATTTATTCCATCTAGAAAACACAAACGGACTCGGTTCGCATGGGTCCGGGCGAGGTCCCGGCCCGTCGCTACCCGCGTTTCACCTCTAACCCCTCGGGACCCAGGGCCACGTCCACGAGGATCGAGGAAAGCCCTGCCTGCGACTCACTTCTTTCGGAACTCGGACGCCACGTCGAGCTGCGCGGTGTCTGCGCCTAGGAAGGCGAACGAGCCTAGGCACAGGAGGGCGACGGGAACCAGCTTCATCCCGGCGGCGATGCGCAGACCCCTGGGGTGGGAGAGAGAGGAGTGTGAGCTCCGGAACCTGCCGCACCGCCCTGGCTGGGCATCGAGGGCGGGCAGGGGCCCCGGGGCGGGCAGCGTCAGCCGCGTCTGCCTGGCTCGGACGCTTATCTGCCCCGGGCGCAGAGAGGCGCCAGCGGCATTTGCACTCGCCGAGCGGGTGACAGGCCCCGCAGGGGAGGCCTCTGCCCAGCGCCAGGTTCCCTGCTCAACTCTTCGGAATTCGGCTGACCGAGCAGAGGGGTCTGGAGTTCCAGTTACGTGTGCACGAGCTAAGCCCGGGATGTGGGGCGCACCCTCGCCAAGGACTGCTCACCCAGCGCCCCCAGTCTCCCGCCTGGGCAAGGGCCCCCTCTTCACACGCCCCGCCTGCCGCACCTACCTGCTGAGCACGGGATCTGCCAAGATCTGGGAGGAGAAAGTTCGAGACGGCGCTCTGGCTGTGGCAAAACCCCAACGTCCCAGCTGCAGCGAGAAACCAGAGGTGGTAAGGCTCCAACTGTTGCGTCTAGTGTCACCCAGAAACCTCTGAGTGGCAAGCGCCGGCTCCCCTGCTTTATAGGAGCGCAGGGGGCGGGGCCTTGGCTGCCCTTCCGCCCTCCCCCTCTTCCTTCCAGCGTGCGCGCTCCTAGATCGCGCGCGCTCATCGCTTGCCTGTGGGTGTGGGGTATGGAGTTTGGGGTTGAGGGGCAGGGGTATCCTTATGCCCAGAGGGCTTAGGGGTGAGCCTCAGGAGATGGGTGCAGGCATTTCCACAGTCCCGACTCTGGGCACAGGGTTCACACCGTAAGCCCAGGGCAAGCAGGGCGGTACAACCTCGTGGGGTCTTTCCCGAGTGTGTCTGCAGCCTACCGTGCGAGGCCTCCTGGCGTGGAGCTGCTAGAGCCAGCAGGGGTACCACGCGGATGGGCCAAGCCTGGCTCTCGGTAGCTGCGGTCTCCAGTGGACCGCGCCCTCTGCCGGCTCCGAGTCTGAGCTGGCAGGCGACCCCAGACTCCATCAGAGCAGCAGGCACAGGGCACAAAGCGTAGCCTAGAGGAGCCAACACCCACCCCCTAGAGCGGCGGAGACTCCGGGTTTCTGGAATGGGCTGGTAAGATTTCACAATAGGGCAAGGCTCAGCAAGGCTAGTTTTGAGAATTGGGGTGGGGGGGGGGTATTTTAAGTTTCAGAATTCCCGTGCCTATTTGGAAATACAGGAATCACCAACATTAGGGAAAAAGATACCATTTCGGTTTCCCTCCCCCTTGTAATCCAATTATTCCTTATAAGGTTACAACCTGTGTTTGCCCGGTTGCCTCAGACCCTTCATTCACCGACTCTCAACGTGAGGATTCACTGTCAGGGAGCACACCAATGCTTCCCCCAGTTAAAGGCTACAGTTTACAAAGCACGGCCACACCTTGATCCCCTTTGAGCCTCACACCTCACACCTCCCCTTGAATTACGCGAGGAAGGTGGCCTTCCTTTCCTCATTGCACTAAGTGGAAAGCTCAAGTTCAGAGGGAGAATGTATGTGTCCAAAGTCACACCGAAGGCAGTCTCAGCAGCAGAGTCCCACCTCGGCTGGCAAGCAAGCAAGCACGGGAACCTGGGGCGCGGCGTGGATTTTTCTACGCTAGGGTCATCCTCTCCTCAAACGGGGGAGGAGAGCGCGAGCCCCCGCCCAAGCATTTATGCCTGTTCACGATGAATCACCCTCAAGCACGTTTGTCACCCCTTTGTACTCTCCCATCACTGCTTCTTGACTCTACTTTCTTACTTGTCTTTTGGGGACCAAATCCGGGAGGGAACTCAGCCCCAAGAAAGGCTCCCTACTTCTTGAGTGCGAGCCCGTGGTGTCCCATCACCCACTCACTACCCCAGTCGCAGGTCCCGAAGCCCAGTGCCTAGACTGGGAGGCCGAGGGCGCGAGACCACGAGGACGCTATTGCAATTCGCGGTGTGAACGTGGGAAAGTCAAGTCCCTCTTCTGGTTGCCCCACCTGTAACCTGCCCCCAGCATGTCTCTCAGCCTCTTGCCCGCTCTGCCTGCTGGTTCTGCCCCAAGGACAGGCGGCGGGGCGGCGGGTCACGCGGACCTCGCCTGGACTGGGCCGCGTGCTACTGGCTCAGATGCCCTTTTCATTTCCCAGAACCATGGACATTGCACCTGGGGAAGGTAAGGGCGTGCCCCAGTAGTTCCGTCTGAGGACTCTTCCTCGAGTCACCTGAGCGGACCACCTGAGTTTCAGCTGAAGGCAGGGGCAGATTCCTGGCCCTGGAGGGTCAGGGCGGTGCAGCACAGCCTCCTGGCTGGCCGCAGGGCAGTCACCGCCGCAGACCCGGCTAGGCGGTTAGTCTGTCCACACCGCAGACAGCAGGTATGACTGCAAGTCTGCTTTGTTTCCAGCAGCCTCCCCATCCTGTTTGGTTTTTCTTGCTTGTCTCCCATGTCCCATCTCTTCCTTTTCAGTGCGTCCCCTGTTAAGTCAAGCTCATCGCACAGACCCTGTCCAGGACGGGCTGTCTGTCTTGTCTAAGGGATGGATGCGCCCCCATTTGTCGCCAGCTTTCGGCTGGGTCCGCGCCAGAACAAGGTTTTACTTTCATTTCCCAGGCGCGCGCCTCCGACTACTGGGGAGGTCAAGGACAGCTGGGCGCCGGCCTACAGCCAGGGAAGGTCGCGTGGGCTGGATTCCCCTTCCAGTTCCCACCAGCCCTGGGAGGTTTGGTCTGCAGAGGACTCTGCTGCTGTACCTCGTTGTCTCCTGTGTCCTTTAGGAAAGCCTCTAATCCCTCAGAGGTGAGCAGGCTCTAGCTCTGGCTACGGGATCAGGAAGCATGCTCTAGTTGTAAACCTCGCTCTGAGCTTTGGGCGGCTTGAACAAGTAAAGCAAACCCAGGAGTGCAGACTCGGATCTGTGTCTCTCCCTCTTCCCCGCTCCCCCCATCCCCCCTCCCTCACCCGCCAGCAGCTCGGTCGCGGTGCCAGAATTTCTCACTAGGGAGCCTTGGCACGCTCCTTATCAGCCCAGGTGCGCGGTGTAGCTCAGGCGCATAGAAATCCCGTGCTTGATAACCCTGACAATTCTTTCTTTAGAGTTCTGGGTTGGCAGCTCCGGAATTTGCTAGCCCATTCGTATCTGGAGAGAGAGAGAGAGAGAGAGAGAGAGAGAGAGAGAGAGAGAGAGAGAGAGGAGATCCTGGGATATAAGTAGAAAAAAAGCTATAAAATTTGCCAAATATTGGCATCTATTTAATTTCCGTGGAACCGCGGGTTCACTTATTTAATCATCGTAGAAGAAAAAAAATATTACTAGGATAGGTTTTCAGTTAAATGGTCAGATCTAGAAGGAAACAACACAGTGGGAGTTGTGCTGATTTGTTAATGTAGAGTTTCATCTATGCAAGTTACAGTGATTATAGATTCACACTGAGTACAAGGAAGGAAGGAAGGAAGGAAGGAAGGAAGGAAGGAAGGAAGGAAGGAAGGAAGGAAGGAAGGAAAGAACATCTTTAAAATCTCACTGGCAAGAGAAGAGAGAGAGAAAAAAAGAAATTCTGGTTAATAAGAACCCACATTTTTTTTTGTGCCCAAGAATTTTTAAAAGGTCAGATTGTAAATAAACCCCAACGCACTGTAATAAATGTGTGTATCCTGATATTATATATACAGACATACAAATATGCTGAAGGCTTGTTGTATAATGATGTCTTAACTTTTTCTTCACCTTGCAACTGAATTATTTTTAGGCCCTAGGTCCAAGCCTTTTTCTTAGTAATGTTTGGAATTTTAAAAAATTTGTGTTCGTGGCTTCTCAGCTAACATGGACACAATTCCTAAAGCCAGTGTGAGCAGACTCAGGTCATGTAGAAAAGTAATGAGAAACAGTAAATGATATTAATGACATTAATAAGAACAAAAGTGAGCAGCTAAATGCATTGCAGAATTATTGCAGATGCTTCTTTTTTCAAACAGGACATCTTATAATGTATTTACTATTCATACAGTTCAGAAGGCCTCTGCTAACCTGAGTGCTTGTTTACCAAGTTCATTTGAAAACACAAAGTGGGGTTAGAGAAAGGACACAATCAGCTTTGTGGATTTGCTCACCCACGTGGAGAAGTAAAGAAGGATACAAAGCAAAGCTCACAGCACTTTTGAGGGGTCTTTAACTTCTTCAAGGAGCTAATAAAATATAGGTCCTTTCCAGAAAAAATGCACATGTACACAAACCAATTTAAATTAGGCATACAGTTTCAGGAGGTTGACCAAGCTAAGAATGCTGACACAGAACAAAGACCACTGTTTCTATAGCATTCATTGGAGTGATGGAGTATTAAAGGGCAGTTAACATCTCTCTTTAGGGCATAATATTTTCCAGAGCATCAGCATAAAGAAAAGTAATGCTTTTGCTGCCTCATTTTTGTGCTCCTGCACAAAAATGTAAAGAATGTAAGTTGATATAGGACAAATGAAAGAGAACACAGAGAAGATGGTTAACATATAGAAGCTTGTTATACTAACAGCTGTAACAAGCTATAACAGAACAAGATGAAATGACTTTGAGATAAATTTACTATTGATGGAACAATGAGTGGCATTCATAAATAGATCATAAAAGAGATGATTGGACCCTTTGGAGTCATCCCTAGACAATGAGAATGGCTACCTGCATCCAGATAGGGATCCTGTACTATCAGATTAGAGCCATTGGAATGAGGCACTTCTTATGTATGGACCTGCATGACTTGAAAGTTCCTTCATTCCTTTAACAAATATTTACTGAGCATGTCTAGCTCTGTGCTAAGTACTGAGCACACAGTAGTCATAAATGCAAACATCATTCTTACCTTCAACATGCTTACATCAAGGTGAGGTAGCCAGTCATAAATAAATCTTCATAGGAATAAATATATGGCTATAAACTGTGGTAAGAGTTCTGAAAGAAAAGCAAAACTAGCGGGACCTAATGTTCCAAATGGAGGAAATGGCATGTACAAAGGCTTAGAGATGAGAAGGAATTTGGTACTTTAGAGGAAAATGAAAGGAGGCCAGTGTAGTTGGAATGTATCAAGTGAAGAAGAGTGATGTGAAATGAGATTAAATAGGTCATCAGGATTAGAGTAAACAGCACATTTTGGGACATGATGAAAATTATGCACTTTATTTATAGTGATGTGGGAAGTTCTTGACAGGCTTGAAGAGGGGAGAGACATGACCTGATTGATATACATTTATTTAAAAGATCATTTTGGCCATCAAATGTGGTGGATGGATTAGGGAGGAGCAAGAAGGGAAGCACTGTTGCTGCCCTGGAGTGGAGAGGGCCCAGTCCCCCATAATCTCTATTAATCTACCCTTGCTCGTACACACACACACACACACACACACACACACTCTAAAGGTCACCAACAGAGCCAGTTTGCACCATGGACATGCAGCCTGTTCAGTTGCACAGGGCCCTGCATTTGGTTTAATGTTCTGCTTGTTACTATTTTGAAAAAAAAAATTTAAATATATTTTATTGATTTTTTTACAGAGAGGAAGGGAGACAAATAGAGAGTTAGAAACATTGATGAGAGAGAAACATCGGTCAGCTGCCTCCTGCACACTCCCCACTGGGGATGTGCCTGCAACCAAGGTACATGCCCTTGGCCGGAATCAAACCTGGGACCTTTCAGTCCGCAGGCCGACGCTCTATCCACTGAGCCAAACCGGTTAGGGGCTATTTTGAAAATTTTAAAAGTTTCTCTTTAACAGAGCGTCCTACACTTTCATTTTGCACTGGGCTCCGCAATCTATGTAGCCAATCCTGCTTACTAAATACACGTGCACTCTAAGTAAAAGCTCTGCAATCTTGCACAGCATCGATTTATACTGTAGCTGCTAACATCAGGGGTACTTCATATGAGCGTCAAGATTCGACTAGTCATGTAATCACGCACGAGAAAGCAACAGCTGGACAATTTCTAATAGCCATCTCTGACGCCACCTTCCTACACCCCAAACACACACCCAAGGTAAACAGTGTGTTTACTATACAAACTTACTTTGAACAAGTGTTCATAACTCGCTTGCTGTCCTTAAGTTTTACCTAAATGGAAAGCCTGGAACCACCAGTAAAGCAGGGAAGCCAGTTAGGAAGCTATTGCAATAGTCAAGGTGGGAGGTGATAGTGGCTCTGGCTGGTGGGGTGGCAGGAAGGGTGGGGGCGAGTGCACATATTTGGGAAGTAGGATCAATAGGACTGAGTGATGAATGTGAGGCTGAGAGAGAGGCAGGCGTCAAGGGTAACAATCACTAAGTTTCTCACTTAAGACAACTGAGTGAATGGAGATGTGGCAATGAATCAAGGAATTTTCTGCCACAGCTACTTAGTCTCACTTGTTACTGGTTGGAAGAGGCCGTTTGAAGAGGCCCCAGCCCTGCCTGTGGAAGTTTAGTCAAGTCACACTCTCATACCACCATTCTGAAGTGTAGTGGCTAACCACAGGAAGCACTTGAAATGACTGTACAGATTAACCACTTACTCCGAGACAGTCAACTGTAGGAGAAATGGACTGATAATTCTTGCTCGCTAGTAATCACCTCCTTTTTATCTTCCGAAGCATAAAAGAAAGGCTCTCTACACTTCATCGTGTTGCATAGTCTTCCTTCCTGCTCCTACCAGCCTTCTGTAAACAGTCTGGGCTTGCTTTACATCCTCACTTAAAAAAAAAAAATCTCCACCCAAGGATATGTTTTTCATTGATTTTAGAGAGTGAGGAAGGGGGAGAGAGAAAGAGAGAGAGAGAGAGAGAGAGAGAGAGAGAGAGAGGTGAGAGAAACATCAGTTGCCTCCAGTAAGTGCGGGAATGGAATCTGCAACCTCGTTATATGCCCTGACTTGGAATCGAACCTGCAACCTTTTGGTGCATTAGATGACAGACACTCCAACTAACGAAGACACCCAGCCAGGGACGTCCTCACTCTTTGATGAAAGGTGTTGGTACTTATCTCAGGGGATAGTCTGACCTTCAGCCAACTTCAATAATCAGGCTGCCTTGTCAGGGCTTATCAGTTTCAGCAGACTGCTAGCTGTTGGCTGAAAAGCAAAGCATAGCTCTAGTGTATGCTAAATATGATCATGTGTGTATACCAACACATGGTGCCTTTCTACATATACCTGGGATATGTCAAAATCCCAGGAACTCGTTGCCTAAAAAACACTTTAAGAATAATTTTTTACTTTTCAATTACAGTTGAGGTACAATATTATGTTAGTTTCAGGTATGCAATTTAATGATGAGATATGTATACATAACTTACTACAATCTAGTACCTATCTGACACCAAGTCCTGATCATCCAAAGCAGCCAGTAAGAAGGCAGAAGCCAATTTTATTATTCATATTTTTGATTTTTTTCTTTTCTTCTTAAAGAAGACCCTTTAACATTTCTTGTAATATTGGTTTAGTGGTGATGAATTCCTTTAGCTTTTTCTTATCTAGAAGGCTCTTTATTTGTCCTTTGAGTCTAAACAACAGCTTTGCTGGGTAATCTTGGTTTGTAGGTCATTGCTTTTCATCACTTTTTAAAATATATTTTTATTGATTTCAGAGAGGAAGGGAAAGAGAGAGAGATAGAAACATCAATGATGAGAGAGAATCATTGATCGTCTGCCTCCTGCATGCCCCTCCCTGGGGATCAAGCTGGCAACCTAGGCATGTGCCCTTAACTGAAATTGAACCCGGGACCCTTCAGTCCACAGGCTGATGCTCTATCTCGAGCCAAACCGGCTAGGGTGCTTTTTATCACTTTGAATATTTCCTGCCAATCCCTTCAGGCCTGAAATGTTTCTGTGGAAAAATTGGCTGATCGTCTTATGGGAGCTCCCATGTAGATAACTAACTGCTTTTCTCTTGCTGTTTTTAAGATTCTCTCTTTGTCTTTAACCTTTTACATTTTAATTACGATGTGTCTTGGTGTGGGTTTCTTTGGGTTCATCTTGTTTGGAACTCTGTGTGCTTCCTGGACTTGTGTGTCTTTTTCCTTCACCAGGCTAAGGAAGTTTTCAGTCATTATTTCTTTAAATAGGTTTGAAATGTCCCTGAAATTGCTATGTTACAGTAACCATTTGTAACTCTTCCTTTTTATAATACATTTTGGGGGGATATCAGTAGCCACCAGCATGGTATGGTCTTTCCTGGAGAGGCAGACCAAGGGGGAGAATGGTGCTAAGACTGGGAACAAGGTCCCTAAAAGAGGCTGCTGCCTAGGGAGCTGGCGAAGGGCCCAAAGCCCTTCTTCACCCAAAGCCAGTGGGTCCAAGGCGGTACCTCTACCACTAGCCAGGACAGAGATCCCAAGGACCCAAGAGGGCCTGCCATGCCACCAAGTCCTGATCATCCAAAGGAGCCAGTAAGAAGGCAGAAGCCAAGAGCTAGAGGCAGGGTGGAGAGAAACTAAGATTCTGTTGGAGTTTTTATCCCCAACAAACCATCACTGTAACCCATTTACCAACAAAAATCCCCCCCCCCCTCACAAAAATAAGTAAAATGGGAGTCCTACCTCATGTCATGTTTAAAAATTAATTCAAAATAGATCAATGACCTTAATATAAGAGCTAAACTATTGCAGGGTACGAACAAACTTTCCTCTACCCTCATGGTTCTTCTGGTTGATTTAATAATTAAATAGACATGCGACAGATTAGCAATAGAAAATAACCAAATTTAATATGTACATTTGTATGGGAACCCCACATACATGAGAGTCAGAGACCCCCACATGCAAGAGAGCTTCAGAGACAGAAGGGGAACATGGGTATATAAGACATCCTGAGGGATGGATGAAGTAAGGTGCTTGGGGATTTCAAAAGAAGTTTGCCCTGCCCTATAGATAGGTTGAAGGAAGTTCTTTTTTATTATTTAAAAAAAATTTAAAAATTTTATTGATTTTAGAGAGTAAGAGGAAAAGAGAGAGACTAGTTGTTCCTCTTACTGATGCATTCATTGGCTGATTTTTGTATGTGCCCTGACTGGGGATTGAACCTACAACCTTGGTTTATCAGGACAACACTCTAACCAACTGAGCTACCCAGCCAGGGCTAAGAAGTTATCTCTTATAATCTCTTATGGACAAGGCCTCTAATTCAAGTTCTTCTAGGTCTTTAGGGTTGGGGGCAGAAGTTTCTCTTGGGCCTGTGGCTAAAGTTACCTGTAGCTCAAAACAATCTTCATACCATAGAGCAGTGATGGCGAACCTTTTGAGCTCGGCGTGTCAGCATTTTGAAAAACCCTAACTTAACTCTGGTGCCGTGTCACATATAGAAATTTTTTGATATTTGCAACCATAGTAAAACAAAGATTTATATTTTTGATATTTATTTTATATATTTAAATGCCATTTAACAAAGAAAAATCAACCAAAAAAGTGAGTTCGCGTGTCAGAGGTGACATAGGTTCGCCATCACTGCCATAGAGGCACTTCTTGGGGTGACTCATTCTGGACCCACACACTATGATACTATTAGAAGAAAACATAAGAATAAATGACCTTGGATTTGGCAATGGATTCTTAGATATGACACCAAAAGCACAGAAAACAAAAATAGAGAAATTGGACTTTGCATATGCATATACATACAATGGAGTATCATTATTCAGCCATAAAAGAATGGAGTACAGATACATGCTATAAAGTGGATGAAGCTTGAAAATATTATACTAAATGAAAGGAAAAAAGTCACATATTGTATGATGGAATTTGTAATGAATATAATAGGTGTTAAAAAACAAAACCCAACCAAGTGAATTTAAACGTCTAATTGGTTTTAATTAACTTGTGAATTCAGCAGCATTCCAGTTAGCAACTAGAAGGGTGCTCTGAGGGGTTACACAAATGGTAGGTTTTTATAGAGAAGAGGCTGAGGCAAGAGAGCTATTAACAAAAGAAAATAAAGCAGCGGTTCTCAACCTGTGGGTCGCGACCCCTTTGGGGGTCGAACGACTCTTTCACAGGGGTCGCCTAAGACCATCAGAAAACACATATATAATTACATATTGTTTTTGTGATTAATCACTATGCTTTAATTATGTTCAATTTGTAACAATGAAATTGGGGGTCACCACAACATGAGGAACTGTATTAAAGGGTCACGGCATTAGGAAGGTTGAGAACCACTGAAATAAAGGATTATTCTTAGGCCCTGACATATTTTTTTTAAAAAAATATATTTTATTGATTTTCTACAGAGAGGAAGGGAGAGAGAGATAGAGAGTTAGAAACATCGATGAGAGAGAAACATCGATCAGCTGCCTCCTGCACACCTCCCACTGGGGATGTGCCCGCAACCCAGGTACATGCCCTTGACCGGAATCAAACCTGGGAACTTTCAGTCCGCAGGCCGACGCTCCATCCACTGAGCCAAACCGGTTTTGGTGACATATTTTTTTTTTTTGAGGAAAGAGTAAAAGAAGGTTTTTTTCATGTAGATTGCCTCTTCTCTCTATGGGCAATGGAGAGGATGCATGTGACAGATTACCTTACTGGTACTTATCAGACAATTCCATACTGGTCCATTAAGATTATGTTTCTGGGAGAAGTTGAAACTGCAATTAGATCAGGTATTAAATCTAGGTTTGGTATCATGGGCTTTTAGCATGAGTGTGTGTTTTTTTCTTTTCTTTTAAAAAATATTTTTATTGATTTCAGAGAGGAAGGGAGAGGAAGAAAGAGAGAGAAAAACATCAATGATGAGAGAGAATCATTGATCACTTCCTCCTGCATGCCCTTTACTGGGGATTGAGCCAGCAACCCAGGCATATGCCCTTGACCAGGATTGAACCCGGGCCCCTACAGTGTGCTGGCTGACGCTCTATCCACTGAGCCAAACTGACTAGGGCTGTGGTTTTTTCCTTTGCATAGGTAAATCCAGACACAGAGAGCAAGCTGGTGGTCACCAGCGTCTTGGGAAAGGGGAAATGGCAGTGACTGCTTAATGGGTGTGGGGTTTTCTTTTGGGTGATGAAAACATTTTGGGACTAGATAGAGGTGATAGTTACACAACATTGGGAATGTACTAAATACCTCTGCACTGTACACTTTAAAATGGTTAATTTTATGATATGTGAATTTCACCTTAATTCTAAAAAAGTAAAATGGGGAAGGAACTTGATAGCTGCCTTAAAAATCTGAAAGGCTATCGTACAAAGAGGGATTTTTAGGTTTTTTTTTCTGGGTAGTTCCAGAGAGCAAAATCAGGGGAAGTTACAGGACAACTATGACTTAACAAGGAAGAACTTACTATGGAAGAACTAACAAAAGGTCTGTTAAACAGTGGAACTCCTTGCCTCCCAAGGAAGTAACATTACTCTTTACTGAAAGTGGATGATGAGCTTTCAGGGAAGTTATAGAAAGGATTCTTACATGAGGAGCGATTGAAGCTTTTTTTGTTGTTGTTTATTTTCAAGATGAATCTGTTATGTTACCTCCACCCCTGCAATAAAGCTGATTCAGTGTGACAACAAGCAATTTGCAAATACACTCCTAGAGTTCAGATATTCCTTCCTGGGAGTTTAAGTTCTTCCAGGGCAGCCCAACCCTCTCAATCTGCAGATGAAGACAATGTGACACACAAAGAGGAAACGGTCGATTACAGTAAACTTTCAGGAGTGGAGACACCAACTGTCTAGAGGACGCCCAGTTCAGAGTGTCAGCCATTGCAACTTCCTCCTGATAGTTGGAGGAACGGGACATTCACTTCCTAAAACTATGTGTGAAGCACTTACCAGACACCTTGCTAAGACATCTTCTATGTAAATGGTAGTAAGGGTTAAATACTCAATTATTTAAAGAGTAGCGATTAGCAACCACGAAGATGATCACATTTGCAAACTTCGGAGATTCCCAAACGTCAGCCTACCACGGGTCACATACCCTGCCACTAAAACTTCATGAGATAGAAACAGAGGACAAAGACATCTGGGTGTCTCACCAGCCAAATTCAAGCTGATCAGTAAGAGGTGCCACAAAAAAGGAAGTAACCTAGATAATTCTTAGGTTGGATGATGGGATGCATCCATTCATGTTTATTGCGTTTTAACAAGGAAGTTGGAAGTCACCACTTGGTCCTGCCACCGGAGCTGGGACTGGAGCAAGGGGAGGAAGCCGGGCGGGAGGAGCTCCCGGGGAGAGACCAGCCTCCTCCCTCGGACCCGGTGGGACGCGGCCAGGTCAGGAGGATCGCGGGGATGCCGCGCTCCACCGCGGAATCCAGCCCCGCCCGGGACCTCCCGGGGAAGCCCCGGCCGGCCGCCCCCAGCCCACCCGGCACCGAGGACTTAGCCGCCTCGGACGGTTGCGCAAAAGCCTCTCCCTCCCCCGCCTGCTGGGTGGCATGTTCCTTAAATTCCCATCTACACAACATAAACAGGAAACGTGCAGCTAAAGTCCTGGCGGTGCAAATTCCACGCTTCCAGCGGAGGGCGGGGGAATCTCGTCTTGGGGGTGCGGGGGGAGGGGGAAAGCAGCCAACTTTCCAGGGACCCCGCAACCATCCCTGTCTCCTCTCACCAAATCTAGAGAGAACAGAGAGGGCGGAAGGTAGGACACCCCCGCTCTAGGGAAATCCAGGAGGTCTAGGCGGGGGCGAGCCGCCCAAGGGCGG
>NW_005871109.1:3890803-3892838 GCF_000147115.1 Myotis lucifugus
CCGCGTCCCTCCGGCCCCGGGGCTGGGCGGGGCGGGACGGGGGCGAGCCAGCCCCACGCCGGGATCCTCGCTCGGGCGGGGGCCGAGGACCCAGGGCAGCGCCCGAGCGCGGGCGGGATGGGACCCGGACCGCAGGGCTGGGAGGGCGGGCGCCCACTGCGCCGAGTGCCTCCGGGACCCGCTCCTGCCCTGCGTCCTGAGTGAGTAACCGGTGACGCGGGGGGCCGTCCTCGCCGAGAGGAAGTGCCGAGCGTCCCGTGCTCCTCGCCCCCGGCTCCCGGGGAGCGCGCGGGTCCCCGCCCCGTGAACTCGCGGGCCTCCCGGGGCAGGGAGAGTGATCCTTTCGCTTGCAGACACTTCGAGGAATCGCGCCCCGCCGCTTCAGGACACGTGTGACCCGTCATTTGAGAGTGATTCTGAGCCCTGTCTTTTCAGTAGATCGCTTGAAGGTGATCCTAGGAGTCTTTTCACTCATCTCAAAGTTTTATTCATAAGGAACAGTTTGGCAGACGTATTGCATTTTAACGTAATTGATGAAGTCCTGCTGCTTAGGAGTCAGGGTACATGCACCTGTATGTTGTGTTGGAATCCCTCTGCACTCCTGTATCGCTAAGCATCATGGAATAATACCTTGATCTGGGGAAACACATCTCTTTCCGGGTAAATCTGGTTGCACATTTGCAAGGAATGTTATTTAGATGTCAACTAGACAGTCCCTTTATTTTCCAGAGGAAATGTTGAGACTGTTTTTTGCTGATGGTTACAGTTATTTGTCAAAATACCATTGTTCTGCCCACTCTTAGTCCACTGTTCCTTTCACAATTCCTCTCCTAATAACCTTCTTTAGTGGGAACCCTTTATATTCTTTAATCTTTCACCTGCTCATGACTTGATTGAGGTCAACTGTTCAGAAAAGGGGTTGGGCTATGTTTAAAGTGTCTTCTGGATCCAAAATTGTATGTATTATTTCCTAGTAATTTTGCATAGTCTGGTGTCTCTTTCTTAGGAAGATCAACATTATGGAGAATCACAGTTGGTTTTTTAACATAATTTCATTTTTAGTGACATTTTTCTTTTCTCACTTAAAAAAAAAATTGGGAACGATCACAAACTTGCAGAAAACTTGCAAGTATGGTGCAAAGAATTTTCCCCCTGGAGCTGCTGACCTTGTTGATGTCCTATCACCCCAGAATGCTTAAGTGTGTATTTTCTACAAACAAGCATATTCTTCTACAAAGTCACAATACACTCATCATCAAAATCAGGAAATTGGTACCAATAGAGTACTCCACCCAGTTCTCCAAGTGGTTTAAGTTTTGTTTGCTGACTGTGCCATTACTAGCAGAAGGGTCCAATTTGATTATGTGTGGCATTTATTTGTTACTAGAGGCCCGGTGCACAAAAATTTGTGCACTCGGGGGTGGGGGGTCCCTCAGCCAGGCCTGTGCCCTCTTGCAGTCTGGCACCCCTCGGGGGATGACCACCTGCTGGCTTAGCCCTGCTCCCCGGGGGATTGGGCCTAAGATGGCAATCAGACATCCCTCTGGCAGCCCGGCAGCCCTCAGGGGATGTCCACTTGCCAGCAGGGAGCAGGCCTAAGCTGCAGTCGGACATCCTTAGCGCTGCTGAGGAGGCAGGAGAGGCTCCCACCACCACCGCTGTACTGGCAGCCATCAGCCTGGCTTGTGGCTGAGCAGAGCTCCCCCATGTGGGAGTGCACTGACCACCAGAGGGCAGCTCCTGCATTGAGCGTCTGCCCCCTGGTGGTCAGTGTGTGTCATAGTGACCAGTCATTCCCAGTCTTTCTGCTGTTAGGGTCAGTTTGCCAGTTTGCATTATTAACCCTTTTTTATTAAATAGGAATAGAAGGCCTGGGTGCAACGGGGTGGGGGGCCGGGCTTGGTTTTTCCCTGGAGGGGTGTCCTTGGAATCAGGGATGGGGGTCCCAGGTTGGGGGTGGCCTGGGCCAGCCTGGGTGGAGGGGGCTTGAAGGGAATTTTTGCAGCTGGGCCACACCCCCCTTTCAGGGTGGGGG
>NW_005871109.1:3892938-4002088 GCF_000147115.1 Myotis lucifugus
GCTGTTTGCAGCTGACCACGTCCCTTTAGGGTCGGGGTCCCCCACTGGGGTGCCTGGCCAGTCTGGGTGAGGGGCTGAGGGCTGTTTTCAGGCTGGTGGGTGACTGAAGCTCCCAACCTCTCCTTTTTTTCTTTCTTTTTTTTATTCTGAGATTTATTTACCTTCTGTAATTGAAACATTGTTGCCGTCACTGGCGCTCCCAGCTCTGAGGCCATGGCTGGCTGAAAGCAGGTATCTAGGGTTTGTTTAGCTCAGCTGTGGGCAAACTACGGCCCGCGGGCCGGATCCGGCCTGTTTGAAATGAATAAAACTAAAAAAAAAAAAGACCGTACCCTTTTATGTAATGATGTTTACTTTGAATTTATATTAGTTCACACAAACACTCCATCCATGCTTTTGTTCCGGCCCTCCGGTCCAGTTTAAGAACCCATTGTGGCCCTCGAGTCAAAAAGTTTGCCCACCCCTGGTTTAGCTTCTATAATTGAAACATTCTTGCTTTCGGGCTCAGAGCTGGGCGCGGCAGGCGGGGAACTTTGGCTTCCTCCATCACTGGAGCAAGCAAGCCTCATGTTCGCTTCAGCTGCGTGGCTGCCGGCCGCCATGTTTGTTGGCAGTTAATTTGCATATCACCCGGATTAGCCCATGGGAAGCGTAGCGGAGGTACGGTTAATTACCCTTTTTGTCTTGAAATTTACGAAGTTTACAGGGCAGTTATTTTGTAGTTATCTGTAGAACAGATAATTCCTCAGTTTGGGATTATCTGTTCTGTTATGATTAGACACATCCAGGTTATGTACGTGGGCAGGAATATCATAGAAGGGATGCACATCGCATCCTGTTAGTTGGTGTGCAATTTCACTTTGATTACTTGATATAAAGCAATGCCTGTGAGGGTTCTCCACTATAAAGTTAATATGTAGGAAAGAGTTTTTGTGAGGATTACTTGGAAACTATGTATATGTCTTGTTCCTCATCAGACTTTTAAGGTATTTCATTATATCTGTATGGCTGGTGGTTTTTTGTGTTTTTAGTGGATAATATTCTGTTACTATTTATTTGGATGTTCAAATTGTTTCCCATGTAGCCAGTGAGAGCCCATTCAAGCTGGCTACTGTGTTGTTAGGGCATGCCCCATCATTCTTTGAGAGTGTCTTTACTTTTTGGCACAGGAGTATGTTCTGGGCTTATCTTGTATTGACCTTGCCTTAGTCCTGGAATCAGCCATTTATTTCTCTAGGAAACCCTGGATCCTTTTAGTAGAGAATGACATTTAGAAGCTAAGATCTCAGTGGCAGTTTGGTTTTTGTTGTTGGGTTGTTACTGTTGGGTTGTTACTCTGTCCCAGTAGACGGAGCTGGGAAATATATGTATGTCTACACACTCACATGCACATTCACACCTATATATTTTGCTTATGTATTGAAAGCAATGAGTTCACACCAATACCTCCAATTTCAATTCAACATTCCAGGACCCATTCTACTTTTATTCTTTTTCATATTTGTAACATTCTTCTCTGTCAGTGAAAAATCCAGCTTCTGTTATCCTTAATATATTATTTGTTTAATATTTCTGTGTATTTAACTTGTTTCCAGTTTTGTGCTCTTATAATACTACTGTATTATACTACTCTCATGCTGAGAACATTATATTCTCATGCTGAGAATATAGCTTGAAAACCACTTATTTTTATAACAGTTTAATTTTATTTTTTTAATCCTCACCTGAGGACATGCTTAGAGAGAGGAAGGGAAAGAGAGAGATTGAGAGAGAGAGAAAACATTGATGTGAGAGAGAAACATCGATCAGTATGTGCCCTGACTGGGAATCAAACCGGCAAGTTTTTGGTACATAGGATGACAATTTTGATAATTTGAAATCAGGACTTCATTTTCCTGATTTTGCATTTGTTCAGGGGCACAATAATTAAGAAATAGCATTTGTTTCTAATAGATTAAGTTATTTATCCAGCTATCTTTTTTTTTTTCTTTTTTTCCCTTTCTTTTACTGAGATTTGTACAAGAAAAATTGATAATGACCACATGGGTTAAGTCCTGATAAGACTTTACCTTTTCCTTTTTTGTTTACTTTTGCAGCCCATTAATATATTTAGAATTTCATCCATTTATCTAGATGGTATTTAACTTAGTCAAATATAATCATCTGAGGTTCTTATATTTTCATATCAACCTGCTTATGTATAGTATAGAAAGCATTTGAAATATTTCTTAGATATTTCATTAGTTTCATTTAAGCTATCTCAGTGAGATAAACGAAAAGGTAAATTTATGCACAATACCTGAAATACCATAGTTTGAGATATTTTTAAAATTAATTAGTTATTATTGAACTATTGTAATTTACAGTCATCCTGGGTTTCCTCCCTCTCCCCCATTTTGTATTGAAGTAGTTGGGATTTCTTGGTTGCTATTTGTTGCCAACTGTCAAGAACCATTTGGGATTCATTGCTTTGACAAGTATTTATTGCTTTCCAGGCATTGTGCTGATGCTAGAACAAAAATAAATGAGTAAAGAGTAAGACTCTGTTCCTAAGTCATTAATGGAGACAGCCTTGAAATAACTAACGATAAATGAAGAAGTTGGATCCACTTTGCTGAGGGAAAAAGAAGACTTATGGGAGGTGGTGTTTAAACCAAGTTATGTAGGATGAGTACACATTGCCCTGTGGAAAGGGGGGTAGAGGAGATTACAGGAGGAGGGAAAAACACGTAAATGTGTGAATGTCTTATTCCAGGGATGGAAAGAAGTATAGTGTAGATGAAAATTTAGGTACGCTAGGATATTGGAGTGGGTTGGGATAAGATTGGGAAAAGTTCTGTATATTAGACTATCAAAGTTAGCCTTGCCTCTGTAGGCAGTGAGGCCTGTTGAGAAGTAGGGGTTCTTGAAAAGCAGGAAACAACATGGAAATGTGGTTCAGATGGTGATGCACCGGAGTGAGAAAGACAAATGTGAGAAAACGCAGGAGCTTTTACAGTGGAAATGGAAAGGGAGGTATGGATTCTAGAACCGGAAAACTAAAATTATCAAATTTAGCAATGAATGGAGGTGAGCTGTAAAAAAGAAGGAATAATTGAGGGTAACAAAAGTTCTAGCCTGGGTAATTGGGTGGGAGATGATGCTGTGAATGCAAATAGGGAATTTAAGAGAAGAAATGAATTTGGATGAAGGAAAGCTGCTGAGCTTAGCTTTGGATGTGTTGAATTAAAGGTACCTACCTGCCTATAATCAAGGTAGAGAGGTGTTTAGGTATATGGGTGGAGGTGAGGCGAGAAGTCAAGATTAGAGATTTAAGTTGCAATTACTTATAGTCAGCTGATTTTCAGATATAAAGGAACAAATGAGATTGTTCAGGAAATGTGTATAAAATGAAAAGAAGAGTGCCCTAAGAATTGAACCCAGAGAAAATTCAATATTTAAGAGGTAGCTAGAGCAATAGCTGTCAGGAAACTGAATAGGAGTGGTCAGTGGAAATGCAAGAGAATCTAGGTAGTGTGGTAGCATGGAAACACTAGGTGTAGAGAATTTTGAAGAAGAGGAATGATGAGTAAGTATCAAAAGCTCTGAAGATGTCATGTATAATGATGACTAAAAATAATATCTTAGTCCATTTGGACTGCTATAACAAATTACCATAGACTGAGTGGCTTAAACAATATTTATTTCTCATAGTTCTGGAATCTGGGAAGTCCCAGATCAAGGCACAGGCAGATTCAGTGTCTCGTGAGGGCCTGCTTCCTGACTCATAGATGGCCCTCTTTTTACCATGTTGTCACATGGTGGAAGGGTGAAGAAAGCTCTCTAGGGTCTCTGTTATAAGAGCACTGATCCCATTCATGAGGGCTCTGTCATCATGACCTAGTCACTTCCAAATACCATCATTATGGCCCCACCTCCAGATACTATCTGAATGGAGACTTCAAAAGATGGGACAGGTAGGGGCTGGATGCAAAGATTTGAGAGTCATTAGAGTAGACGGAGCTATGAAACTGTGTGAGTACCCTCAGAAAGTAGGTTTAGAGACAGGAATAGAGGACCAAGGACTGAGCTTTGGGGAACACTATTGCTAAGAGGATGAAAAAGAAAACCATAGAAAAAGGCATTGGGACAGACATTTAATTTCGCCAATGGCTATTCTCCTCAATGGGGTTCGAACCTCTGATTTTTTGGCTACATATTTGACCATGCAGAAGAGAGACTGTTTTCAGGTTCCTAACAGATATTAAACATGTGAATAAGTTCTGGCCAGTTGGATGTAAGCAGAAATGATGAGCACAGTATCCCAAAAATATTACTAAGGATGAGGGTATGCCTTCCTAGCTTTTCTCCCTCCTGAGACTAGCATGCTGATATAAAGACTGGAGCTCCAACAGCCAATTTGGACCATATAGCTAAGGGCCCACACCCTAGAGAGAATCTGGGTCCCTAATGACTTATAGAGGGATTGTCATAATTGCCTTCCTGATTATTATTATTTTTTACATGAAAAGCTAACTTTATATGTTTATATGAAAGACATAACCACTATAAATTAGAATTTTCTGTTTCAGAAATCCAAAGTCAGAAAAAGTGAGAGAATATTTCTCAGTGTCAGGTGTGGCAGATAGAGGTCAGTGAATGATAGAGTTAATGAAGATCTTTGCACTTCATAAAATTTTAGAATTGAAAGTTAATTATAGGGATCATCTAATTTAATCCATTTTATGGATAAGGAACCAATACACCTCTTTATCCCCTTACCCCCCATTGTTACTTGTGAGTGGTTACACAGCTGTTGATTGGCAAATCCTGGACGAGAAATTTCTTCATGTCTGTATTTCAGTACAGCATGCTGTCTTTTCAGAATTTATATCAAGGATAATTTTACTCCAGAATTGTTTCAGTGGAATGTTGTGTTATTAAATCAAGTTGCAAAACTTTAAGCAAGATGCCCTAACTGGTTTGGCTCAGTGGATAGAGCGTCAGCCTGTGGACTCAAGGGACCCAGGTTCGATTCCGGTCAAGGGCATGTACCTTTGTACCTTGGTTGCGGGCACCATCCCCAGTAGGGAGTGTGCAGGAGGCAGCTCATCGATGTTTCTCTCTCATCGATGTTTCTAACTCTCTATCTCTCTCCCTTCCTCTCTGTAAAAAATCAATAAAATATATTTAAAAAAACCCCAAAAAACTTTAAGCAGGAAAAAGGATAGGAAGTGGAGGCACCAGATTAAGACCATTTGTTTGAATCATCTGATATTGAGAGGTAAGAATATCTGGTTGGAGCCCTGACTGGTGTGGCTCGATTGGACATTGTCCCGTGCACTGAAAGGTTGCTAGTTGGATTTCTGGGCAGGGCACATGCCTGAGTTGTGGGCTCGATTCCAGTAAGGGCATGAAGGAGGCTGCAGATCAATGTTTTGCTCTCTCACATCAATGTCTCTCTCTTCCTCTCTTTCTAAAAATCAATTTAAAAAATCTTTAAAAATAAAGTATCTGATTGGGAAACTTTGAATGCTTTCTCTTTAGTATAAAAAGACTTTAGCCCTAACCGGTTTGGCTCAGTGGCTAGAGCGTGGGCCTGTGGACTGAAGGGTCCCAGGTTCAATTCTGGTCAAGGGCACATGCCCCAGTTGCGGGCTTTATCCCCAGTAGGGGGCGTGCAGGAGGCAGCTGATCAGTGATTCTCTGTCATCACTGATGTATCACTCTCTCCCTTTCTCTCTGAAATCAATAAAAATATATTTTTAAAAAAAGACTTTAATTTTTTATATCGCAGAGTTATCTGGCCGATTAGTGCTTAATAAGACATGTTTCGATTAAATTGCAGAAATAGTGAGGTCTAAAGAGAGTTTACTCCTTTTCTGCCTGTGGTCTCATACAGGGGTATTGTCCTATCTCATTTCTGGTCTGCCATCATATGATGGAGGTTATCTTTCCTTTCAACATGTCTCCTTAAGTCTAGGCCTTAGATGGGGGCCAAACAGACAGTCCATACCTGTCAGATCTATCAGTGGTTGGCAATTAGACAGATATGAGCAGAGCAAGGACCATTGGCCAGGTACAAAAGGTTACCAGGGCAAAGTGCTCCAGGTGCCTAGCAAAGGCCCAAACTTGGAAAACAAGGACTTCCCTCCCTCCCCCCAGGGTAACACTTTACCTGGGACACCTTCTCCTATTACGTGGCATAAAAAAGAATGAAATCTTACCATTTGCAACAACATTGCTGGTCATGCCGCTTAGACCCCCTGACCTTTCCTCCCTAGAGATAACTTCTAGCTCCAGGCCCAGAAAAGCAGCAAAACCAGACAAGCAACCCCATGGCTGACCTCAGGACCAGCTGCATTGACTAATGACCCCAGCCCTGGAGCCAACTAATCAGTGGAGACCACTGAAAGGACCCACCTGAAAAGCTGATGAATATTCTATTGAGATCCTACCCTGGGATCTCCTCTGAGATCTCCACCCTTAAAAGCTTTTAGGACAGAGAATCCAGGAGGACTCAGGAGGACCCAGTGTGCTCTCCCTCCCGGGAGCACACTTTTGCCTTTCCCCTCCCTTTCTTCTTCCCCCACAGGCGTGTTTCCATTACCTTCCTTTCTCCTAAGCTCCAAGGGCCCTTCTTTTGCCTCTGTAACTTGTTTCCTGAGCCCATTTCTTCTACCACTCACTTCTTCCACCTCTGTGATTTCTATATAAACTTACTCTTATAGTTTGAGTCTTGGCTCTGAATTCCTTCTTAGCCAGAACTCAAATACTGAGGTTGCTGAACCCAGGTCTTGTCTGACCCCACCTGTCTACACCTGGTGCCATTCTCACCACCACCAACATTCTAACTAAGGTCCACTTTACTGGTTCTAATTTACTGTCCAAGGATCTACCTTTTCTGGATGATTATACCAGAACTGTGCTTCAGGAGATATTCCATTCCTTACGTACAGGCCTTAAATTACAGTACCAACTGGTCTGCTATATTAGAATTCACACAAGAAAAGGAGATACACATAGGGAAGTGTGGGAAGAGGGCGTCTTTGTATTTGTAACTGTTTTCCAGCCATTTTCCCAACATTGACAAAACTTTGTTGCCCAGAAACATGGTCATAGCATTCATGTACAAATCAAAGCACAGCTAAAAAAGCATCATGTTTTTGTAACTTTTAAAAGAAAAATAAGTTTTGTAGAACTATGTGTTCATATATATTTAATTAATGCTTTGTAATCTTTCCTGTTTGATTTTAATCTGAACAAATAATGATACCATTTTTATTACTCAGCAGGCATGAATGTTAGTTGAAGCAGTTTTAAAAAGCAAAATAGTTGAAGCCTCAAAACATCTAAATCCTGGACTGATTTAGTTTGTACAGTTAAATTGAAGGAGTGATTTCTGAAGGCTGTCTGTCCTGTTGTTTTCTTTTTACTCTCTTGAATAATGGTTCTGTTTTTTTCCTACTAATGATCAAATAATAATTAGTCACCAAAGCATCTAATTTAAAAGCCAAAACAAAACAGCATAACTGGTCTTTTCTCCTGTGAACATCCTATATAATAAAGAGCTAATATGCAAATGGTTGACACACCCTCACGCCTTAACTGCTCAGACACTCAATACTGGGAAGAGAGGAATGGGGACCAGCCAGGCACAAATGAGCTCGTGAGAGAGGAATGGGGACCAGCCAGGCTGCAGCCTGGGAGAGGGACAAGCCGCCCACCCTGTGGTCCCGGGCGCCAGTGCCTGTAGCTGTGGCCCAGGCAAAGCCGCCTACCCATGGTCCCCTGTGGCAGAGGGAGGGAAAGCCAGGTCCCGGGTGCCTGCGACCAGCCGGAGGAGGGAATCTTGGGTCCTGGGTGCGGGGCGAGGCAGAGTCAGTTAGGGGTGATCAGGCCAGCAGGGGAGCAGTTAGGGGCGATCAGGCAGGCAGGCAGAGGTGATTAGGGGCGATCAGGCAGGCAGGCAGGCGAGTGGTTAGGAGCCAGCGGTCCCGGATTGCAAGAGGCAGTAAGGACATCCCCCGAGGGGTCCCGGATTGGAGAGGGTGCAGGCTGGGCTGAGGGTATCTCCCCTCCCCCATGCATGAATTTCGTGCACCGGGCCTGTAGTATTATATAGAGGCTCAGTGGGGATTGTTTATTTTTAATGGATAATTTTAAAGAAATGGTATGGTGAAATCAGCATACTGTCACAAGTTATTTGTACTTATATGTCATGAGGTTTGAGGCTATCGAAGAAATTGTTGAAAGACTTAAGGAAATTTGTGAGTAGCTGATAATTGGCAAATGAGTAAGTCTCAATTATAGTGAAATACTTGCCATTCTCCTAAGGAATCAAGGTTGTTCTCCTTGACTTTGCAATTGCTACTCCTTTGTTGTTATCTGTCATTTTTATTTATAGCCATCTTAGTGGGTATGAAGTTGTGTACTGCTGAGATTTTAACAGATAACTTTTCAGAGGTTTTTGTGTGCATCCATATGCATCTATATGTATCATTTCTATTTTACTTCTTACAGAACAAGTTTACAGTTTTTTGTTTTTTTTAAAATATATTTTATTGATTTTTCACAGAGAGGAAGGGAGAGAGACAGAGAGTCAGAAACATCGATGAGAGAGAAACATCGACCAGCTGCCTCCTGCACATCTCCTACTGGGGATGTGCCTGCAACCCAGGTACATACCCTTGACCGGAATCGAACCCGGGACCCTTGAGTCCGCAGGCCGACGCTCTATCCACTGAGCCAAACCGGTTTCGGCAAGTTTACAGTTTTTGTTTGTTTATGCAGTCTATGTTTTTAAAACTTAACTATAATATTGATAACTTTTCATATTCTAAATATATATATCTATAACTAATTTTTATTAGCCACAGTGTTTTTTTATTTAATATATTTTTATTGATTTCAGAGAGGTAGGGAGAGGGAGAGAGAGAGATAGAAACATCAATGATGACAGAGAATCATTGATTGGCTGCCTCCTGCACGTCCCCTAATGGGGATTGAACCTGCAACCCGGGCATGTGCCCTTGACTGGAATAGAATCCTGTACCCTTCAGTCCGTAGGCCAACACTCTATCCACTGAGCCAAACCAGCTAGGAGAGCTACAAAGGGTCTTAACATAATCTCTTATGATTAGACATTTTTATTACTTCTACATTTTTGCTGTTATAACTAGGGTAGTGATGAATCCTCCTAGCTAAATCTTTGCATTCATCTTTAATTTCTTGGAACAAGTAGATAAAGAGAGGCAGTAAAGTTTAATATATAAAAGTATGGGATGGAGCCAGGTGATCTGGGTTTGACTCATGGCCTTAGACAAGTTATTTAATTTTAGTAGTTCTGGCTTTAGACAAATTGTTTAATTTTTAGTAGTCTGGCCTTAGACAAGTTATTTAATTTTCTGTGTCTATAAAATGGGATAATAATAAATAGTAGTAGCTACCTCATAGAGGTAGATTTTAAAGATTAAATGAGTTTATTTCTGTAAATTATTTAAACAGTGTCTGGCACATAATAATAGTGTAAGTTTTAATTCCTAGAAGTAGAATTGCTGGGTCAACAGATATGTACATTTAAGTGAACATATGTTAATTTTCTGCCCAACTTCCCTTGCTTTGGGAAGCATATCTACTTTAATTTTATTTTCCAATTACAGTTTACATTCAATACTATTGTACATTTGTTTCAGGTGTATAGCATAGTGGTTAGACAATCATATACTTTACAAAATGGTACCCCTGATATTTCCACCTGGCACCGTACATAATTACTATAATATTATTGACTGTATTCCCTATGCTATACTTTATATCCTGTGACTGTTTTGTAATTACCAATTTGTATTTCTTAATCCCTTCACGGTTTTCACCCAGCCACCCCCCCCCTCCCCCAATCCTTCCTCCCCTCTGGTAACCATCAGTCTGTTCTCTGTATCTATGAGTCTGTTTCTATTTTGTTTGTTCTTTTATTTTACTCTTTAGATTACACATATAAGTGAAATCATGTGGTATTTGTTTTTCTCTGACTTATTTCACTTAACATAATATCCTATAGATCAGCAGTTCTCAACCTGTGGGTCGCGATCCCTTTGGGGTGTCGAACGACCCTTTCACAGGGGTCACCTAAGACCATCGGAAAACACATATATAATTACATATTGTTTTTGTGATTAATCACTATGCTTTAATTATGTTCAATTTGTAACAATGAAAATACATCCTGCATATCAGATATTTACATTACGATTCATAACAGTAGCAAAATTACAGTTATGAAGTAGCAATGAAAATAATTTTATGGTTGGGGGTCACCACAGCATGAGGAACTGCATTAAAGGGTCATGGCATTAGGAAGGTTGAGAACCACTGCTATAGATCCATCCATGTTGTCAAAAATGGTAAGATTTCATTCTTGTTTATGGCTGAGTAATAGGGGAAGCATGAATTCTATTCACTGTGGTCCCAGGGAAAGTGTCACTTCTAGTTACTCTCACCCCTTACCTTAAGCTGGGCCAATTAGAGCTATTTTAGGTCTTTTCTTTTGGAAGGTATAAGAAAGTCTTTCTTTTCCTACAGGATGATTCAGATAGGACCCTGTGACAAAGTTGAGGCTGCCAATGTGTATTTTCCTTACTGTGTTTGTGAGTATGTCTGAATATTGAATACTGAATACTACATTGTTGGCTATTTCTAATATTTTCTAGTGTGTGTGTGTGTGTGTGTGTGTGTGTGTGTGTGTGTGTGTGTTTATTTTCTTCTTTTTTTTAAGGCATTTGATAGATCAGTAACCACCAGGTGTCAGGGTCTGCTTCTAGTGAAGAGACCACATGTGAAGCATGGCTGTACAAGGTGAGGTCATAATACCTTTAAGCAAGGCAGATCCACTCTCACCAGCCAATGAAAGGGGGGTTGCTTCTGTTGGCAAGGGAGACTTAATAAAAATTATAGGATAATGATTCCTAGAGTCACCCAAATACTTCAGTGTCACCATTCCAATTTTTGGACTCATATTTTCCCAATCACTGTCCCAGCTTATACTTAAGAGACCTGATTAAGCTGTGGCTTCAACCCATATTGTAGTTCAACAACTTGTTGGCTTGGACTCTGCACCTGATTTTGTCTCTGACAGCCCTGGCATTAAAAAATGTAAGAAGGCCCTGGCCTGTGTGGCTCAGTTGGTTGGGCATTGTCTTGTGCACAGAAAGGTTGCCAGTTGGATTCCCAGGGCACACACCCAGGTTGTGGGCTTGATCCTCAGTAGGGGGCATGTAGAAGGCAGCCCATCACATCAATGTTTTTCTCTCTCTCCCTCTCCTTTCCTCTCTCTCTAAAATAAATTTTTAAAAAATCTTTAAAAAATATGTTACAGATTCTTTTAAGCCAATCACAAACTCTCTAAATCTCTATCCATAACTTCAAATTTTAAAACTGAAACAAGACTTTAAAACTCTATCCCTGCCATTTTCTTTAAACCAGAGTTTCTAAATCTCAGCACTATTGACATTTGGGTCCAGATAACTCTTTGCTATTATGGTGGGGAGGAAGCAGTTCTCTATTGCAGCATCCCTGGTCTCTACCCACTAGATATCAGTAGCATCCTCCTCCCCCAGTTATGACAACCAAAATGTCTCCACACTTTGCTAAATAGCTCTAGGAGGGCAAAATCACCCCAGGCTAAGATGCACTCCTTTAAACTCTGCAGCAGAGTTAAACATCATGTAATCCTCATATAATCTTTATATCACTTTGTCTCCTGCACATCACCACTCAGTCTGTTGTAGGCAGTTATACATGACCAGGTGACTTTTCCTCCCCTAGCATATCACTGGTCATGTGGTTTGGATCCTCCCTAGAGATAACATCTATGCCTCAGTTGTATTTCAGCTCCTGGCCCAGATAAGCAAAATAAACTGGCCACTGGCTGACATCAGGACCAACTGCATGGAATAATGACCCCCTGTCCTGACTCGACCACTTAATCAGTGGAGACCACAACCCTGAAAGGATATACCTGGAAAACTACTGAATATTCTATTAAGATAGTTCCCTGGGACCTCCCCTAAAATCTCCACCCTTAAAATCCTTGGGAGGAGGACCCATTGCGCTTTCCCTCCTGGGAGCATGCCCCTGCCTTTCCTTTTCCTTCCCTTCCCTTCTCCCCCCACTCCTCCTCTCCCCCTCCTGGGTCCAGGCGCCTTACCATTAGCTTCCTCACTCCCAAGCTCCCAGGGCCTTTCTTTTACCTCCATAACTCATTTCTAAGCCCATTTCTTCTGGGAATTACTTCTTCTACCTCTGTGATTTAACAAATAAATGTTCTCTTACAGTCTGGGTCTTGGCTCTGAATTCTTTTCTAGCCAGAACCCAAGTACTGAGGTTGCTGAACCCAGGTATGGTCTGACACCACCCCCCCCCCCCCCCAAATCATTTGCGGGACCGAAGTTTGCTTTTTAAAAGGGGAACCAATCTTAATTGAAGGTTACTGTTAAGGGGAATTAAAAGAAATTTCACCACTTTGTGTTTATTGTATTAAATTTTTATTTTTGTTTCTTTTTTTTTGATGGCAGGGGAACTGTTACCTGTAACACTTTTAGTACCAATGTAATGTTGGTCCAGGATCATAGTCCAGTCTAGGTAGTTTAAGCAAAAAGGATTTAATACAAATATCAAATAGTCATAAAATCACTGGAAAAATGAAGAGGCAGGTTCTAGAATGACAGAGCTCCCAGAAACAACTCCTAGTCCACAGAACCACTCTGCTTTGGCCACGTCAGGAATGCTGTCACCGTCACTGCAGGAAGCTGGCAAACAAGGAAGCTTCCTAGAAATAGAAAACCACTCACTGAATTAGGAAGCTACCCCACAAACTGCTAGCTCAGAACCAACCATCCTCTTACTCTCATAATCCATGCCAGCAAAATTCAAGTCCACCTCTATATCCACGTGGTTCAGTTCCAAATCAAAATGTATCTGAAGGGTGGAACCTAAATCATGCCCAGAAACAAAGTAGCCTATAGGGAAAGAAGGTACTGGTCAGGAAGACTATTAAGTACTCTCGTTCTGAAAGTTACGTTTCTCATTGTCATTTTAAAAAGTGGTATTCTCCAGGAGACAAACTGAGTTTTAACCTATCAATAATGCAGTTTCCTGAGTCTGCATTACTGAAAACTAGGTAAATGCCATCTTGTAGGAACCTCTGTGTGTGATCATCTGGGTTTCCATAAAGAAGAATTCCCTGTATCAGTAATGAACGTGAACCTCTTATGATTTTGAACTGCAACATTTTCCCATGCCCACTACAACAGTTTTGTTTTGGGTCCTCATCCTTTCTTCCAGGGACTATTTATTGTAACAGCTTCCTACTGCTCTTCCTGACTTCACTGCTGCCCACTCCAGATCATGCTTCCAGAATTTGTATTGCATGTTACTTCCAATTAACTGATTTCTCACCATAATCAGGATAATGGTCAAATTTCTATTAATCTAAAACTCACCTAACTTTGATTCATGTCCTTATGAGCACTCTAGTTTCAACAACCTATTTAACAGCACCCCAAACAAGTCAGGTCCATTTAGACTCACCTATCTGCTTTTGAATATGTTGTCCCTTCTGCCAGAAGTTCTCCCTCTTCAATCCCATCTCCTTTTCCCTCATTGTCAGGTTAACTTTTCCACACTTTACAAGATTAACTTCAAGTGTCATCTCCTTTTAGAAATGTTTCCTGACACCTTGTGTCCCAAGACTAAGTGTTCCTTTTCTGTACTTCCGTAATACCTTATTCTCATCTTTAAGGGGGCAAAGTCAAATGGCCATGTAATCTCCAGCAGGACTTAATAGCTATAAAACATATGAGAAAAAAATGAATTTTTAGGCTCATTCAGTGCTGAAATTATTGCACTGAACAATCAGTACAAGAAAGCTGAGGGTAGAGTAGACCAAAGTTGAAGTGGAAAGCTATGGAATTCTAAATAGGAAAGGGGGGCGGGGTGATGCTAAAAGGGGGCTGAGAGATTGTCACTTTTGTTGTAAATATCCAAATTATTTTACAACTTCTTTTCTTTACACCTAGTCAAAATCTTCTCCAAGCATTTTCGCCAGTTTATGTCACCTGGAATTACAGAAAATATATCTGTTCCTTCATTAACATGACTCCTCTTCAGCTGTTTGAAGACCATAACCATAATTCTTCCATCTTTCTCTCCTGTTTCCTCTAATGCAGTGGTTCTCAACCTTCTGGCCCTTTAAATACAGTTCCTCATGTTGTGACCCAACCATAAAATTATTTTCGTTGCTACTTCATAACTGTAATTTGCTACTGTTATGAATTGTAATGTAAATATCTGATATGCAGGATGGTCTTAGGTGACCCCTGTGAAAGGGTCGTTGGACCCCCAAAGGGGTCGCGATCCACAGGTTGAGAACCTTTACTCTAATGGAACTGAGTAATTTTCCCATCAGAATTTTCTCTGAACCTTATAACATAGTGTCCAACTAGAGTTAAACAACTTAAGGAATGTGGAAGAATAATTAGTTCAGAATAAAAACATCTAAAGGATTAAAAATGAGAAAGTTTAGATATAACAAAGAGAAAATTTATTTTAGGAGAAAGCAAATATTTAAATTTGTAAATAAATTAATGTCTAAATGAGTATTCTAAAATGTCACAACAAATAATACTGGAGCTCAAGATAGGTAGAAAGAATACTAATTTATCTTTCATAGTAACTAACCAGCAGACACTATACATGTGATAATTCAACAAAAGTTTAATAATATTTAAAGTAACAAAGTATCCTCTAGACTAACAATATTAACATACCAAACAAATAGGAGGTAGAGAGAGAAGTTAGTTATTGGGTTTACTAAATTCCCCATCTTTCACATTGGAGAACAATAGACGCTGTCTATAAAGTTGTTCAATATAGCCCTAGCTGGTTTGGCTCAGTGGATAGAGTGTCAGCCTGTGGGGTTCTGGGTTTGATTCCCATCATGGGCACATGCCGGTTTGCAGGCTTGGTCCCCAGTTGGGGGTGGGAGGGGGTGCAGGAGGCAACCTATCAATGATTCTCATCATTGATGTTTCTATTTCTCTCTTCCTCTCACTTCCTCTCTGAAATAAATAAAAATATATTTAAAAAATCAAGTTGTTCAATATATTCATTACTCTATAATGTGTCCACCAACAAAACAAAAATAAACAAATTGAAAAGAGGTCTTACTTTAAGAAGCAGGAATGAGTGGGCAAGGTTAGGGAGACCTTTTAATTTATAGTCTTCTGTTTATTTACTGTTTTGTTTTAAAAATAAAGCAAAAACAACCAGCTAAAAATAAAAGTTACTATTTCATATAACATGAGGCGGGGAGGGGAATAAGTAGTAAAATCTGTGATTACATGCTCAAGAAAATAAAAAGCAATTGAAATGATCACTGAATGGATTAAAAAACTGGTACACCTACACAATGGAATACTATACTGCGGTAAAAAAGAAGGAGTTCTTACCATTTGCAACAGCATGGATGGAACTGGAGAGCATTATGCTAAGTGAAATAAGCCAAAGATAAATATCACATGATCTCACTCATTTATGGAATATAATGAGCAACATAAACTGATGAACAAAAACAGATCCAGAGACAGAGCAGCATCGATCAGACCCTCAAATCTCAGAGGGAAGGTAGGGGAGGGTGGGGGTAAGGGAGAGAGGTCAACCAAAGGACTTATATGCAAGCATATAGGCCTAACCAATGGACACAGACAACAGGGGGGTGAGGGCATGAGTGGGGGGTATAGGGGGTAACGTGGGGATAAGGACACATATGTAATAACTTAATCAAAATAAATAAATAAAAATCATTAAAACCTGTGTGGGGGAAATGATCACTGAAAACTTTAGTTCTATTTATTATTCTGAAAGTATCACTACTGTAAAATCATAAAATGCTTACTGCTATAAGTCATAGACAGTAATGCCTCTATCAGAGGCCAAAATGTGCTGCTGCTTCCTGATCATATTTATGAGGGGGAAAACTCTGAGCCCTACAGAGATGTCACTGTACTTTATAATAATCTCTTAAGAGGAAGGATAACTTCCAGACATTCTAGACTTCTCCTTGTTCATTAATATCACATATATCACAAATCTGTTACCAAGCCCCACTGTTTCTACTCCTAAATTCTCACTTGGATTCATTCCCTCCTCTCTACCACCACTCCCTATGCCTTCATAATTTTTTGCCTTAATTGGTATCCATATCTCCCATTGCTCCCCACTCTGTACACTAATATCAGAATGATCATTCTAGCATGCAGATTTGATTTATGTCACACCCACACTTAAAACATGTCAGTGGCTACCCACTATCTATAATTTAAAGTACAAAGTCCTTGTGCATGTCATTTAAGGCATTTAATGATCTGGCTCCAGCCCAGTCTCTCTGGCTTCATATTTTCACACATTCTCATCTATATCCTACAACTCTGGCCACACCAATACTCTCTGTAATTCTCCCACAGAGTTATTCATTCTTAGCCCCACATATTTACTATGTGCTTCACTCTTCTTCCTATTAAGCCCCTTATTTCTAGATACAACAAAGAAATTGCATCCTCCCAAAAATCTTCTTGTGTCTCATCGCTTACCTACCTCTATGCTCTTCATAGTATCTTGTTTGTCCCTCTATCATGCTTCCTTTTATTTATATTACTATTTTCTGTTTACCTGATTGTCTTCCCCATTAAATTATTTAAGATCAGGGATTATGACTTTTCTCTTTGAATCAGGCAATTTTAAAAAGGCACTATTCAAAATGACAATTTCTTAAGTTTCAAAATGACAATTTCTTAAGTAATTAGCACATGATATATATAAAAGCTGGTATCTACAGTAGGGAACATAATCATGAAGGGAATTTCCCCACACAAAAAGGAATGAGAGAGAATTCTGTTTCTCGTATGACTGCATAACACCTACCAGATCAAATCTTCCGTAGATAACTATAACTATAAATTGTAAAACAACAAAACTACCTAAAGGCACTAAAAAGTGACCAAAAGAAGGCAAATTATTAAAGGGGAGTCAATGCTTGGAAATTAGATTATTTCTCACAACTCTTGCCTGAGGGCAGGTCCAGTCAGCACCATGGGGGTACCTAAAACTCTAATATAAACCTTACAACCTTACTGTCTTGAGGAACCAGAGGACAGAGTTCAGGGAGACCACAGCTGCTGAAAAGTAAGAGGAATACCAGAAAAGAGAAACTCTCAGAGGTTAAGAGTTAGTACTTGGTGAGGGCCTGGCGGGGAGGGGGGGCAGGAGGGGGGTTAGTGGAGGAAAGGGGACATATGTAATACTTTCAACAAGTGTTACTAGAAAAAAAAAAGTACTGACTAAGATATTACTAGTAAATTATAGTATAATTTAGTTCGTCAATAGTGTAGGACAATTCATCGGTTAAGGTTCTTCAACAAAAAAAAAGGTAGCTTGTCTTTTATCCCCTTATCAGGTTGACTCTGGATGAAAAGCCTAGGAGAGCACTGTTTGAAAAACAAATCTACCTGTTTGTCACATTCTTTGGAGGAAATGGTTATAAATATTTGAAGTATAAATAAAGGAGAAAAAAAACAAATACATGGTAGCAAAAGTAGATAAGTTAATGTCACATCTGTGAAGATATATTATCTTGCAGACATTCCTTTTTCATAAACAAAAATAGAACGCTGAATACTATTAGACTTTCCTAGTTAAGCTGTATCAATATTTTAATGTTTACTTAGATTGACCTCATTATTTCCTCTCATTTTTCAGATTTATTGCTATCTTTAACCATTTCTAAGTGCTATAAACAATGACCAGTTTTGCTAAAAGCTTCTTTTCTGGGCCAAAAAAGAAAAGTTTGACTAATTCAAATTACAGAGGAAAACTCTGGCCCACTAAATTAAGAGAGCTATCTAAGATTACGCATAGCTAGTGGGCAGAGCCATAAAACCAGTTCTCTTTACCTCAATAACTGAGGCAACTGTGTCAAAAAAAATGAAAGAAACACAACTTCCTGGTCAGTAATGCCACAAGCAAAGTCCCTGTTCCTACCACCTAACTAATCACTGCCATTTATACCAACTCGGGTAATTATTGCACTTTCCTTAAAGAATATGGATTTCCAGATCTATATGCAGATTCATTTGTTACTTCATAATGAGAGTTTACTGCAAGAATATTTGGGTAGTGTGGAAGCACAAGAAAAGTCTCCACAATGAGGCCTCATTGAGAGCTGGAACACTGGTCAGAAGAAAATAAAATTGGTACACCAATAGGAACTTGATTGATCACTGTCATAGTTCAGTTTCCTGACTCTACCTCTTAGGTGGCTGTGGTTTCGTTTGCTCTCCACCATGAGTGCTCTGATATATGGTTTCTAATACATGTCCTGCAGCTTCTGCTTACTGTCTTCTTTGCCATCTCATATTCAAATTCCCTAAGAAAGCGGATCAGACTGAGTTAATTCATCATTTTGTAAGACAAAACTACTGGACAGTTCTTGGGTCATGTTATTATAAGCTACTGACCTACATATACATCACTGATGCCAATTTCTGGTCCAGTTAAGCATAGCAAAGTGGAGGGGGCTGATGATACAAAGCATAACAACTGATGCAAATCATTGCAGCTGTTTTTTCCAGAAATGATCTGTGGCTGTCGCTCATACTCAGAGCATTTCGTTTGTCCATATACATTTGGTTTATAAATCAAAACATCATTAGGAAAATTGATACTTCAAAAGCTGGCCCACCCTCTCCAGAGCATATATACTCTCTCACCATGTCGTACCTCCAACACACACACTCCTGCACAGCAGTTCTCAAACAGTAACTTTACCTCACACCAACCCCCATCATTTCTTCTCCTAAGTGTAGAAAATTTAATAGCCTCTCACCCTTCGATATTTTTTCTCTTATATGTATTTTATTGATTTCAGAGAGGGAGAGAGAGAAACATCAATGATGAGAGAGAATCATTGATCGGCTGCCTCCTGCACTCCCCCTACTGGGGATCGAGGCCACAACCCGGGCATATGCCCTTGACTGGAATTGAACGCTGGACTCTTCAGTCCGCAGGCTGATGCTCTATCCACTGAACCAAACCAGCTAGGGCAATATTTTTTTTTTCTTAATTTGAGATTCTTCTTTGAACCTATTATTATTATAATAATATTATTCCATATTTATCCTAAAATGAAGTCTGACACATAATTATACTAGATAAAACTGTTCAGATGAAAGATTGTAGAAGAGTAATTTCCCTAACTGGTGTACCCAAACATTTTCTAGCAGAAACACAGGTAATTTTATAGATCACCACTTATTAAGTATTTACCATGTCAGGCACTAAGGTAAGCACCTTACAGGAAATACCGCAGATTATCAAAGAGGCCCAGAAAGCTCAAGTTCTTATCCAAAATCACATCTAATAAATAGCAGAGTTAAAATTAGAATCCTATCTATGTAATGCCAAAGCCTGTGTTTTTAACAGGTATCCTCTACTGTCAACGACTGTTAAATAGAATTACCAGTAAATTTTGTAACACTAATCCTACCATTTCCCCCCAAAAGAAAAGAAACCCCTACCATCCTCTAATGCGATGCTTCCCAAAACACAGTTTAATGAGATATCGATCATACAGTAAGAGTTTTGTGACCCAATAGTGTGTGAAATCTTATATTAAAAAGAGCTCACCAAAGTTCAATATTGCAGGAATTTTCAGAATTTTTAATATGCCATCATACTGTGAATCTTCATTCAAGTAGATGCATTGAGCAGTTTCCCATATATATTTAGCCAAAGTTACCACTCTTCATAGGCCATTGCCTGGAACTAATGTTTTGTGGAATGTACCTTAGAAATTGGGTCATGTTATTATAAGCTACTGACCTACATATACAACATACTTATCTAGCCCTAGCAGGTTCCACTCAGTGGATAGAGCATCAGCCTGCGGACTGAAGGGTTCTGGGTTTGATTCCGGTCAAGAGCACGCCCTGGGTTGCAGGCTCCCGGCCCTGGTTGGGGTCATGTGGGAGGCAACCAATCGAGGTGGCTCTCACACATTGGTGTTTCTCTCTGTCTCTCCCTCTTCCACTCTCTCTAAAAATCAATGGAAAAATATCCTCGGGTGAGGATAAAAAAAAAAAGAAAATATTTATCTAGTAAAAAATTTCACATGACTATCTTTTTTTTTTGGACAGTATCACCTAAACTAGGTCAGTTAGTTACTAGTAAATCTTATACTTGCTGACCCATATCCCACTTCTAGGTGAAAATGTCATGGCCATACCGAGACCAGTGACTGTTTTTTGGATCATGTGACTACCCCTGTTCAGAAATGATGACTAGACAGAAAAGGTACCAGTGAACAACCCATTCACTTATGTGGTCTCCCCCAAAAAAGTGAGTTATGAATTTAATTTTCGGCCCAATTTGGTGGTCTATCTTTAAAGCCGGTGGTCTCCTCTCCCCCTGTCTCCACTTGGTCATCTCTTTAGGACTGTGAACTCCTTTGGGACTCGAGGGTTTGTCTACCTTGAAAAAATGTGGGTGGGGGGTTCGCGTTTGTGTTGGCGTTGCTTTGGGGGGGGGGGGGGGGAGATGGGGGTAAGACGGGGGGGATGAGGACACATTTGTAATACCTTAACTAATAAAGAATTAAAAAAAAAAGAATTCAGTCAATTAATAGTTTAAAAAAAAAAAGAAAAAAGGGGGAGGGGAGCAAAGAAGGCACAGAGATAAGCAAGTGTCTGCATTGGGGGCTAGTTTTAGCTCCTGTGAACCAAGCCCTTGGATTTCTGTGAGATCTTCATTGTACCCCCTTTTGATTGGACTAATTTGAGTTACTCTTTTTTCCTTGCAACCAGTCTTATTTAAATTCAAATGAGGAAAGTTTAGTTCATTTCAATGAAATAAAGCAGTACAGCTCAGGTGTTAAGAGTATAGATCAGTGGTTCTCAACCTGTGGGTCGAGATCCCTTTGGGGGTCGAACGACCCTTTCACAGGGGTCGCCTAAGACCATCGGAAAACACATATATAATTACATATTGTTTTTGTGATTAATCACTATGCTTTAATTATGTTCAATTTGTAACAATGAAAATACATCCTGCATATCAGATATTTACATTACGATTCATAACAGTAGCAAAATTACAGTTATGAAGTAGCAATGAAAATAATTTTATGGTTGGGGGTCACCACAACATGAGGAACTGTATTAAAGGGTCGTGGCATTAGGAAGGTTGAGAACCACTGGTGTAGATGGTAGCGTTAGAATACTTAGAATCAAATCACAGGTCTTTACTATAAGATGGGAAACTTTGGACAAGTTATCTAAAGCCTCCATTCCCATCTTATGTTGAGTGAAAGAAAAAAGGTGCATGCAAATTAATAGTTATAATAATAACTAACATTTATTCATTGCTTTCTATATATACAAAGCACTTTACAAACATCTCATTTAATCCTTACAGCCTAACTGGTAATTTTATGTCCTTTCACAGATTGTTGTCGGGTCATAAAATAGAGAGTAAGCCTCTAGGGGCTGCTGCTTGATAGTGGGGATAGATAAGACTGTAGTAATCTATTGTTTATGTTTTGTATGTAAGTATAAATTCTCTTACAAGCCATAATGTCCAAAAGACAACTAACCTGTTGTCAACTAAGATACAAATATACACATGTATATGCATACACAACACATGAATATACATACTGAAAACGAAAATAAAACCATAACTTTTAACCCAGTGCCCTTGATTATTTAAGTCCTTGATTATTAACAAAATATCCTATACCTACTGAATTTAACTAATGAAGTCACTTATGTAAACAGAATTGGTTGATGCTTTCTCAAAATATTTTCTGAAGAGCTATGGCACTAGAGGTCTCAGATCTTTATCTGAGGATAAAGCTTATCCTCACAGAGTTATATGCAGTTTATAATTTTATGACCATATAAGACATTTATATAAAAAGTGATGACATTCTTTAAAACTGATCAACATATTCTCATTGTTCAGTAAAACATTTAATTAATCCTAAAGTTTTACTACTTTCCTGTTTCAAAAATTATGCACAATACACATACTGGTATATAGAACCATATATAGTCTCCTGTCATTTTATAGATACCTTCTTTCTATACCTGTTAAAGCCCAAAATAAAACATTTAAGAATCTTCTGTTATCCTCATTTCTTTATTTTTAAAAAAATATCAGCATAAGAAATCAACATTTGAGTATGGACAGACAAAAGTAAGTTAAGCACATATATTATTCATATTTTATAGTAATTTTAATGATTCTATATTTGTATCCCCCAAAGAAAAACCATAAGCTAGAAATATCAGATATAGCAAATACTCAAACACATTTTTTAGTTTTGTTTTTATCTGGATTGTCATGACATACTCTGGAAGAAACTACAATTTACTTCCTGTTTAAAGCGCTCAGACCATGTATGAATGACCAAGGTAATGATTATTGTATTCTTTTATTTATTTATTTATTTTTATTTTAAAAATATATTTTATTGATTTTTTACAGAGAGAAAGGGAGAAGGATAGAGAGTCAGAAACATCAATGAGAGAGAAACATCGATCAGCTGCCTCCTGCACACCTCCCACTGGGGATGTGCCCACAACCAAGGTACACGCCCCCGACCGGAATCGAACCCGGGACCCTTCAGTCCACAGGCCGACGCTCTATCCACTGAGCCAAACCAGCCATGGCATTATTATTGTATTCTTAAAATATTAATAACTATGGTTAATTAAAACTATATAAATGCTAATTAATATTAAAAGAAATGCAGTAAGTTCTACTGGATAAAACTACATACTTTGAATAAGCAGGAGACTTTTACTACTAATCTGATGTATAAACTAGAATAATTACCTAAATATATAGGCTTTAGATTCCTCATTTCAAGAGAAGAGTTTGTACAAAACCTCAAAGTTGTACTTAAGAATATAAAGTCTTGACTAAGTTAGAGAATATTTAACTACATTTTCTAAATATAAAGAAAAATATGCCATATTGAATGGAAAATTTACACTGGCGGACACTTGACTGGATGGCTGAAAGGAAGCCATTTGGCACTCCACTTATGAAAGGCTAAAAACCTTTAAAGCAGAAGAGTCCAGCTTTTTCTTAAATGTTCTTTTATTAGTCTAACCCAGTGATTTTCAACCTTTTTCATCTCATGGCACACATAAACTAATTACTAAAATTCAGCAGCACATCAAAAAATGTATTTTTTTTGCCACTATGACAAAAAGAAAAGGTATCATTTTGATTCATTCACACTGGATAGCTATTGTTGTGTTGGCTGTTGTCATTTTTTTTATTTGACAATCTAAAGGGAAAGAGGATATTGTATGTTTCAAAAATTCTTGCGGCACATAGATTGAAAATTACCGTACTAGCCCTGGACAGTGTGGCTCAGCTGGCTGAAGTGTAGCCTGTACACCAAAAGGTGACAAGTTTAATTCCTGGTCGGGGCACATACCCAAGTTGCAGGTTCTATCTCCTGTTGGGGTGCATGCAGGAGGTAACAGATCAATGTTTCTCTCTAAAATTGATGTTTCTGTTTTTCTTTCTCTCTCTCCCTTCCTCTCTCTAAAATCAATAAAAGAAGATAAAGAAAGAAAATCGCTGGCCTAACCTATAATAGAGCATTTGATATCTGGCTTGTATTTAGTTATCTGGCTTGTAGTGTCATGCCTGCCACATAATAGTCAGTAAGCATTTCTAGAATAATTAAATAACGTACTTATCTGGGGACTCCCCCCCCCCAATTTCAACAGAATTTGTGCACAGTTTAAAAATATGAGACTTAGACTAAAAAAAATCCCACAGGATTCAGATACTGACACCACCAGTTTCAGCTGTATAACCTTGAGCAAATTACTTAATGTCTCCAAGTCTCGGTAACTTAACCTACTTTATATATTTGTTGTGAGATATTAGTGAAGTTAAATAAAGCTTTGCACATAATATTTGATAAATGGTTGCCATTAATACAAATTATGTGTCCTATCTTTCACACAATTGAAAAAGGCCAGAGACTATTATCATATAATCTCCTGAAACATATTATGATAACTTTGTCAAGTGCTGTAGTATTTTCACACAACCTTCATTCTTCTACAACCACATTCCTCAAACACACAATCTGAACAATAGTAATGAAAGGGATTTCGGGGGAGGAGAGGAGGATAATACAGTTTTTAGTAATTTAGTTAACTTGTATTTTAAAAAATCTTCAGTTTTTCACTACTCTGAATGAATTCTTACTGTTGTTCCCTCTCATTTCTTTTCTCTAAAAAAAATAATTTCATTAATTTAATCCTGTGTAGATTTTAGTTTACTCAGGCTAAAATTATTTGGTAAAACATGTCTCAAAAGAAAAACAAGTAACATTCTTTTCAAATTCCATATAACCGCGTGGGACAATTATATAAAGCATTTGTAAAATTCAGTCTCAACTGCTACTTTCCATTGCAAATTAATTTTCATACCATTATTTTCCAAGTTTGTTCTGACACTTAATTTTTCATCTAACTTAGCTTAAATTGGAAAAAATAAATTGAACGTATTTTTACCTACAAGCAGATGTCATTAACTATAAACAGATTTTTTCACTTAAAAACTGGACCAAAAGGTAGTTATTTTCTTTAAACAAGAATCTTCTATTTCAAAATTTTAAATCTTACATTTTAAATTTGTAATTGATTTTTTTTTTTTTTAGAGAGTGAAAAGAAGGGAGAGAAACATCAATGTGAGGCAAATGTCCATCAGCTGCCTCCTGCACACCCACTATGGGGGAGCACACTGGGGCATGTGCCCTGACCGAGAATGGTATACAGGATGACACCCAGCTAACTAAGCCACACTGGCCAGGGCTAAATGTTATATTTAAAATAAACTAGAACAATAGAATACTTGCTTGAAGAAGAAAACTTGAGATGTCAAGTTTCCAAACAAGTTAATTGTTTTCTTCAAATCATGGTAGTAATGGTCCTTGTAAATTAATAAAGTACACAGAGTTACAATGAATCTAGGAAAAGGAAATGTACAGACTGGGCCTTTCAAAGGAATACTAGTATATATTAGTAAATTCTTTTCCCTAACTCAGTCTATTAGGAAAATCACTAAAAAGAAAGCCCTACAAATCTGACTACTCAATATTCAGTGAATTATTATTCACTCCTATTAGGTAAAGTAGTCTGCTGAAATAAAAGAATTACCTCTGCTGAAAGGACTTTTTCCCAATTTCAAAGAGTTCTCTACTCATAGAATACTGAGATGTATTTAAACCATGCCCTCAAGGGGTTCTTTCAGCCTCAATAAATCAGACAAATACAAAAGGTAAGACCTTGGATTTTCAGAACTCCGATTCCTAGTTTTAAGTAGCCTTAGGACATAATAAAGGCCAAAGACAAGTAACAATTTGTTATTTTTTACAGACATGACTGGAATTAAGTATATGGTCTGATCTTCCCGATCCAGTTCCTTAGTATCCTCACCTTTGTGAAGCTATGCAGTTTCCTCTGTTGTTGCTTAAGCCATAATTTTTATTAAATGATTTTTTCTCTAAATAAAATCCCCCTGAAGGAAATGGGAGTATAAACTGACACAATCTTCCTGGAAGACAGTTGAGCAGTCTACCTCAAAACTGTTTTTAAAAATGTTCTTTTGCCTTTAAGGAATATCTGAAATAAAGTTAAATATATTTCCAAAGCTCTGTCACTCTCTTCAGTTTTTCACTTTCTTAGCCTCTGTTCAATATTTAGATATACTCACAAAACGCAGTAAGGCAAATACACATTGGTATCCCAGCTTAGTCACAGGGTCCTCCTGAATCATCCTGTAGAAAAAGAGAGACTTTCTTGTGCCTTCCAGTCCAATGCAACAAGTTGTTGAACTACAATATGGGTTGAAGCCACAGCTTAATCAGGTCTCTTAAGAATAAGCTAGGGCAGTCCTAACCGGTTTGGCTCAGTGGAAAGAGCGTCGGCCTGTGGACTGGAGGGTCCCAGGTTCGATTCTGGTCGGGGGCATGTGCCTTGGTTGTGGGCACATCCCCGGTGGGGGATGTGCAGGAGGCAGCTGATCGATGTTTCTAGCTCTCTATCTCTCTCCCTTCATCTCTGTGAAAAATCAATAAAATATTTAAAAAAAAAAAGAATAAGCTAGGGCAGTGATTGGGAAAGAGTATGAGTCCAATATTAGAATGGTGACACTGAGAGTATTTGGATGATTCTAGGTATCCTTATCCTATAATTTTTATTAAGTCTCCCTTGCCAACAGAAGCAACCCCTCTTTCCTTGACTGTTGAGAGTAGATCTGCCTTGCTTAAAGGTGTTATGACCTCACCTTGTACAGCCATGCTTCACATGTGGTCTCTTCACTAGAAGCAGACCCTGGCACCTGGTGGTTAACTATTGACCTATCAAATGCAAAAAAGAAGAAAATAAACACACACACACACACACACACACACACACACACACACACCAGAAAACATTAGACATAGCCAACAATGTAGTATACTGTCACCATTTTGCCTTCATGAATAGGTCAGTTTTTTAGCTCTGCGCCATAGTTTAGTCTATAGAGATTTTGTTCATTTTGCCATCTCAGTGTACTGCATGGGCCCCCTCCAGTGATGACATCATGCTAATTGATAGGACTTTGAGAGAGAGAACTAGCAGGTTCCGTAGATACTTTGTAAAGACTCAGATAATGGCAGTGCATAAGAATTTTAATTATCTGACACTTCAGGTGAAGTTTCTGAGGTTACTGCATTTTGAAATATGTTGAGCTATCTCTTCTGAAATAGAAGACAAGCTACTGCATCTTATATTCACTGCTACCAAAAGGAAGTATAGTAACTGGTGGGTCTCTTTGGGCTTGGTTTCAGGTACTACATTTAAGTGTACTGTCACAACCCCTTTTCTGAGTACTTCATAAAATTGCCCTTCGGTTGCTATATGGAGCTTGTTGCAAGCTTTGACAGAAGAATCAGTGAGCCCTCCTCCGTTTCCCCTCCCCCAATTTTGGAGCTAAGCTATATATCCTTTTTGGCAAGCAAATATTCTACTTTTAAAAAAGGACACAGGCTTGCTGTCATATCTGATAGAGGACAAATGTTCAAATACTTGGTACCAGTTACATGAGCCATCTATGCAGACAAGCCTAGTGGACAGCATTCCATCATTAAATAGAAGTTCTATATCTGGGATTGGGCAAGATGCAGGTACTGAAGGCACATATATGTTGCACGAGCAAAAGACTCTCTGTACGGCTCTCTCTCCCCGTGGCTTTATTCCTGGGGAGTTCCCTGTCTTCCTGCGTTACAGATGGTTCTGCACGAGGTGTTGCCACTTGTTAGTCTAATGGACAGACTGGTAGAAAGTGCCAGTTGCCTCCTAATCTCTCTCCCTCTAGCGGTGTAATTGTCACTTTCAGTTGGGTATGGCTAAGTGACTAGGTTTTTGCCAATGATACATAAATGAAATTGTCGTTCTAGGAATTCTCCTCCAATAATCTGTGCCTTTGTCAATTTCTACTTGAAACATGGACATGTTCTTTGGAGCTCTAACAGACATACTAAAACAGGAGGCCCAAACCCAGTAGATAACAGAGTGGCGAACCTGAAGAAGCTGGATCCTGAGCCTATAGCTCTGGCATTAGTTCTGAACTCCTAGACTTCTTTTATATGAAATAAAATAAACTGCTATCTTGCTTACACTTCTATTTTAGGTTTTCTGTCATATGTTGATGAACCTAATCCTAAATGAGAGACTGAATGCCTAGGTGGATAAGATGCCACTCTTTGAAATAGGGAATGCAGGAGGAGAAGATGCCAGTTTAGTTGAAGTGATGGGAAATCCCATTTTGGTCATGATTAATTTGTTGTGTCTGTATAAAGGCTCGATAGGGGGTATAGATGGCATTGGGAGCTTGAGAAAGATTGTTTTATGTAGGAGAAGGCAGTGTTTGTTTTCAGGAGAATGAAACCTTAGGAAAAACAACCTGTGGTAATGTATATTTTAATGATCTTATCACTTGCTTAAATCTTTTTGCAGGACAGAAAGTTTGATTTTTTGAGAAGAGTTGAGCAGAAAACATAAGGCTTGGATTATTTTTACTTTAGTTCTGCTCAAAGGTGAACTTTGAGTTGGGGATAGGAAATTAGAGATGCGAAAAATATGAATTTGTGAAGGGGGAACATTGTAGGTAGAAGACATGCTTTTAAACTCTTTGGGAAGAAGAAATTTGGCATCTGTATTTTTTAAAAAAAATATATTGATTTTTTACAGAGAGGAAGGGAGAGGGATAGAGAGTTAGAAACATCAATGAGAGAGAAACATTGATCAGTTTCCTCCTGCACATTCCCTACTGGGTATGTGCCCGAGACCAGAATCGAACCTGGGACCCTTGAGTCCCCAAGCCGACACTATCCACTGAGCCAAACCGGTTAGGGTTGGCATCTGTATTCTTTAAAAGCCTGATTGATTTGCAAGGCACAGCACAGGTTGCTAGAGACGCTTTAAAACTTAGAGATTTTTCTGCCTTCTTTTTTGACTACGGTTAGGGAATCCATTGATAGGGACACATTGGGTGAGTTTTAATGAGAAAGGTATGTGCATCATGCCTAGTTGCATTACACAACAAATAGGAACCTTTAAGGAAGATGGACATGATGACCTTCACTGTTGTTCAATCAGTAACTTTTCTCCCCAGTTTAAAAACTTTCTATTTTAAAACTCTTATGCTAAACTAAGCACTTGTTCATAATAATCTTAATTAGAGGGATACTTAAAAAATAGTAAAAGTGATACAGTCACAGAAGAATTGTTTTCTATGTTTGCAATTCTCTTTTTATTTTGAAAGGATTGATGTTATAGTTACTGCTAACATATTGGTATTTTAAAGCTGTTCCTATGAAATTTGTCTGAAGTTTTTATGCGGGAATATTACTTTCTGCTGAACTATCAACAGGGGCTAAATATTCTGTGGTAAAATGGTAATATATTTCTATAATACTTTGAAAGGCACAGATATACTGCAGAAATTTAACATCATAACCCCCAGCCTCCCCCACACAAAATAAAAACAAAACTCCAACTGCTTCTTTTTCTTCTCCTCCCTTCCACTCTCCCTCCACCTATGTTCTTTCTGCTCTACTTCTTCATGCCTCTTCCTCAGTTTTACACAGTAAGCATATCTTTGTGATAGTCAGTTTGGTTTAAGAAAACTTTAGCCCTAAAAGATAACAGTGTTTGAGCCGTAGCCTGGAGTTCTTTTCCAGCAGACAAATTATTGAGGTTTAATTTAAATTCATATAATTTAAATGAATATAGTTTGCCTGGTATACACTATCTGGAGGAGATTTTTGTCTAATTTTTAGGTTGACAACCATAGTTTTATGCCCTCTAGTGGTAAGATGTTTGTATTTCATATTTTCTGGTGCTTAGGATGCATAGAATTTCAGAGCCCAGAGGACCGAAGATGACGTTATAGGTGAGAGACTAAGACTCAGAGATGTAAGAGGATTTGCATAAGGTTGTTAGTTAGAGATAGAACTAAGACAAGTCTAATATCTCCTGATTACCAATGTAGTGTTCTTTTTAAAACAAGACTCAGTGGTATATATGTATGTCTGAGGATTTGCTTAGAATAATTTGAAGATATTTACTGTGGGAAGATAGTTATATTTTGGGTTATTTCTATTCATTCATAATTACTGTTGATGTCTTTGTTGTAGTGGTGTTTTGAGAAATAGAAAGACCCTTGGACTTAGTAGAGTGACTGAGATGGGAAGGGAAATGGAAATCATATTTAACTTTGAGAAGATACAATAATTGGCTTTAAGCACTTGAAGCATTATTTGTGGGAGAGGGTTGAGAGCTTATTTTTAGCTGTTACATTGAGAACAGAAAATGTTAAGTATTGTATCTCTGTGCTTGTCCTGGAATGGTCAGTTTTCTTTCAGTAGAATAGGAGGAGTAGGAGAGAGTCAGGGCCTAGAACTAAACATATTTTTTACAGACATATCCAGATTAAGTTCTGTGTTGAAAGAAGAGTTAATTTTGGCAGTTCTCCCTATCTGCCCTGTCACAGTACAGCTACTAACGATTGCAAGTCAGGCAAGCAGAAAGCTTCAAGGGTAGATAGAGACATTTTAAGTGATCACAAAGGTTGTTGGAATAAGGATAGAGGAGGGAGGATATTGCCCTGAGGAGAGGTTTAAGAGCCGAGGAGGGAGGATATTGCCCTGAGGAGAGGTTTAAGAGCCAGTTGACATCATGACACCAGCTATTGGTTGAGAAGCATTTGAGGACTAGATTTAGGGTGACTTGGATTCACATATGTGGTCTGCCACTTACCAGGTGTACCAGTTAATAATGTCGGATTTTGTAATAAAAGAAAACATGATAATTTCAAGAGAAACATCAGAAGTGCTCTATTCAAAGTAATGTCCATCGCTAGCCACATTTCCCCATCTTTCAGGTAATTTGTGGATACCGTCCCAATAGAACTTTTCTTGTTTTGAGGCAAACATTCAGAGACCCACTTTTCCACTTCTTCGTATGTTTTGAAGTGCTGCTCAGAAAGTGTGTGTGCCATCGATTGGAACAAGTGGTAATCTGAAGTGGTAATCTGAAGGAGCAAGGTCTGGTGAATACGGCAGGTGGGTTAATACTTCCCAGGCAAGATCTTATATCGTGTCTTTAACTGGTTTTGAAGTGTGTGATGGTGCATCATCGTGAAGCAAAATTACTTTGCCGTGTCTTCTGGAACATTCTGGTCGTTTCACGATCAAAGTGTGGTTCAAACTGATTATTTGTTGTCGGCAGCGATCAGTGTTAACAGTTTCACCTCGTTTTAGAAGCTCATAATACACCCCACCTTCCTGATCCCACCACACGCAGAGCATTGTCTTCTTTCAGAAGCAATTTGGCCTTGCAGTCGATGTTGATGGTTGACCTGGATCAACCCATGATTTTGTGCATTTGGGATTCTGAAAATAAATCTACTTTTCATTGCTAGTCACAATTTGATGCAAAAAAAGACTAGGGGGTGGGTTAGAGAGCAACCAAAGGACTTGTATGCATGCATATTAGCATAACCAATGGACACAGACACTGGGGCAGTGGGGGCTTGCCCGGGGTGGGAATGGCTGGGTGGGGGTGGGTGTCAATTGGGGAAAAAGGAGACATATGTAAAACTTTAGACAATAAATTATAAATAGACTTTCTTTCCTGCCGTTGAAGCAACATTTTTTTTAAAAAAATTAAATCTTTATTGTTCAGATTATTACAGTTGTTCCTCTTTTTTCCCCCCCATAGCTCCCCTCCACCCGGTTCCCGTCCCACCCTCCGCCCTCACCCCCCCACCACTGTCCTCATTCATAGGTGCACGATTTTTGTCCAGTCTCTTCCCGCATCCCCCACACCCCTTTCCCCCCAAGAATAGTCAGTCCACTCCCTTTCTATGCCCCTGATTCTATTATAATCACCAGTTTATTCTGATCATCAGATTATTTAGTCACTTGATTTTTAGATTCACTTGTTGATGGATGTGTATTTGTTGTTCATAATTTGTATCTTTACCTTTTTCTTCTTCTTCCTCTTCTTAAAAGATACCTTTCAGCATTTCATATAATACTGGTTTAGTGGTGATGAACCCCTTTAGCTTTTCCTTATCTGTGAAGCTCTTTATCTGACCTTCAATTCTGAATGATAGCTTTGCTGGATAAAGTAATCTTGGTTGTAGGTTCTTGGCATTCATCACTTTGAATATTTCTTGCCACTCCCTTCTGGCCTGCAAAGTTTCTGTTGAGAAATCAGCTGACATTCATATGGGTACTCCCTCGTAGGTAACTGACTGTCTTTCTCTTGCTGCTTTTAAGATTCTCTCTTTGTCTTTTGCTCTTGGCATTTTAATTATGATGTGTCTTGGTGTGGTCCTCTTTGGATTCCTTTTGTTTGGTGTTCTCTGCGCTTCCTGGACTTGTAAGTCTATTTCTTTCACCAGGTAGGAGAAGTTTTCTGTCATTATTTCTTCAAATAGGTTTTCAATATCTTGCTCTGTCTCTTCTTCTGGCACCCCTATAATTCGGATGTTGGTACGCTTGAAGCTGTCCCAGAGGCTCCTTACACTATCTTCGTTTTTTTGGATTCTTTTTTCATTTTGCTTTTCTGGTTGGGTGTTTTTTGCTTCTTCGTATTTCAAATCTTTGACTTGATTCTTGCGATCCTCTGGTCTGCTGTTGGGAGTCTGTATAATATTCTTTATTTCAGTCAGTGTATGCTTAATTTCTAGTTGGTCCTTTATCACAACATCGAGGGTCTCACTAGATTTCTTGAGGGTCTCATTGAGTTTATCGGCGATTTCTAGAAAATTCTTGAAAAACCTTAAAAGTGTTTTGAACTCTATATCCAGCAGTTTGCTTTCCTCCATTTCTGTCATTTGTGTCCTGTTTCTTTGTCTCTGCATTTTTTATGCTTCGCTGTGTCGATAGAGTGGCTTTCTGTGCTAGGTGTCCTATAGGGCCCAGTGGCTCAGCCTCCCCAATTACCTGAGGTAGACACTCTTGGTGCACCCCCTTGTGGGCTTTGTGCACAGTCTTGTTATAGTTAAGCCTTGATTGTTGTAGGTAACACTGGGAGGAATTGACCTCCAGGCCAATTGGCTGTGAGAATCAGCTGTGTCTACGGTGGGAGAACTTCTGTGCTGAAGACACCCTTCTGGGGCAAGACTTGCTTCAGTGGGGCTTTGGTGCTCACTGAGTCTGCTCCCTGAGTGTGTCCCTTATGGATCTGAGGAGTTGTAATTGGATGGTCCCACTCTGACCACTGGGTACACTGGCTCTTGGATCTAAGGAGGTGCTAATCTAGCCTCTGCCTGAGGCTACCCAGCAGAAGCCAGCTGTAAAGCAATGCAAGTTGCCCTGGGGCCTTGGGGCAGCTGCAGTTTGTTAAGTAATTTTCAGATTACAAAGGGCCGGGCCTTTCATATGCAAAAGCCTCCCTGCATGGCTTGGGCGGGGCGGGTCCCAGGGGATCAACAGGGTGGGCCGAGCGAGCAGTATGGCTGCTCTCAGTCCTGCCCTCAGAGGCCCTGGCAATTGCTGTGAGTGCCTCCGAGAGAAAGCTGCCCTCGAGTTCCGACCGATGCCAGACAGTCCCGTTTCTCCCATATGAGTCTTGGTCCCCAGAGACTCGCCCGGAACTGGAGCTCAGAGCCTGAGACTCCCTCCCCATTGAAAAAGACAATCGTGTCCTCAGCCGCCAGCCCTCTCCGCATGCACCTCCACACCTTTGTATTTTACTTCCGCACTGCACCTCGTCTGAGTCTCGGTATGCTTTTCTCTTTCCTTCTAGTTGTAGAATTTCCACTCAGCCAGCCTTCCTGTGGTTCTGGATGATGTCCGTTCCGTCTTTTAGTTGTATTTTTGAAGTGGTTGTGCGAGGCAGCAATGTCTGGTGTTTACCTATGCCGCCATCTTGGTTTCTCCTCTGAAGCAACATTTTACTGATGACTTTTCAGTTTTCCATTTATCTTTCGTTCAGTTGATGTGGCACCCATTTTCCTTCCTTTAAAATAGTTCCCATTGCTTGTAAACTATTGGAAATTGTTTGCTGAGCAATGTTTAATCTTTCTGCAAGTTGTTTTTGAGTTTGACATGCATCTTCATCCAATAATGCTTGTAGTTGTTGGTCTTCAGACTTTTTTGGTTGACCTGGACATTCTTTATCTTTCACATCAAAATCATCACTTTTAAAGCGTTTAAACCAGCGTTCACAAGTATCTTGAGATGGAGCATGTTCACCATAAACTTCCCGAAGTATTCAGCAGCGTTTTTTCTCAAAATATAGTAATGAATTATAACTTGCCACAAATGCTCTTTTTTTGGCACGAAATTCGACATTTTTAAGTGTAAAAATATCTATGATGTTAACACCTTCAGCAAATTTGACATATGAAGTTTTGAAGCTTGTTGTCAATACAACAAAATAGCATACATATCAAATCGCATATATGTCAACATATGTGTAACTCCATCTATTGAAAAAAAATCCGCATTATTAACTGGTACACCTAGTATTTATAGAGTGTGACTTTGGAAATAATCTCTGATATGTAAGTTTATTTCTTTATGTGTAAAATTGAGATTAATGTTTTTTTTCCCCATAGGTTGTTAGGATTAAATGCCTCCTGTATAATAACTGCACAATACATGTTGATTGTATCTAGATCTGAGGTGACTGACCTTAGCAAAAATAAAACCCCAGTCCTACAGAGAGTTGGATTCTGAACAAATATTTCAACATGCAGAAGAACTTTCTAGTACTTTGGGAAGTAGTTATTTCCTTTTTACTTAGAGCTATTAAAGCAGAGGATGAACAGTTTGTGGATAATGTAGAAGGTATTAAAACATTGAATTGAATTGTTATAATTTTTGTTTTAATCATCAGATATGAAATATAAAATTCATGAGGAGCATGATAATTTATTTCCTGTACCTATATTTTTGCTGTCTTTTGTTCTTCCTTCCTGATGCTCTAGTAGTGCTTTGTTTACTTTAGCATTTCTTTTGTGTTTGAACATTTTTCCTTCAGCTGCTCTTTAAGAATGGGTCTCCTAGTGGCACATTCTTTTAGTTTATCTTCATCTGAGAATGTCTGTATTTTCCCTTCATTCCTGAAAGATAGTTTTGCTGGAAATAGAATTCATAGTTGACAGCTCTTTTTTTCAGTACTTGAAAAGTGGTGGGCCACTTTCTCCTTACCTTCATGGTTTTTAGTGTGAAATTTGCTTTCATTTGAATTGGTGTTATCCTGTGGGCAATATGTTGTTTTTCTTGGCTTCTTTGAAGATTTTTTTTTCTTTTTAGTTTTCAGAAGTTTAGTAATGATATGTGTCTTGGTGTAAATTTCTTTGAGTTTATCCTGTTTGAGGTTCAGTCAACTTGGAATTTTTTTGGTGCTTTGCCAAATTTGAGAATATTTCAGCCATTATCTTTGAATATTTGTTCAGTCCCACTCTCTCTTCTCCTTCTGGTACTTCAGTAATATGAATATTAGATATTTTGTTATGGTCCCACGAGTCCCCACAATTCTATTCTTTATATTTTGATTTATTTTCTCTTAGTTGTTCAGATTGGGTAAAATCTATTGATCTGTCCCAAAGTTCACTAGTTTTATGCTATGCCATCTCTGTTATACTATTGAACCCATCCACTGAGATTTTTATTTTGGATATTTTATAATTTGAGAATTTCTGTTTGATTTATAACTTCTGTTTCTTTGCTATTTTCTATTTTTTTTTATTTGTTTCAGAGAATTTGTGATTGGTTGTTGAAAAATTTTTATGACAGCTATTTCAAAATCCTTGTCAGATATTCCAACATCTGATTCATGTCTGTGCTGGTATTAGTTTATTGTCCTTCTCATTCAGGTGTGATTTTTTATGGTTCCTGGTATGATGGGTGATTTTTTTTATTATTACATCCAAGACATTTTGGCCTTTAACTTAGTCATTCTGTTTAGATTTACCATATGGACCATGATCTATTTTTGTGAGCTGATATTCCAGTGGCAGTTTAATTTTCAGAGCTTTTGTGGTGTTACAGTTTTATCTCCTTCCCCCACTGGTCCATGCTGGTGCTGCCTACTTGGCAGAAGATGTTGCCCAAGTTGGGATGTCTGATGTTTCTTGGTGGGGGAGGAGAATCTCAGGCCCACAGGACCTAAAATATTGAGTTGACATTTTTTTTCCTTTTAATGATATGACACCACTGTCTTCTAGCTTGCTTTGTTTATTATGAGAATTTTGCTGTTATTCTTATTTTTGTTACTCTGAACATAATGTCTTTTTTCTCCACTTTTTTTTCAGATTTTCTCTTTATATCTTTTTAAAGTAGTATGACTAAGATGTGCCTTGGTGTAGTTGTCTCCATTTGTGTGTGTGTGTGTGTAGTTATGTGTGTGTGTTTGGCATTTGTAGAGCTGATAATTAGATTTTTATATATATGTAAATATATATATATAAATATACATATATATAAATATACATATTTCAGTATGTCTGTATTTCATTTTGGAGAATTTTTGTTGTTAAACTTCAAGTTTTTTTTATATTTTTTTGTAGTGTCTAATTCATTAATTCTATTCAATGTATTTGTCATATCTCTATTCCTGAAAATATGCAACACAGTTATATTAACTTTGAATGTCCTTATCTACTAACTTTATCATCTGTGTCAATTTGAGGTCTGTTTCAATCAATTGATTTTTTTTCTCAGTGTGCCTCACACTTTTCTGTTTCTTTTCATGCCTGGTATTTTTTTGCTGGATGTTATATTTTTGTGTTACTACAAATATTCTTGAACTTTGTCCTGGGATGTAATTAAATCACTTGGAAATATCTTTATTTATTTATTTTTTTTTTTGAGGCTTGGTTTTCATTTGTTCGGTGGATGGGCCCACAGCAGTGTTTAGTCTAGGGTTGAGTTTTCTACCCTACCGAGGCAATACCCTTCTGAATTCTCTGCCTGAAGCCCAGGGAATTAAGTTAGTTTTACTCTTGGCTATTGCAAACACAAATTATTCCTAGCCTTGTGTGATCTCTGGGGATCATTCTTTCTGTTTCTTTCATGGGGTTTATTCCCTGGCCTTACCTGGTTTTCTTAGTATACTCAAATACTAATCAATACACAGATCTTCAAAGACTCAGACCCTCTGCAGATCTTTGGACTTACTTCTCTTTTCCCATGAATCTCTCTTTTCTTTGGGACGCCACCCTGTGAATTCTAACTTCCTTGATTTTCCTGGACTACCAACTTCATTGCTTCAGCTCACTGTACTACTGGACTACACTTGGATTTCCCCTTCCTGTCCTGAAGCCTTGAAATTCTCACCAGGAAGTAAGCTGGGGCAGTCTCTGCATTTGTCTTCACATGGCGTTTTCCCTGTTTGTCTGTATCTGTTTTTTCTTACTGGGGCACTAGTCATTGGATTGGGGCCAACCCTAATCCAGTAAGACCTAATCTTAACTAATTCTATCTTTTAAAACCATATTTCCAAGAAGATTTTATTTTGTAGACATGAACCTAGTACATTTAATAACTCAATACATTTTCGATCTTCTGGGGCTTAGAAAGAGCTTAAAATTATTTAAATTCATCTAAAGATACCTAAGTACTTCATGATTAAAACCCAAAAGGTATATATAAAAAGAGCTAAAGAAGAGAGAGAAATAATTATGTTACTGAATTTTTTGTTTTGTTAATCCCCAACTGAAGGTATTTTTTCTATTGATTTTTAGAGAGAGTGGAAGGGAGGGGGAGAGACTGAGAGAGAAACATTGATGTGAGAGACACATCGACTGGTTCCCTTTCACATGAGCCCTGACCTGGAGATTGATCCTGCAACCGAGGCACATGCCCCTGACCAGAATCAAACCTGCGACCCTTCAGTCTTGGGCCAACTCTCTAACCACCGAGCCAAACTAAGGTTATGTTACTTAATTTTTAACAGATACCATTGTCTTCTCAGTTTATATTTATATCTTTAGCGCTATTTTTGAAATAAAAAGAATTTGATTATGATAGTACGCATGGCATAATTAAAAGTTTTCTATATAATTAAAAGTTTCTCTCAAAGATCTTCTGTGATAATAATATAAAAGTTGAATAGGTTGCTTGAGATACTGCACATTTTTGTCACAGTACCTATCCAAACATAGACTAGAAGAGTATGTTCAAATATAGAATGAACTACTATAAGAGTAAAGTATACATTACAGATAAGTTATGCCAGGACTCTTTCATCTTTCATTGATTATGATAGATTCCATTCTAACTATAAGCAAAATTCAAAGATGTATCTCTCCCAGATTGCCTTCTTCCAGTAGTACAATTATTTACTCATATAAATACCACTGCAATAAAAATAAAATTTTTTTGCCCTCGTCAGTGTGGCTCAGTTGGTTGGAGTGTGCTAAAAGATTTCAGATTCCATCCCTGGTAGGAGCGTGTGCGGGAGGTAACCAGTCAATGTTCTTTCCTCCCTCCCTCCCTCCCTCCCTTCCTCCCTCCCTCTACAACCAGTTGAAAAAATAAATAAATAAAAAATGTCTATCACTCTAAAAAGTTTGCTTGCATACCCTTTTTCATATCCATCCCTAATACCCATCCTTAGCCCTGGGCAACCAGTGATCTGCTTTCTATCACTATAGATTAGATTTGTCTTTTCTGAAATTTCGTATGAATGGAATCCTGTGGTATGTTCTTGTTTATATTCAGCTTCTTTTGCATAATTATTTTGAAATTTATCCATGTTGTACGAATATCAGCAGTTTTTTCTTTTTTAGTGCTGAATAATATTCCATTGCATGGATACACCACAATTTATTTCTCCATTTACCTGTTAACAGCCCTATTTCGTGGTTTTTGATGCTATGGCATATGGTATTTTTAACTTTTATTGCTAGTATATAGAAATACAATCATTTTTTATATTGACCCTTTGAGGCCTTGCTAAACTTATTTATTAGTGCTTATATTTTCTTTTTAGATTTCTTAAGATTTTTCATAGTTGTCTGCAAATAGAGCCAGTGTTCTGCTTTTCCCATCTGTATGGCTTTTATGTATTTTTTTCTCTTTATTGCAGTGGTTAGGACTTACAGTACAATGTTGAATTAAAATCATGATAGTGGACAATTTTTTTCTTTACTCTTGAAAGTATTACAGATATCCCCTTTGTTTGTTTGTTTGTTTGTTTGCTTTTCCTCATTGATCCCCTCCACCCTGCCCTTGCCCCTCCCAGGCCTTCACCACTCTATTGTCTATGTCCATATATGAATATAAATTCCCCGGTTTATCACTCCCCAACCAACCACCCACCCACTCCCGCCTCCCCTCTAGTGGACATTCTTTTTTTTAAAAAATTCTTTATTGTTTAAAGTATTACATAAATCTCCTTTTCCCCCCCATTGACCTCTCCCAGCCGCCTACATCCCCCAGCACATGCCCCTACTGTCTGTGTCCATTGGTTATGCTCATATGCATATATACAAGTCCTTTGGTTGATCTCTTACCCCCCTCACCCCCCACCTTCCCTCATAGATTGGACAGTATGTTTGATGCTTCTATGACTCTGGTTCTATTTTTGTTCAACAGTTTATGTTGTTCATGATATTCCACAAATGAGTGAGATCATGTGATATTTATCTTTCTCCGACTGGCTTATTTTGCTTAGTGTAATGCTCTCCAGTTCCATCTATGCTGTTGCAAATGGTAAGAATTCCTTCTTTTTTACAGCAGCATAGTATTCCATTGTGTAGATGTACCACAGTTTTCTAATCCACTCATCTGCTGATGGCCACTTAGGCTGTTTCCAAATCTTAGCTATTGTAAATTGTGCTGCTATGAACATAGAGGTGCATATATCCTTTCTTATTGGTCTGTTTTCTTGGGATATATTCCTAGAAGTGGGATTACTAGGTCAAATGGAAGTTCCATTTTTAGTTTTTTGAGGAAACACCATACTGTGGTGTTTTGAGGAAACACCAGAGGGAATACCAGTGGCTGCACCAGTCTGCATTCCCACCAGCAGTACAAGAGGGTTCCTTTTTCTCTACATCCTCTCCAGCACTTGTCGTTTGTTGATTTGTTGATTATAGCCATTCTGACAGGTGGATTTTTTTAAGTTTTTCTATTTCTGATTTTATTAGACTTATGACTTGATTTCTAAACAATATTGTTTTCTTTCCAAAACTTTACTGTCATGATACTGTGCTGTATCTGCCCTTGTATTTGCACTTCAAAAAACTCAGTTCAAGTCCTAAATATTCTTATAACAAGCTTTATGCTTCTCTCCTTGGCACCTAATGCAAGGCCTCACATAGTGTTATTGTTGAATAAATGAATTATGTAATAGTCTACTTGTCAGACTTTCTAAATTTGGCCTGGTTTTTCAGACCACAGAAACGTGTATCTTGTACTGAAACTTAAGTCTGATCATTGTTTTCTGTGGCAATTCATTCTATTTTTTTTAAAAGCATTTTTATTGATTTCAGAGAGGAAGGGAGAAGGAGAGAGAGAGAGAGAAACATCAATGATGAGAGAAAATCATTGATTGGCTGCCTTCTGCACGCCCCCTACCTGGGGACCGAGCCCGAAACCCAGGCATGTTCCCTTGACCAGAATTGAACCCTGGAACCCTTCAGTCCGCAGGCCAACGTTCTATCCACTGAGCGAAACCAGCTAGGGCCATTCTATTTTTTGATCGTTCTCCTTCTCAGATGGTTCTTCCTTTATACTGAATCAAAATATATCCTCTGAATTATATCTTTGGCTCTAGTCTTCTCCACACTATCTTCTTCTGTATAATAGCTCTTCAGATATTTGGAGAAAGTTCTCATTAGTGTAAGTTTTCTGACTAAATCTTTTTTTTTTTTTTTAAATGTAATTGTGTCCTGACCCTTTACCAGTGTGATTGTACTTCTTACAGTGCTCTCCAGTTTGGACTCTTTAGTGACAAGGAATACAGACCCATCCCAGCTTCAGAGGAAGGAATGTCATAGGAAGTTTGACACTATAATGCTGCTAGAGTGAACTGGAGGTAGAACCTAGGCAGCTGCACGGTTTCTTTCTTGTGGTACCTCTGCTTCTTTCTACATGTGTATACGGTTAGCTTGTTTCTACTGGCAAGTCTTGGCCAAGAGTTTCTGCTGCTCTGTAACTTCGGTTTTACACATGACCCCTTTCTGTCACAACAGCAAGTCGTTATATGTCTTTTTGGCTGCTTTATTCAGTTTCTTCCTTTTTAAAATAAATTCAGAATTCCCTAGCAGAGGAATTTGATTTGTCTAGGTCACTCTGGTCATAAGTTGCTTGCCAGTTTATCGATGTCCTTACCCACCTTATAGCCCCATTCATTTGTTCAACAGCATGCTATTAAGTATCTAATATATACCAGGAATTATTCTAAGTGCCTGGGTAGGACACATCAGTAAACAAAGCAGGCCAAAATTCATTGTTTTCATTCTAGTGAAGTGAGACAGACAAACAACAGTAAATGTAATAACCAAATAAGTGATTTAGTAATTCTCTCTGGCTGGTGGAAGGGGTATGAGCATGGCTGCTGCCCTTCCTTGAACTGTGGACTTTGCCATTTTGTTAGAGGAGTGTGGGCAGATGGACATCATAAGACAAGTCAAGTGTAGATAACTTCTGAACTAGTTGTTTAGATAAACATCATAGAAAAAGATTTAGTGAATTATGTATTAGAGTAGCATTTCTTAAAGTTCAGAGTCTATATTTAAACAAACTTTCTACATCAGGGTTGGCAAAAGTAGGTTTACAGTTGTAATACAAATAAATGACACAATAGTTAATAAATAATAACACAAGAATAAACTTTCACATACTCACAACTGTAAACCTACTTTTGCCTACCCCTGTATATACTTGGTATATCTACACTGTAACACACATAGAAGTCAATTAAATAATTTTTGTCAATTGTTATGGTCAACAAATACTAAGCATCCTGTTTTGTGTAGAGCAGAGTACTATATTTTATTTCTCCACCTAATTAATCCCTACTTATTATTTTTTTAAAAATTAAATTTATTGGGGTGACATTGGTTAATAGGATCATACAGGTTTTAAGTGTACATTTTTATGATATTCTTAGTTCTTCTGCAGATTTACTTCTTCCTCCTAGCTACTGGCAGCTTCACACCAACAGTATACTAGTTAGCAACCCCAGAGAATATTTTTTGACTCTTCTGGAGTCATTGGCCAAGGCTAGAAAACCTGCCACGAGGGTAATGGATGGTTGGCTCATCTTAGGTCAGTTGCTAATCCTAGTGATTGGCCTGGGTAGCCTGATAGCTCTTCCAGGACCCAAGGGAAAGTGGGTTACCAAACATAAAGGAGGGAAAAGTGTGCCTGGCCGCACCAGTATTTCCTCATCCTGTCTAAATTTGTTTTGGGCAGCTTGTCTAGCATATCTACTTTTTCTTTCAAAGAAAGCCATTTCCAAATGTTCTGGTATCTTGCCGAGGATTGCTTCCCCTACCCCCTTTTAATATAGTAACTCCATTTGGCCATTATATTTCTTGATTTTATAATGGGGTAGGAGAGTAGGGTCCGAAAAACAACAACAACAGGAAGGCACTGACTAATAACTGCTCCTTCCTTCTCTCAAGTCAGCTGCATACTATGCAGGGGACAATCTTTTGCTGCCTAGCACCCCTCCTTTCTAGGAAGTGGTCCCCTTTCTTTTGAGTAATTTCTCCCTTCCCCCTACCCATGTAATACAGATAGAAGCTGCTTTTACAGCCACTCTGATTGACATGACCTGCTTCACCTCTGGACATAAGGATCAGTGCGCAGGTGTCTGGGCACCTGACTCTGAAACAGTCTTCCCTCATTGTTCCTTGTTCTTCAATACAAAAAGTCATCTTCTCAGAATTTTTAAATACAACCAGTATTGCCTTAAAAATAGTTATCATGTAAAATATAAGAACTTGGGAAATGTTTAAACGTTCAGACTAAATGCTTACAAATCAAGAAGCAATATTCAGAAAATATTTGTTTACTTTTGCAGGGTACTTTCATAAGCTCCTCAACAGTTGTTAGCTCCAGCAATTTACATATTTGGAAACCAAGTTATTGTAGCTCTCTCTACATTTTATTTGCAGTGAAATATCAATCTACCATTTTATTGTTGCTTTTTTTCTAACCTAATTTCCATTTTCATATAACCGAAAGTCTTACCACCATGAATCATATTTCTGTGTGCATTTATAAATGTTATATCTCCATTTCAAACTAAACTTTCATGTTTTTGAAACACTGCATATTATTGGGAAATCAATAAATAATATGTTGCTTCTAGAGACTTTTGAAAGTTATGCTCCTGCCAGAGAGGAATTTTTTATCTGTCAAATTTGCAATAATTAAAACAAGTAAAAATTTAAAATAACAGTTGTTGGTAAGGCTGTAGTGAAAATGCCAGTGTCATTCTTATACACAGAATGTTAAAAAAAATTGTTAAATGTCTTTCTGGTGGGCCCTTTGGCTTTGTGTGATCTTTAAAATTTTCATACTCTTTAACCCAGTAGTTGTATTTCTAAGAATTCTTTTTTCTGTGGAAAAGTGAGATGAGGATAAGTATTTATATAGAAAGGGCCTTATGTAGCATTATTTATAATAGTGAGAAACTAGACAATGTACATACTACAGCAAAGGCCCACTGTAAAATATTAAGTACTACACCAATATATAAAGCTAGGTTTAGTATGACCTCAATTCTGTAGAAAAAGTACATGTTAACAAAACCTCCCTATTTCATCCCTAGGATAAAATAGTCCAAAATGTTAACAGTAATTCTCCTCAGGTATGGGAATGTGGGTGATTTCTTCTTTATATTTTTATATATTTGAAAAAATTTGCAGTTAACATATATTTTTATATTTAGTAAAAATTAATATGATAAACTATTTTAAGAGCCTAAAATATATTAGCTATGACTTTCAGAACTAAACAGACAATATAGGAACACCTGATTAAATATGATGAGCTAAAAAACATGCATTTATCTCTGTTTAAAAAGACAGGGAGATGTAAGCTTAAAACAATTTCTGTCAGTAGTAATGAATTTATTAAAATAAACATTTAACTCTGTATGAACTAAGTGCCAGGCATTTAGTATGCTAGTGGATACAAAGATGGTGCTGAAAGAAAAAGCTGGCTGTCTTTTCTTCTAGAAAGTTTTCCATGGTCTTCTCTGCTAGACTAGATTTGGTTCCCTTCTATCATTGTGCTTATGATGATATACTGAAGTTATCAGTTTATTTGCTTGTTCTCCAATAGGTTATGAGTTCCTTGAGGATGGGGGCCATGTCTTTTTCGTGTGTGTATTTCCAGTAACTAGCCATTTTTTGAATTAGTTCTGCTTGAGATATCAGAAGTGATGATGTTTGAGGTGGATGAAAAATGAGTGGGTTGATACATCACTTTTAGTTTAGTTTACTCTTTTTTAAAATATTTTATTGATTTTTTACAGAGAGGAAGGGAGAGGGATAGAGAGTTAGAAACATCAATGAGAGAGAAACATTGATCAGCTGCCTCCTGCACACCCCCTACTGGGGATATGCCCGCAACCAAGGTACATGCCCTTGGCTGGAATCGAACCTGGGACCCTTAAGTCCGCAGGCAGATGCTCTATCCGCTGAGCCAAACCTGTTAGGGTGAGTTTAGTTTACTCTTAATGAAATCCTGCATTTCCCTATAATGATGGATATATGAGGAGTTACTGTACTGCAACAGTTGTTAACTTTAATTGAGAATGTTTTTATTTTGCCTTTTTCAAATGTGGCCAGTTTTAGAGCATAGTACTGAGTTGGTTAGTAAAATGAACTTAACTTTCCATTTATCTTTTATAGGTAAAAATATGGCCATAAAGTGTTTAAACTCTAAGTGAGGGCCAAGGAGGAAGTTAAATGTACAGGGATCAGAGTGAAGGATGATAGTGGGTGATTCAAAAAATTTAACAGAGAAGGTAGGAAAATATATATTAACAATTTGAATCAGGTGTTACAGGCTTACTTAAGTTAGATGTACATATAATCAGAATGTTGCTTTCACTTCATAGTAAGCTGGGACACAAAGTAGAATATGCCAACTCATGAAGCTCTTTAAAAAGTGTAGCAAAAAGCAGTTTAGATCTCACATATACTTTCTTTTTTTAAAAAATAGATTTTTATTGATTTCAGAGAGGAAGGAAGAGAGAGATAGAAACATCAATGATTAGAGAGAATAATTGGTTGGTTGCCTCCTACATGCCCCCTACTGGGAATCAAGTCCACAACCTGGCATGTGCCCTTGACTGGAATTGAACCCAGGATCTTTCAGTCCACATGCCGATGCTCTATCCACTGAGCCAAACCAGCTAGGGCTAACATATACTTTCCATTCCCAAATTACTCACAGATTACATCCCCAAGATTCAAGAATAAGTCAATCCATTCTTTAGTGTCCCAGGATAATTTTATAACAATAATGGCACAGACAAGTGGTGGCACTTGGTGGTGGTGGTAGGATGCTACTAGCATCTAGTGGGTTGAGGCTAAGGATGCTACTAACCATCCTACAATGCACAGGACTTAGACCCTTTCCCCCCAACCTTCCCATAAACACACAATCTGGCCCAAAATGTCAGTAATGCTGATGTTGAGAAACTCTGCCTAGACCAGTGATGGTGAACCTATGACATGCGTATCAGAGGTGACACGCGAACTCATTTTTTTGGTTGATTTTTCTTTGTTAAATGGCATTTAAATATATAAAATAAATATCAAAAATATAAATCTTTTTTATACTATGGTTGCAAATATCAAAAAATTTCTATATGTGACACGGCACCAGAGTTAAGTTAGGGTTTTTCAAAGTGCTGACACGCCGAGCTTAAAAGGTTCGCAATCACTGGCCTAGACAATAGTCAAGTTCCCAGGCCACTGTAAAAGTCTTTATTTTACTCTTAATACTGTTTATGACCCATAACTGAAGCTTAGTGCTAGCTACCATTTTGTCACTTAAAAGTACTTTGCCTCCATTGAAAAGTTCTTTTAAAGTTTCAACTTGAGATACTGAGAAGATTGCTTTCCTTATTGGGAACAAAGGCAGTTACTCCCATGGTGTGATAGAGACTCTAGATTTTAATGTTTCTGTCTATTTTTTTTTTAGCTTTTCATATGTATGTTACTTTTGAGAGTCTGTTGGATATAATTGCCTGTCATTTCAGTATTATGTTTAGAAGGTAAATGTTTTTGTGTCCTTTAAATCTTGAACATATTTAATCAATATATCAATTTATTCAACAAACATTCATTTATAAATAAGTATTAATATAATGAGTATTCAGATTTTATAATATCCCATTTATTTTGATTTTATTAATAGGGTCAGGAGCAGGTCTGGGGAAAATAATCCAGAGATTTCCGCAGAAGGACTGGGATGATACACCTTTTCCACAGGGAATTGAATTGGTAAGTTGATGGTGCATTATTGTACTTTTATAATGATACTTTTTTTTTTTTAAATATATTTTACTGATTTTTTACAGAGAGGAAGGGAGAGAGATAGAGAGTTAGAAACATCGATGAGAGAGAAACATCGATCAGCTGCCTCCTGCACATCTCCTACTGGGGATGTGCCCACAACCCAGGTACATGCCCTTGACCGGAATCGAACCTGGGACCTTTCAGTCCGTAGGCCGACGCTCTATCCACTGAGCCAAACCGGTTTCGGCTAATGATACTTTTCTTATGTTATATTTATGATTATATTTATGTTATAGTTACTGTTGAATAATTTGGTGATTTAACTGTAACATGTTACTAGAAATAATCCCTCATCCCAGTACCCCAAGCACAGTAACCTTTGAATATATTGATTCTGGAATGTCTGTTTTGCTGTCCATTTTTCGATTTAAACTTCTCTCTAATATTAAAGAATAAATTGATCTTTATGTACTTGGGAGCTGAAAAGTTCCTTTGACTCTTCAGTTAAAATGTTAGCCTAGTAGCTTTAGTGATAGTGTGTCACTACACAAATGTTTATTATATTTTTTTGGAAAATTTCCAGATTATTGTTTTGATGAAAACTAAACAGACAAAAAGAAAGGTTAGTTTAATGGTGACCAGTCATGTTGAATTCACAAACCCAAATTCTCTTTTTAGGAACTTTAGGTTGCTTTATCATAGTGCAATTCAGCTGCTTTAATTTTTGTCAGCCATTTTAAAGGAATGTAATGGTTGTGCATAATTAATAATGGCTAGGACATCCTATCTGGTGGCTATTTCATGATGGTTAAGTGAGGGACTGGAAAGATGATCACTAAAGTATTTTTCAATATGACTATGCAGTTTGGTTCTCAAACATATTGTAGTATGTGTATATGTGTGTGGCCGGCAGCGGGGGGCAGTTAGGGGCAACCAGGCCAGCAGGGGGGCAGTTACAGGTGATCAGGCCAGCACAAAAAGGCATTGAGGGGCAATCAGGTCTGTGGGGGGGGGGGCAGTTAGGGGTGACCAGGCAGGCAGGCAGGTGAGTGATTAGGAGCCAGCGGTCCAGGATTGTGAGAGGATTGTCCGACTGCCGGTGAAGGCCCGATCTCTGGGATCCTAAGTCGGCAGTTGGACATCCCTCAAGGGGTTCCGGATTGGAGAGGGTGCAGGCTGGACTGAGAAGACCCCCCCTCCCCATGCACGAATTTCATGCACTGGGCCTCTAGTTTATTTATATAAAAGCCTAAGCGACTGAACGACCAAATGACTGAACGACCAGTTAACCGGTTGCTATGATGTACACTGACCATCAGGGGCAGACGCTCAATGCAGGAGCTGCCCCCTGGTGGTCAGTGCGCTCCTACAGCCAACCTCCTGTGGCCAGCCAACCTCCTGTGGTCCCCCCCCACCCCCAACGTCTGGCCCCGATATGCCCCAATCGGGACCGGGTGAGTTAGCCCTGATTGCCAGCCAGGCCAAGGGACCCCACCTGTGCACGAATTTGTGCACCGGGCCTCTAGTTTGGTATAATATGATAGTGAAGTGTGGAGACTCTGGAGGGGACTACAAATCCCAGCTGTATGGTTTGACTTTTGACAAGTTAACTTCTTTGAGCAGCAGAATCCTCATTTATAAAATGAGGATAATGACACTACTAATCTCATAGGGTTTTTGTAAGATAAAATGGGTTAAAAATGCACATAAAATGCTTAGAACAATTTATTCTATAGAGTAAGTGCTCATTAAATGAGGTAGCTAGTTTATTATTGTTGTTGCTGCTGTTTGTTCGACATCTTGTAACACCTGCCCCAGAAGAAATATTCATCTGTTAGCATGGATCAGAAATATCAATTAGGATAAAACTGATGTTGAAAAAAATTGTGAATTTTTAAATTTTTGCTAATGACTGTCCATTTCTGCTTCACTAAAGATAAAAAATACATTGCTGAATGCCTAATTTTGGTTATTTATAAATAAGGGAGCATGTTCTGTAGACACACATAAAAGGTAAATTTTGAATTTTGCTATTAAAAATGGGGAAAGAATGTGGGGATCATAGAAAAAGTAATTTTTTGGGAAGCCCCTTGTATTCCTTTTTTTCCTCCCCCACATGCCTATAAATATTAGTAATTGGCTTTCCTGTATGAATAACTAGGTATTTATTTGTACTATTAAAGCTTTTAAATCCTCTTTAAGCATCCTTTCAGTGATGACTGAAAGGGGAAATTTTTGTTGCTGGACCATTTTGAACTTTTTTAAAAATATGTTTTTATTGATTTTTAGAGGGAGAAAGAGGGAGAAGAATAGAGAGATAGAAACATAAATGAGAGAGAATCATTGATCAGCTGCCTCCTGCACTCCCCCTACTGGGGATAGAGCCCACAACCCCGGGCATGTGCCCTGACCGGGAATCAAACCATGACCTCCTGGTCATGGATCAACGCTCACCTGCTGAGCCACTCTGGCTGGGCCCTTTTTGAACTTTCTGTGAGTCCCTACCTTCTCTCACATCAAAGCATGGAGGGATATAAACTACAACAGTTTGACAATTTGAACAGTGAACTGCCTTCATAAGTTTCAAGAACAGCAGACATTATTGGGGTAGAGAGATATGATCTGATACTCGATATTTTTTAAAATATATTTTTATTGATTTCAGAGAGGAAGGGAGAGGGAGAGGGAGAAACATCAATTATGAGAGAGAATCGTTGATAGACTGCCTCCTGCACTCCCTACACTGGGGATCAAGCCCATACATAACTCAGGCATATGCCCTGACCTCGTGGTTCATAGATTGAAGCTCAACCACTGATGCACGCCAGCTGGGTAGGCACTAGCTATTTAGCTGATTGACAAGGGATGATTGTTGTGTTTTGAAATTCAAGGGAATAGATGGTGTGATGTTTCTCCAGTAGTGAGGGAGGGATACTTACTGATTTTATTATTTAGTAAATGTTTTTTTCTTTGTATGACAGACACTCCTGTGTTCAAGTGCTGTCAGTGGCTTTCCAGTAACAAGTAGAGTTATACGCTGCTAATTGGTGGAATGGAGGTGATAATAAGTAGACAGAATTTTTCCTCACCTGACATTTTCCTAGATGACTTCTTGGCTGATTCTTAGCAAAGCATTTCAAGATTTTTTGGGGCTAGATTTTATTTAGTAACTAGAGGCCCGGTGCACAAAAATTTGTGCACTGGGGGGGGGGGGGTCCCCCAGCCCTGCCTGTGCTCTCTCGCAGTCTGGGACCCCTCGGGAGATAACGACCTGCTGGCTTAGGCCTGCTCCCGGGTGGCAGAGGGCACACCCAATCCCTAGGTGCAGCCCCTGGTCAGGCTCAGAGCAGGGCTGATTGGGGAGTTGGGGCGCCGCCCCGTCATGCACAGAGCAGGGCGGATTGGGAGGTTGCGATGCCACCCCTAGCCATGCTCAGGGTGGGGCCGATTGGGGGGTTGGGGCACCGCCCCCTGTCACACTCAAGGCAGGGTCGATGGGGAGGTTGCGGCGCCACCCCCTGTCACGCACAGAGCAGGGCCGATCAGGGGGTTGGGGCGCTGCCCCCTGTCACACACAGAGCAGGGTCGATCAGGGGGTTGGGGAGCTCCCCCCTGTCACGCACAGAGCAGGGCCCATCAGGGGGTTGAGGAGCTCCCCCCTGTCACTCACAGAGTAGGGCCGATAGGGGAGCTGGGGCACCGCCCCCTGTCACACACAGAGCAGGGCGGATCAGGGGAGCTTATGGCTCTACCCTGTCACACACAGAGCAAGGCCCGTGGAGGGGGGTTGGGGCGCCACCCTCTATCACCCACAGAGCAGGGCCGATCAGGAGGTTGGGGTGCCGCCACTGTCACACTCAGGGCAGGGCCGATGGAGAGGTTATGGCTCTACCCAGTCACACACAGAGCAGGGCCCGTGGGGGGTGGGGGGGTGGGGTGCCGCACCCTGTCACACACAGAGCAGGGCCAATCAGGGGGTTGGTGCGCCGCACCCTTGTCAAACACAGGAGCCGCATGTATTTCAGGCACAGAGCAGGGTGATCAGGGGGTTGGGCGCTGCCCCTGTCACGCTGATCCCGGTGCCTGGAGCATATTACCCTTTTACTATATAGAATAGAGGCCTGGTGCATGGGTAGGGGCTGGCTGGTTTGCCCTGAAGGGTGTCCTGGATCAGGGTGGGGGTCCCCACTGGGGTGCCTGGCCAGTCTGGGTGAGGGGCTGAGGGCTGTTTTCCGGAACCGGGTGACTGAAGCTCCCAACCGCTCCTTTTTTTCTTTTTCTTTTTTTTTATTCTGGGCCAGCTTTAGCTCTGAGGCCTCGCTGCTGAAAACATCGATACAATGTTGCAGTCCGGCTGGCTAAACCTGGCTGAATGAAAGCCGGTTTCTGGGGTTTTGTTTAGCTTCTTATTTGCAACATAGTACATAGTTGCTTAGAGTTGCAGCTGAGAGGCCGGGGAACGTTGGAGTTCGCCGTCACTGGAGCAAGCAAGCCTCCCTGCTCGCTTCAGTGGGTGGCTGCCAGCCGCCATCTTGGCTGACAGTTAATTTGCATAAGGATATGCTGATTAGCCAATGGGAAGGGTAGCGGTCGTACGCCAATTACCATGTTTCTCTTTTATTAGTGTAGATAAAGGGTAAAGGGGACCAAATATATGGTGATGGAAGATGATTGGTCTTTGGATGGTGGGCACACAATGCAATATACAGATTATGTATCATAGAAATGTACACTGAAGCCTATTAGTATATGATCTTATTAACCAATGTCACTCCAATAAATTAACAAAAAAGAATATTTGAGCTGCTGGATTACATTAGAAATTTCTTTTTTCTTTTTCTGTAATTGATAGCAATTCTAATCCTCTAATGTCTACTGTGCTGTGTCAAGTAAAACATTAATTTATTTAACATCTGTCAAAATTCATTTAAAAACAATAGAATCATTAACTTAATATTTCATTGTGTTTTTATTATTTATTGCTTTGGGCTATACTTTGTATAGTAGGGACATGCAACTGTTCTTCATATGAACAGCAATAACTTGAATAACTGTGAAATACTGTGTAACTAGAGTAACTCCTATAGCTTCCAGACCAGAAATAAGCCTAATAAAATCTTAGACTAATTGAAGGTGATCTGGCTCGGTCTCTATTTGGTTTGTTGATTTTAGGGTGATAGTGGCCCTTTTGTGATGATTTACAGAGGAGAAAAATCTTACCCTTTCCAAGGTAGTAGAACAATTTTTAGCATATAATATTAATGTTAATATTTAACAATTGTATAGGACTGTGATGAACTTACATAAATTAGATGATACATGGTAGTGTATCTAATTTACAGATAAGTAAATTAAAGATTAGGGAGTTTAAACAATTTTATTAGGGTCTAACAGCTGAGATGCAGCAGAGTTAGGATTCAACCCAGGTCTTTTGACTCTTAGTGTGAGCTAAGATCTGAGAATATTCTGAAAGTGACACTTTAAACTATGATTAGCATTTGTATTTTAGTGTAAATGTAGGATCTGAAAACAGGGTTCTATGATTTGGAAGAACTTAGGTTTAGAAATGTTAAAAGAATGCTGCGTATTAGATGGATACCAACTTCACTTATTTTGTCTGAGGACAAGTCTGTGTTCAGAGCACAATATTATATTGAAATTATTTTCTATTTCTACCTCTTCTTTCCAGACAGCATATATTTGATTTGTTTAAAGTCTAAAGGAAACATAATTGTGTCCCGTCTGATGACTAAACTTTATGACTTGTAGGAAAGGATTTTAGGCATTCAGTCTCTAAAAAGTCAAATCCCAAATTTAATTTAGAGGATGCTGAATTTATTCTTTGGGCTTTTATGTAAAGAAATTGCCTTCTTTTTCTTCTATTGGGAAATGCTGAACTTTAATTTGGATGGATTTTAAAAATAAAAATATGAAAATAAGCTAAACCAAACATAATGACTACTTTTCCAATTCTGGGATATTTTTAACTTTTTCTTGTGTTTTTTAAGCATACAAGGAAACCACAGACAGTCATATAAATAAAGTTTCAGTTAATTTTAGTAACAATATTTCAAAGAAAATTTAAGAATTGTTTTGCAGAGGCATTCTATGGCTAACAGTCTATTTTGGACTATGGGAAGAAATGTTTTTATTGGCTAGCTTTTGTTTTTTTATTTTTTATTTTTTAAATACATTTTTATTGATTTCAGAGAAGAAGAGAGAGGGAGAGAGATAGAGAGACAGAGATGGAAACATCAATGATGAGAGAGAATCATTGATTGGCTGCCTCTTGCATGCCCCCCTCCCCCCCCCCCCCCCACTACTGGGGATCAAGCCCATAACCCAGGAATGTGCTCTTGACCAGAATCGAACCCAGGACCTTTCACCCCACAGGCCGACACTCTATCCACTGAGCCAAATCATCTAGGGCTTGGCTAGCTTTTGGACATCAGCAAACCAGTATTGTTTTGGCACTAGCTTTTTTTATTTTTAAAGATGCCCTAATTTTTTTAATATTATAATTCAGAAATTGTGCCATATTTTTTTAAAATATATTTCTTTATTGATTTCAGAGAGGAAGGGAGAGGGAGAGAGAGATAGAAACATCAATGATGAGAGAGAATCATTGATCGGCTGCCTCCTGCACGCCCCTTACTGGGGATCGAGCCCGAAACCCAGGCATGTGCCCTTGGCCGGAATTGAACCTGGGACCCTTCAGTCCGCAGGCCGACGCTCTATCCACTGAGCCAAACAGGCCAGGGCAAATGTGCCATATTTTTATTAGGGACTGTCTGCACTGAGACATTTGTAGATCTGTCTAATTGTTTTCTTTTAATCTTCACCTGAGGATTTTTTCCCCATTGATTTTCAGACAGAATGAAAGGGAAGGACGGGGGGTGGGGGAGAGAGAAACATCAATGTGTGAGAGACATCGATTGGTTGCCTCCCTTACGCACCCAGACTAGGGCTGGGGATCAAACCTGCAACTGAGATATGTGCCCTTGACTGGGAATTGAACCCATGACCCTTTGGACTGTAGGCCCACACTCTAACCACTGAGCAAAACTCACCAGGGCTGTCTAATTTCTTTTTAGAAAGCTAAGGTACTATGTTAAAAAAATGCTGTGACTTGAGTAAAAGAGGAATAAATGTTGAGTTACTAGAGTTTCTAAATTTGAGGTTCTTAAGAAATTAGTTTTGTTATTTAAATTATAGAATAGTGATTTGCCTACCTTCAATTGAATCCATTTTTCTGTAATTGTAAGTATAGATTGCAGAGAAGAGGGGGAAAATCTTGTATTAAACGTTTGTAGTTATAACATAGGAGAAGTCTTAGTATAGGATGCTATTTGTGGGCAGAGAAGTATAAGTACCATGTATACATTCATTCTTTAAGCTGTTTAGAATGCATTGAATACAACAAATGGGAGAGTAGTTGTCATTCTGGCCTAGATATAGATACTGTTTGTTCAGGGAACTGAGTGTAGAAAGGATGGGAGAGACTTTTCTCCCTCTTTGCAGAGGAAAATGCATGATAGGAGAATGAGAAAGGTAGTAAACATACTGGATAACAGAATCAGAGGCACAAAGATTTTAAATGGCTGGAATTATAGGCCCTTTATCTGAGAAGATGAACTATAATAGATAAAAACATTGGTTCTTGCACGTGAGTATAATAAGTTAGCTGTGTAAGTAATCATTTAGAATAAAGATAGGATAATTTGCCAGCTAGAGAGATTTGAGAAATATAAGAAGACAGCTAAAAGTAAAAAATATATACTTATAAAAGATACTTAGGTAGCATCTAAACCCTCTGTGCTGAGGTAGGGCACTTGGTGATGAATTCAGTTTTAAAGATGGTGTAAAGGATATGTGGAAGGACTCTTGATTTTGTGTAGTGTTGAGGCTGAAAACATAAGAATACTGCTATGAAGTATGAAGGCATGGCTTTTAAAATATACTAAGGACTACAAAAGGAATTTTAAGTTCTGTTCACAACAAAGCAAGTGGATATATATGGGGTTTAAGCTGGAAAGTGGTGATTTGCGCTCACATTTTAGTTTCCTACTTCCAGACAATTGTCTCTTTGAAGTAATAAAACCACATGGCAGGTTGGAATCTGACGGAGTCTACAGGACACTTTTGAGACAGTAGATTCTCTTACATCTCTGAGGTGGAGGATAGTCAATCTTGGTGTTATTTTTCTCACATTCCTACATGCTCACCAAAATGGTTTGTTCTTGTATATTAGACTTTCAGTTACTTTCAATTGTGCTTATTTTACTAGTGCATCGATAGCCTCATTTACGCTACAGAATCTTTCACCTCCCCTGTCTCCGTGCTCTGCTACTTCAGTACTACTCTCAGAACCACCTTAGACAAGGTTTTCTTGCCATGCGGGGGTTCTGCTAAACCTGGTGCTTTGGGGCCATAGAACACTTCCTGAGGAAGACGTAGAAACTACTCAGGTCTAACCTAGCACAAAGTCATGTTGTTTGCAAATAGCCTGGCCCTATTACAACATGGAATGTTGCTATTCATCTCTCATGTAATTTGCTTATCAGAATGCTTTTGAGAGTGAAAGGTCGTATATTGGAAAATACACATAAACTGAAACTATTCTTGAACAAACTGATTTGTTGGTTACTTACAGATATGCATGTATAAGGTTATTCATGGCAGAAGATTGAAAACTGTCCATCAGTAGGAGACTGATTGGATTAGTGGTACCACAGTTGCTCATTAGAATATAATGCAACTTTTAAAAGGTATGAGATAGAAGGTGTACAAATGGCTAACAAACACATAAATGATGCTAACATCACTAATCTTTAGGAAAATGCAAATCACAACCACAGTGAGATATGACTTTACACCTATTGGGATCACTACTATTAAAAACAATAGAAAATAGCAAGTGTTGGCAAACATATGGAAAAATTAAAATCCCTGTGCACTGTTGCTGGGAATATAAAATTGTGAAGATGCAATGGAAAGCTGTATGGTGCTTCCTCAAAAAGTTGAACATCTCTACACTAATAAAAGAGAAACATGGTAATTGGCGTACGACCGCTACCCTTCCGATTGGCTAATCAGCGTATCCTTATGCAAATTAACTGTCAGCCAAGATGGCGGCCGGCAGCCAGGCAGCTGGAAGCGGAACATGAGGCTTGCTGGCTCCAGTGACGGAGGAAGCCAAGGTTCCCCGCCTGCTGCCGCCTGGCTCTGAGCTCCTGAAGCAACAGCTCCAAAAGATACAATGTTTCAATTATAGAAGCTAAAAATGGCGGTTAATTTGGATATACCAGTTGCGAGGGAAGACTGAGGACAACATGGAGGCCAAGAGGTACAGAAGGGAGCTAAGTAGAGGCCTCGAGGACAGAAACGGACCCAAGGCTACAGAGGTGGGAGGTGGGAGGGCAAGCCCAGCCACAGCGGCTGCAAGGAGGGGCAGTGGCTCGGAGGGGAATGGGCAGCGCCCGGGAGCGGGAGGGGAAACCGGCCACAGCGCCCGGGAGCGGGAGGGGAAACCCGCCACAGCGCCCGGGAGCGTGAAGGGAAACCCACCACAGCGCCCGGGAGCGTGAAGGGAAACCCGCCACAGCGCCCGGGAGCGGGAGGGGAAACGGGCCACAGCGCCCGGGAGCGGGAAGGGAAACCCGCCACAGCGCCCGGGAGCGGGAGGGGAAACCCAGCAGGAGTGGCTGGGAGTAGGAGGGGAAACTGGCCACAGCCCTGTCACAGGGACAGGCGTCCTCTGGAGCCAGGCCGCTCTGAGCCTGTAGGCCCGTCCATAGGCCCAGAGCGGCCGAAGTCCGGAATGCCGGGCCTACGCTTGCAGGTGCCAAGCGGCCGGGCTTGGGGTGGGAACATCCCCAGGACCCAGGCACTCCAAGCTGGCGCACACCCAAGCGGCCAGGAACGGGGCAGGAATGTCCCCTGCAGCAAGTGAGCAGACAGCAGGGCCCTGCTTGCCACTGGCCGTGGCAGCGAGGGGCAAGCAGTCCCTTGCAGGGCCCCCACAGAGAGCAGACACCAGGGCCCTGCTTGCCCCTGCGGTGGTGCGCCAGAGAGAAGACAGCAGGGCGCTGCTTGCCCCTGACCCCAGCGGGGAAGGACAGGCAGTCCCCTACAGAGAGCAGACACCAGGCCTACGGTGGCCTCAAGCAGGCAGGTCCGCAGAGAGCAGAGGACCATGGGGAGCAGGTCTAAGCCGTCAGTAGGACATCCCCTGAGGGCTCCCAGATTGGAGAGGGTGCAGATCGGGCTGAGGGACCCCTCCTTCCCCGTGCACGAATTTCGTGCACCGGGCCCCTAGTATAATTATATGATCCAGTAATTTCACTTCTTGGTATACACCCAAAAGAACTGAAAAGTAGGGACTCGAACCAGATATTTGTACATACAGCCCTAGCATTAATTACAATCGGCCAAAGGTGGAAGCAACCCAAGTATCCATTGACAGATGATTGGATAAATAGATTGTGGTATATACATATAATGAAATTTTATTCAGTCTTAAAAAAGAAGGAAATTCTGACATATACTACAACATGGATGAACCTTGAGGACATTATGCTAAGTGAAATAAGCCAGTTACTAAAAGACAAATACTGCATAATTCCATTTATGTGAAGTCCCTAGAATAGTAAAATTCATAGAGACAGACAGTAGTCAAATTTCTAGGCTCCTAGTGCTTGCCCAGGGGTCGGGGAGGGAGGCATGAGGAGTTGTGTAATGTATATAGATTTTCAGTTTTGCAAGAGGAAAGAGTTCTGGAGATTGGTTGCAGAAAAATGTGAATGTATTTAACACTACTGAACTGTACACTTAATAATGGTTAAGATCATAAATTTTATGTTATGTATATTTTATTACTAAAATATTTTTGAGAAGTATGAGATAGAGCTTTATGCAGTGACATGAACAAATCTCTAAGACATATTGTATAGCAAATAGCCAAACAGTTTGAACAAGAAAGAACAAAGTTGGAGGACTTGCACTACCTGGTTTAAAGACCGACTTTTTATAACGCTCAATATGCAAGACAATGTGGCATTGACTTAAGGATAGACAGGTAGATCCATGCAAAAGTATAGAAGCAAACCCATGTATATAAGTTGATTTTCAGTAGAGTTGCTAAGGCAATTCAGTTGTGGAAAAGATAGGGTTTTCAATAAATGGTGCCAGGACAACTGAATATCTATTTGGAAAAAAATTAGCCTTGACCTTACCTTACACCATACATTAAAATTAATCTGAGATGGATTATAGACTAAATGTGGAAACTACAACGATAAAGATTTTAAAAGAAAACTTAGGAGAACATCTTTGCGACCTTTAGTTAAGCCAAAAGCAGGACTGAATAAAGGTTCCCTGGAATACTTGAAAACTCGTGAAAAATAGTGCATCACCACGCAAAAAGGGTGGATAGTCAGCAAGAAATCCCATTTTGTTTCGTAAATTTCACTTGGCTCTGCAGAATCTCTCGATGCTACTTGAGCCCTTTATTTTTTTATATTTAACTTTAGTAAGGAGGAGGACACTGGAAGAAATGAGGGGACATGGGAGACTAGCAGCAGTTCCCAGAGGAACTGAGAACAGAGTTTTCTCAGGTGTTATCTATTCTGCTGAGCCAGGTTTTCCTCTTTAAGCCAGAATTTTGGGTATATTCAAATTTGTGGGGTAGATCTTTGTTATTTTTTTAAAAAATATATTTTATTGATTTTATACAGAGAGGAAGGGAGAGGGATAAAGAGTTAGAAACATTGATGAGAGAGAAACATCGATCAGCTGCCTCCTGCACACTCCCCACTGGGGAGGTGCCCGCAACCAATGTACATGCCCTTGACCGGAATCGAACCCGGGACCCTTGAGTCTGCAGGTCGACGCTCTATCCAGTGAACCAAACCAGTTAGGGCTAGATCTTCGTTATTAAAGTCTTTTCTTTTAATATGTTTTTATTGATTTTTTTTAAGAGCGAGAGGAAGGGAGAGGGATAGAGAGAGAGGAAGGTCGATAAGAGAGAAACATCATCAATGCCTCCTGCACGCCTTCCACAGGGGATTGAGCCCGCAACCTGGGCATGTGTCCTGACTGGGAATCGAACCAGTGGCCTCTTGATTCCTGGGGTGACACTCAACTGTTGAACTACACCAGCTAGGCTATTAAAGTTTTAATTGGTATAGATGGTAGGCAACTTTAGATATAAAAACATTATTATATGTGACAGACTTTGTGAGATTTAAGAAAGAATACTGAACTCTGGGATTTTATCTGTATCAGTAAATATACCTATGTATAGGTATTTAGATTGATTATAAAAGGCAACAGCTATTTAGAGAGCACCAACTTTCTAGGTTATATAATCTACTTTCAAAGGTATATAAGGAATGATATTTTGATATTATCCATTCTCTCATACCCAAGTTCTTGGTCTAATCAATCAAAGTCTTCGATGATCCAGAAATCCTGATTACTGCATGAAATAGGTCCACATCTTTTTGTTTGAGTTTGTATTGTCCCTTGAGTATTCATTGTCATTTCCGTATAACTTATAAATATGTACGTTTTAAAAAGTGAAGTATTTAGGGGCCTCTAGTGGTACTTATGTGTCTATAAAATGTCACTAATATCACCAGTATACAAAGATTTAGGGGATAGCATTACTAAGGTGTATATTTATTAAAGAAAAGCTTTTAATGTTTGAGAATTAAAAAGTTGAATTTATCAGTGATGTGGCTGTGCCTACTATTATAGCAAATTTTTATCATTACCAGACTCCTTACTTTAAGTAATGCCTTGAAGTTATATATGTATGCCTTAATTGGAAGTATTTCTATATTGCTTGTACTTATGTCAGCAATAGTTTACTATTGCGTTGCACTGAAATGTGTCCATGAACTGGGGTGGCAGGAATGATTTCTGATATCTCCTTAAATATAATGAAAGATAAAAATAGGATCAATATTTCATAAGTTAAAGTTAAAAATAATAAATCCTTATTTAGTAAGGTTTATTTCTTTAAATGGCTAATTTTTTCTAGCTTAAAGATACTTCAAGTTAGGCCAGTAATTATTCAGAATGTGAGATACATGTGGAAATTTAGACAGATCATTTCAGAAGTTGGGAAAATTTGTGTAAATTCAAGATTTGGAAAACTAAAGAGAAAACTGACAGTTTTAGGTAAATTAAATTTATTTTAAGTACTCATATTAATTTTCATTCATGCTAAAAATTAGGTATTGAAATCTAGGGATTCAATAACTTGCCCAATGTCATAAACCTATTTACTATTCCCTGTGGTGATAATAAAACCCTGTTCTTTTGACTTTCTGCTGAAGTTTTTTTAAAACTAGAATATAACGCTCTATTCTTTGTGTTAGATGGGGCAAGTTGATTTTTTTTTTAAAAAAGGTTTTTTCTTCTCCTTTTTTATAAAGTTAAAAAATTAACAAGACAAGTCTTATTCTAGTTAGGAAGGCTTAATTGACATTAGAAAGACATGACTAGAAGTGTTTTAACACTAAAATCAGAAGGGTCTAATAGCACAAATCTGTGGTAATTAAGGAGTCAGCAGCTTTTATTTCTTTCAAAGCTAGACCATACAGTTAGCCCTGTATATTTGCAGGTTCCATGTCCACGGTTTCTGTATCCCCGAATTCAACCAACCATGTATGAAAAATATTTGATAAAAAACATTAGGTTGTTGTTGATGTGTAGTATGTAGTTAGGATTATGATGGTTGTGTCTGTACTGAACCTGTACACATTGTTTTTCTTGTCATTATTCCCTAAACAATACAGTATAACAAGTATTTACACAGCATTTTCACTGTTAGGTATTACATGTAATTCAGTATAGAAGGAATGTGTGGAGATTATATACAAACTAGAGGCCCGGTGCATAAGATTCGTGCACTTGGGGGGGGGGGTCCCTCAGCCCAGCCTGTGCCCTCTTGCAGTCCGGGGGTGGGCCTAAGCTGTCAGTTGGACATCCTTAGTGCTGCCATGGAGGCGGAGAGGCTACTGCCGCTGCACACACCACCCTTGAGCCTGGCTTCTGGCTGAGCAGCGCTCCCTCTATGGAGTGCACTGACCACCAGGGGGGCAGCTCCTGCATTGAGTGTCTGCCCCCTGGTGGTCAGTGCGCATCATAGTGACCTGTCGTTTGGCTGTTTGGTCGATTTGCATATTAGCCTTTTATTATATAGGATATGACACCATTTTATATAAGAGATTCGAGCATTTGAGGATTTTGGTGTCCTTGGGAGACCTGGAGCCAATCCCTCAAGGACACTGAGGGTCAACTGTATTTATAAGAACCACCTATGGTATGTGTGAACTCAGGAATGGCTTTGATTATAATAGCCATACTGTTCTAATGAAAAAGTTAGATTCTACTATTGGATTCATAACTGACTAAAGGATTTCATCAAGAGTAGTAAGATCTTCAGTATTTTTCTCGAATTGAGTACTATGTGATTACTTTGGAAACTGCTATAAAACTTACACGAGAACTATTACCATTTTGTGAATTAATCATGGTTTCCATTGTTTGAAGTTCACTGGGCTTTTGACTCAGAAAATGATTGCTTTTCCTGAGATTTCTGAGTACTGATAAACAAAATGAGGTAGAAACCCGGATTCTGGTTTTAAATATTTTACTTTCAGACAAGATTAATGGAGGAAGAGCCATGTTCTGTGTTGAAAAGAAGGCTCCCTACTCATAATAATACTTTTCACTCATTTCATCAACTAGCGATTCTTTTAAACTTAATGTGGCCTCTTTAAAATTTCTGGAAGATGCTTTTCAACTTTACATGAATATTTATTTATATTAATGCTGTTCTACCTAGGTATCGTCTGTAGTGTTAGATCATAGAACAGCCTGTTTGTTGCCTGTTGGTGACAGAGACAACTTTAAGCAGAATGATGTGATGCTATTACTAAAAGTGAAGAATTGTTTCTAAACCTGAAAAAGGGACAGGGGTGGAGTTCAGAAATTAATAACTTAGATATAGATCACTGGTGATTAAAAAAAGATAATTAAAGAGCTGGCTTGTGAGTACTTAGGAAAATACAACTTTTTGGGTAGGTTGCTCACTTTTCCAGACTTTTGCTTTAAAATTTATAGCCATTTAAAAATTTAGTTCATTCATTTAACAGGTATTTATAGAATACTGACTGTGTCAAGTACAGAGATGGGTGTTGAAGATATAGTGGTGAATCAGCTAAAATCCCTCTCTTAGAATTTAAAGTTCTAGTGGAGCGAGACTGGCACTAACCATAATGAATAAGTAAATTATATGGTACATGTGAAATGATACATGCTATTAAAAAATAATAAAGCAGAGACAGGAACAGTGCTGGCCCATAGTTTGTAAATAATCTAAGGAAAGCAAATGAACTAAGTAAAATCATTTCTATAATTTGCATATTTTTGATATTACCAAACATTATAACTATACCTTACCAAATAATTAAAAATATATATAACTAGTAGCCCAGTGCACGAAATTCGTGCACATTAAAAGGGAATTAATTGCCCTAACCGGTTTGGCTCAGTGGATAGAGCATCGGCCTGCAGACTCAAGGGTCCCGGGTTCGATTCCGGTCAAGGGCATGTACCTTGGTTGCGGGCACATCCCTAGTGGGGAGTGTGCAGGAGGCAGCTGATCGATGTTTCTCTCTCATCGATGTTTCTAACTCTCTATCCCTCTCCCTTCCTCTCTGTAAAAAATCAATAAAATATATTTTTTTTAAAAAGGGAATTAATTGCCGAAACCGGTTTGGCTCAGTGGATAGAGCGTCGGCCTGCGGACTGAAAGGTCCCAGGTTCGATTCCGGTCAAGGGCATGTACCTGGGTTGCGGGCACATCTCCAGTGGGAGATGTGCAGGAGGCAGCTGGTCGATGTTTCTCTCTCATCGATGTTTCTAACTCTCTATCTCTCTCCCTTCCTCTCTGTAAAAAATCAATAAAATATATATATATATATAAAAAAAAGGGAATTAATTAGCAGAGATATTTTAATATTGCTATTTGCCCTTTCTCTATAATAGAAGTGTGAGAGATGAAAGGAAATTAGTAAAATGTATATGAAAATAATAAATAAACAGTAACAAAAGGATATAACAACAGAGGCATGATATAAAAATGACAAAAACATGATAAGAAAACAACAAAAACATGATATGAAAACAACAGTGACGCAAACAATGACTGTTAAAATGATTAAACTTATTCTAATATCTCCCTGTACACCACATTAAGAGTGAAAACACTTTCAGAGTGCTTGACTAATTTCCCTTGTGATAAAGTACTTAGAACTTTAACTGTAACATCACATGCTCTTCAAACTCGAGAGAAAGCAACATATAACTGACCATGTGCAAAAACGGGTTCAGGTAGGAACATGCCTACTCTGTCTAGAGTTTGTCCTTGTGATTTATTAATAGTCATCACAAATGCTGGCATCACGGGAAACCGTCGTCGAATCAATTTAAATGGGAGGCCAGTGTCAGATGGGGACAAATTAATTCTTGGAATCAGAACAGCCTTTCCCTCTGCAGATCCTGTTAATACTTCAGCTTCGATAATGTTAGGTCATAATCTTTTGATAATAAATCTGGTACCATTACAAAGACCCCATTTACTATTGAGATTTCTCAATAGCATGATGATTGCACCCACTTTCAATTTTAATTTTTGACACAGCATTCCCGAAGGAGTAATACTATTCAGAAATTCGATGGGGAAATTTTCCTTTGTTTCTTTGTTATGGGGTGGGGCCACAACATTAGTAACAAAGAAACAGAATTAAAACTTTATTGTGGGGAGCCGCTACAGTGTTTTGGACAGGTTCAAGCCTTGGACTGATGAGAGGGCACAGTCCTCCCATTGCCACGTGCAAGTCCCAGCTTGGAGGGCAGGGCCCTCCCAGCACAATTATAGCCAACAGCTGTAGTAAGCTTGAACCTATGGTCAGAACATGTGGCCCCACGTGCCTGAGTGATGTGGGCTTGATAGAGTTTAGGTGCATGTAGTTGAGTAGGATTGAAACCCAGGAGAATGTTGTAAAGGTCTTGGTCACGCCCTTACTTTGCCTCGTAGCATCTGCTATAAAATAAAGGCATGGCTGTGGGTGTGGTCGCTGTCTCTCAGAGAAGCAGTGTCTTACTGAGACCCGGCTTTCATTCTCTTGTCTGTCTTTCCTAAGCCTTTCAGCCGCCCCACTCAGGTTCACCCTGTGCTGGCAAGGCACACTTTAGAAAGATCTGCCTCCACGCTCCCAGGGCGGGTTCCTGCCTCAAACTCCGCCCTTACAGGAAACAGCTCCGGGAAACAGCTTGGGGGAGGGCGCAGCCGTTGCCAAGACAACCCCTGTAGGACTGACTTCCTTCAGCTCGGTTGCGGCTGTTCGTCTGTATGTGACGAACACCACCCATGGTTTTTATATAAGTAGATATGAAGAGTGATGGATATTAGTTTCTTGGCTGATACTAGCCAAGACTTAGTCAGATATGAGTTATACATGACTGTGATTATAATTATCTGTAATCAAATAGGTTACATATTTAATGCATTCCATACAAGGACAGAGAAAAGGGTAGAGAAATGTAGAGTCACACATTTACAGCTTATCATTAAAGCAGATTAAGTACAAGTATAAAAATCCTATGTATTTCTAAGTCCTGTAACTAAGCAATTGCTTAACTGATACCGGGCTTTTTAATTTGGGGTTGCAAAGAAAAAGGATGATTCTATGTACTTTTTATACAAAGGGCTTTTTCTCCTAATTATTTCTTAGCATACATAATGCAGCATTTAAGGATTTATTTTAATACAATTCGTAGACTTGGTTTAATTGTCTAGTTTAGTGATTCTCTTTTGCTTGCTTGCTTTCTTTCTTTCTTTCTTTCTTTCTTTCTTTCTTTCTTCCTTCCTTTCTTCCTTTCTTCCTTTCTTCCTTTCTTCCTTTCTTCCTTTCTTCCTTTCTTCCTTTCTTCCTTTCTTCCTTTCTTCCTTTCTTCCTTTCTTCCTTTCTTCCTTTCTTCCTCCCTTCCTCCCTCCCTTCCTCCCTTCCTCCCTTCCTCCCTTCCTCCCTTCCTCCCTTCCTCCCTTCCTCCCTTCCTCCCTTCCTCCCTTCCTCCCTTCCTCCCTTCCTCCCTTCCTCCCTTCCTCCCTTCCTTCCTTCCTTCCTTCCTTCTTTCTTTTTCTTTCTTTCTTTCTTTCTTTTTTCCCTCCTGCTTGACGAAGATTTGTATAAAAAGACTGGTAGTTTGTGATGCAGCCTCTATTTATTGGTAGAAATTTCTCTAAAAGTCTTTCCTATAATGGAGTGTGATGCTCATTTAAAATCTTCACTAATGTACTGATTAAAATGCTATGGAATCTTAGGGTTTGGAAGGAACCTTAAAGGTCCTCTGGTCAAATCCCACCCCCTTTTGGTTATTAAATTAGTTTGTATACAGTACTCTTGCCAAGGATTCATGTAGCTTTAGCATGTATTGAATACATCCTTAAGTATTTTCTTAGTGTCTGCTGGGTACTAGACAATGTGTTGGTTGTCAGGAATACAGTGATAAACAATACAGTGTCTTATTTAGTCTAGTAGCATTTTGATGGTGATGATGGACTTCACCTTCAGAGTGACACACACCATCCTCAATGGTCTTGTTCTTTTTCACAAGTGTATAACAACATTAACCTGACCTATTTAGGTTAATATTCTGGTTGTTACTGTACTTGGAAAAACTATGCTTTTTCTCCCTCAAAAACTTGTTGGCTAAATTTGTATTAAAATACATACATATTGGCCCTAGGCGGTTTTGTTCAGTGGTTAGAGCGTCGGCCCACAGACTGAAGGGTCCCAGGTTCGATTCTGGTCAAGGGCACTAACCTTGATTGCAGGCTTGATCCTGGCCCTGGTAGGGACGCATATGGGAGACAACCAGTCGTGTCTCTCTCACATTGATGTTTCTCTCTCTGTCTCTCTCCCATCACTTCCACTCTCTCTAAAAATGGGAAAAATATCCTCGAATAAGGATTAACAACACAACAACAATAAATATATATGTATATACATATTCGATTTTTTCAAAAGTTGAAGGTTCTGCAATGTTTAGATGTGTCATTAAATTACGAATAGAGAACTCTTAACCTAATAAAGTTATATTTTCTAGAACATATGCAGGGCAGAATATGGAATCTTACCATCCTATTTAATTGTATTATGCTCAGGGTGAGAGTCCTGACACATAATCTAGGAAGTGACTAAGTTGGGGATCTGGTTCCATGTAATACAGGATGTTATACTATGTCAGTGTATGTTTAGGATCTTCATTAAGTTGCTTTCTGCTTTTCAAAAAGAAACTCCAACTCTGGCAAATCTTTGGACATTATTTTTGGCTAACTTTGCAACAGACCCTATTGGAGACTGGCGACTAGTGTCAGCTCTGGCTAGTGGAGCCATGAGCTCTTGCTACTGCTCTGGCAGTCATTTTCAGAGGTGTTAACTGCAGTGCCACAAGGGTTTGGAAATATGACAAGGCATTGAATAATGTGAAGTTAATCTAATCCAGGTCACACTAAATTTATATCTGTGGCACGTTTCAGATACCAATAGTGATGAATTCTATAATCTCAGGTCACCTTAGCCTTTTGGTTCAGGTAGCTACTTCTTAATATGTGGAGGTTAAGAGTACAGTAATTGACTAAAGTTATTTCTATTGTCAGTTACCAAGCAGGTAGAAGAGTCATTTTTTTCCAGATTTAAAACAAAATAGGAGGAGTTGAGGTATAGGTCAGAATCAACTATTCTTTCTTTCTGCCTCCCAAGAGGAAGAGAAGATAGTATTTCCCACATCCTGGCACAAAGGGAGTTGGGAATCAAGGGATCCATGTGAGGGAACTTCACAGTACTTTCGGGCTTTGGATGATTCGCTGGTTTGGAAAAGATTAGGATTGATGAATGCTGAGAGCAAATACGCTGTGATAGCTGAGTGTGGAGTTGCGCCACTTGGCTGTGCCATCATTGTGTTGAGATACTAAGACTATTGAGAATCTTGTTATTTACCATGGTATACTGTGTAACTAACATCTATGTTTCAGGAAGTAAAAAAGGTTTGAGAATACTCTGATTTATATTATCTGCAGACTGTTTTAAATCTTGGCCTCTGTTTCTATTTGGTTCTCCCTATATGGTAAAGCCCTTTTAAAGTCTCACTGATACTCATTGGAACCAAAATGGATTAAAGAAAGCACGTAAGGGTCATATAAGTTGTGGTTCTCGTAATTAAAGTGAGAGCACCCTACCCCCAAGTGTAATTTCAGGGTTAAAAAACTCACTTTCCTGTAGAATTTATTTTCAGTACTGAAACTTTAAAGCCTTCATGAGTCATTTGAATAGGGAATGTGATTGATACATTTTAATTTAAAATTTTGCTTATCCAATTAGTGTTTGGTATATATCTGGAAGGAAAAGTTAATATACAGGCTAGAATGATGGACTAAAGTTAATAAGGAGAACTTTTATGGGGGAATAAAAATATTTTATTATAATTATGTTCTATAAAATTGGTACTAGAGACTTGCAGTTCATTAATGTTTCATTAGTAGGTTAGCATGAGCTATTGACTTCCTGAAAAGTAGATGCAGTTTTTGGGTGTGGAATTTCAGGATGATGACAATAAGAGTGGAAAGGGATTAATTGCTAGGGTTTGGTTGTATGACTAATTGAATATGGATTGCACTGTGGGCTAAAAGTTATCTCACAGATTCAAATTTGGGTGACTGGGAGAGTAACAGTACCTTGACAAGATAGTAAGAAGGAAATAATTTCATCTCTGTCCAGTTTGACCCTCCAAATGACTTTAAGGTGTAACATCTAGAAAGACATTTTGGTAAAGTGATTGAGAGAGAGCATGGACTTTAGAACCACACTGCTTGAGTTTTAATGCTGGCTTTTCCACTTAGTAACCTGTGACCTTGAGCGAATTATATAAAGACTCTGTGCCTTTTTCATCAATCTAATAGGGAAAAAAATAATATAAGAAGCAAATGAATTAATACACATAAAGAGCTTAGAACAGGGCCTGGTACATAGTAATTATTATGTGTTAGATGTCACTATTGTGATTATTAGGATATGTTTTCTGTGATTTTGGTATAAAACTTAGTGATGTAAAAAGGATTTCTTTCATTTGGAGCAATCCCAGAACACCCCATTCTCTTTTTTCCCCTGTCCTCTATATCCTCTCAAGTTTGTAGAACCAAGGTATATAAAATGAGTTGTGCAGTTTTAATTATTACATTATGTTAGTCTCATTGTTTATTTTAGAGATGTGGGAGATGGAAAAGGTCTTTGAAAATGTTTTATTACTATAATTATAATTCTTTAAAATATTTTAATTTATTTTTTCAATAACTTATTTGTAATTCATTTGTTTTCCAACTGACATACATTATGTTTCTGGTGTACAACATAGTGATTAGACATTTATATGCCTTATGAAGTGACCAACATAGTTATTTCAATATTACTGACAATATTCATTCCCTATGCGTACTTTACTAGTACATCCCTGTGACTATTTTTATAACTGGCAATTTATACTTCTTAAATCCTTTCACCTTCTTCACCCATTTTCCCAACTCCTCTCCCATCTGGTGACAATCAGTTTGTTCTCTCTGTGAGTTTGTTTCTGTTTTGTTTATTCATTTATTTTGTTTTTAGATTGCACATATAAGTGAAATCATTGGTATTTGTCTTTCTCTGTCTCACTTATTTCACTTAGCATAATACCCATTAGGTTCATCCACGTTGTCCCACATGGTAAGATTTCATTCTTTTTTATGGCTAAGTCCCTTGTATATATGTATACTGCATCTTTTTTTTATCTATTCATCTATTGATGGACACTTGGGTTGCTTCCATATCTTGGCTATTGTAAGTAATGCTGCAGTGAAAATAGGGGTGCATACATCAATCTGCATTCCCACCATGAGGGTTCCGTTTTCTTCCTGTTCTTACCAACACTTTTTATTGGTTGATTTATTGATGATAACCATCTTGACAGGTATGAGTGTATCTCATTATGGTTTTAATTTGCATTTCTCTGATGATTAGTGACGTTGAGCTTCTTTTTATATGTCTGTTGGTCATCTGCATATCTTTTTTGGAGAAATGTCTATTTAGGTTTTTTGCCCATTTTTAAATCAGATTGTTTGTTTTTAGAGGTGTTAAGTTATGGAGTTTCTTATATACTGTATATGTACCACTTCTTTGGTCAGTCATCCAACGAATGATACTTCAGTTGTTTCCACATCTTGGCTATTGTGAATTAATGCTGCACAGAAAGAAAAGGTACATATGTCTTTACAAATAGGTAGTGCTTTTTAAAAATATTTTTTATTGATTTCAGAGAGGAAGGGAGAGGGAGAGAGAAACATCAATGGTGAGAGAGAATCATTGATTGGCTGCCTCATGCACACCCCCTCTGAGGATTGAGCTGTAACCCGGGCATGTGCCCTGACTGGGAATCAAACCGTGACCTCCTGGTTCATAGGTCGATGCTCAACCACTGAGCCACGCTGGCCGGGCCAAATAAGTAGTTTTTAATTTTTTCAGGTAGATCCCTAGAAGAGGGACTGCTGAGTCATATGATAGCTCTGTTCTTCATTTTTTTTTTTTTAAATATATTTTATTGATTTTTTACAGAGAGGAAGGGAGAGGGATAGAGAGTTTCCCTTTTTTCTGTATTCTCTATAACACTTGTTATTATTGATCATAGCTATTCTAACAGGTGTGAGGTGGTATCTCCTGGTTTTGATTTGCATTTCCCTTATAACCAGTGAAGTTGAGCATTTTTTAATATGTCTGTCAGCCGTCTGTATGTCTGCTAGGAAAAAGTGTCTGTTCAGGTCCTCTGCCCATTTTTAATTGAATTGCTTGTTCCTTGTTGTTGAGTTGTATGAGTTCATATATTTTTGGATAGTATCCCCTTATTAGAGGTATTGTTTGCAACTATCTTCTCCCATTTGGTTGGGTGCCTCTTTGTTTTGTTGATACTTTCTTTTGCTGTGCAGAAGCCTTTTAATTTAATACAGTCCCATTCATTTATTTTTGCTTTTATTTCCCTGGACTTTGGGGTCACGTTCACAAAACCCCCTCTGAGACCAAGGTCCATAAGTTTAGTACCTATGTTTTCTTCTGTGCATTATATTGTTTTGAGTCTTGTATTCAAGTCTTTAATCTATGTTGAGTAATTTTTGTGTATGGTGTCAGAGAGCAGTCTAGTTTCATTCTTTTGCATGTGGCTTTCCAATTTTCCAACAAGAAGCAGAAAGGCTCTTTTTAAAAGGAGGAAGACGCGGTCACTTTTTAACCCTCTCCTCCTTTCCCCTTCTTTCTGCCTAGAATAAGAACACGAAAATAAGGGGACATCCCATAAATGGAGGTATAGAAAATTAGAGCCTAGTCTTTAATAAAATCACAAAATTGCAACACCAGCACCAAATCACCTACCTCTGGACATTTTTATGTTATAAGGAAGAAAAATATATTCTAGCCTAATGAATGCTGATGATAACTAATGGAACTAAATTAAAACTCTGTCCTTTGGGTCAATGGAAGAATATAATTCACAATAACATGCATAGCCAAGAGTGTAAAGACATACCCTAACAGTGAACACCAAAAGCGGAGCTGCTTGAAATAAGAATTCAGGGTTTAAAGCTATCGAAGCAAGTCTCTTCCTTCCAACTGAACAAAGCATTAACTAAAATGGCATTGCTTTCTCTTCCGTTCAAGAAAGGATATGTGAATGCAGCTGAGAACAACATATCAAATACTAGAGGCCCGGTGCATGGGTGGGGTCCCTCGGCCTGGCCTGTGGGGATCAGGCCGAAACTGGCCCAGTGCATGGATTCGTGCACCGGTGGAGTCCCTCGGCCTGGCCTATGGGGATCGGGCTGAAACCGGCAGTTCGACATCCCCTGAGGGGTCCCAGATTGTGAGAGGGTGCAGGCCTGGCCAAGGGACCCCACCAGTGCACAAATCCATGTACTGGGCCTCTAGTATGCATATAAGATCTTTTGTTAATGTCTTCCAGCCCTCCCCTCCCCCCTCCTCCCTTCCCTTTGAGATTCATCAGTCTGTTTTATGTTTCCATGCCTGTGTGTTGAGTGTCTGCCCCCTGGTGGTCAGTGCATGTCATAGCTACCAGTCGAACGGTCAAACGAATGGTTAGACACTTAGCATATTAGCTCACAACTGTAAATCTATTTTTGCCCCACCCTATATTTTGGATATTAACCACTAATCAGATGTATTATTGGTAAATATCTTCTCCCATTCAGTAGGTTGTGTTTTGTTGATGGTTTCCTTTGCTGTGAAAAAACTTTTTAGTTTGATTTAGTCCCATTTGTTTATTTTTTCTTTTGTTTCCCTTGCCTGATGATCTTTTTAATCCTCTTAAAATTGAAAATCTTCATTTCTTTTGTCATTCTCATGTGGACACTGTTTTAGCTCAATTAATTTCAAAGCTCTGATGTCAGATTTTATTCCCCTGCTAGACCTCAGAGGAATAAAATGTCTAGCTAAGTGTCTAGCATTGTCCTTCAATGAATTTATCTGGTTCTTTGGATTCTCCTACACAGTTTTGCTTACATCTACCTTCATATTCATATACTTTCTAATATTCTCATGGAACCTATAGGAAGCAGTTTGCTTTATCAGAGAAACTAAAACTAGCCTAAAGGCCTATCTGGAAAGACTGTCTTTCAGAAATTACAGATGAAAGGGACAGTGGGAGGAAAGCTCTTAGACTAGAGGAAGCCCCATATATAAACAGGACTGTCCCTAGTTATTCTTGGATCTGTGGAAATCACATGGTCTTGGATTTCCTTCTCTCTGATTTCCCTCTACCCACCACAGTTTAAACAAGCAATGCATACCCGTTCTTGTCAATTTCTCATAAATGTTTAATGAGCCTATCTGTTTAATTGCATATCAGAAAATGTTTAGAATTTGGAGAAGGTCTGGCAATTTGGTACTGATAATTAAGTCCAAAATTTGTGACACCTTTATTTATTTATTTTTTAAAGAGTATACATATATAGTGTAACCTACTCAGCCATAAAAAGATGAAATATTGCCATTTGCAGCAACATGGATGGATCTTGAGTATCATGCTAAGTGAAATAAGTCAGATGAAAAAGGACAAGAACCATATGATTTTACTTATGTGGTATGTGAAACAAAAAAATAACAAACAAACTCATAGACACAGTGAACAGTATGGTGGTTACCAGAGGGGAAAGAGGGTGGGGGAAAATAGAGAATAAAGGAGGTCAAATATATGATGACGAAAGGAGACTAGACTTTGGGTGGTGAACGCATAATGGTATATATAGATGATGGATTATAAAGTTTTACTCCTGAAACTTAAATAATATTATTAACCAATATTACCCCAATAAATTTAAATGGAAAATGTGAAAAAAAGAGCTTTCTCAGAAGTGCTCCTAATGACTTCCATTTGTATCTCTTTGATCAGAACTAGTATATAACTATACCTGACTAAAAGAGAGAGAGAAAAATTTAGTAGGCTTTTTTTGTTTGTTTGTTTTTGAGCTGGGCATATTGCTATCCCCAATAAAATCTCCTAGGAGGGGAAAAAAGGAAAACTAGATATTGAGTGGGCAGCCAGGGGTCTCGGCTACATTCTCCAATATAGAGAGACCTTAGAAGGCAGCCTTCAGGTGGTCCTCCCGGGTCTAATCATTGTGGCCAGGAAAATTAGGATTGGTTTCTCTTGAAGTTCTGGCTTTGCAAGTCGTAAAGAACTGCTTTGGCTTGTTTTTTTTTTTTTAAGAAGAGATAGTGTAACTGGCAAGCACTATGAAACTTCATGCCATGTTCATTAGTAGAATTATTTAGCATGTTGTGGAAAGAATGCATAAATCTGGATATGCCCATGTATGTGGGAGCAAGAAAAAAAGATTGAAAATTGCTGTCTTCAAGTAACCCAATCTCATATCTAATTCAAAATCTTTTACCTTTCTAAACAGGATGCTGTCTTTTATTATATGGTCTATATCAAATGTATTTCTTTTTTTGACATTTATTTATTCATTTTTAATTTAAATTCTTTATTGTTTAAATTATTACATATGTCTCCCTTTCCCCCCATTGACCTCTCCCCGGCTGCTCCCACCCCCTAGCACATGCCCTCACCGCCCCCTACAATGTCTGTGTCCATTGGTTATGCTTATAAGCATGTATACAAGTCCTTTGGTTGATCTCTTAACCCCCTGCCCCTCCGCCTTCACTCCAAATGTATTTCTTAATGTTAGGGATAAGTCACTAGTGTTTATTTAGTAGCTTTGAGTATGGAGCCAATGTTTGGCTTCTCCTCTCCCACCCCAAAGTGTCATGAGAGAAGAAATCCTTTGTGTTCCCAATGTGTGACGTGTATGAAGTACTAAATAAATATTTGGTGAATAAATGATTGAAGGAACAAGAATGATGGCATTCTGTTTCACTTTGAATACTCCCAGACTTTATGCATTCACTTTACCAACTTTTATACTTGTCTAGAGAGGCAACATAATAGAATAGAAATAAAATGACTTTGAAGCCATTTGAACAACTTTTTTTGATCTCCGACTATGTGTCAGGTACTGAGTTAGATGCTGGGGTAGGAAAACAAGTGTTTTATCTCAGTGAAAGAGGGAAAGAAGCCTCGAATACTTTAATTATTGAACTTACTGTGGTAAGTGCCATATCTGTACACTAGATTCTAAAGGTGAATGTAGCCCTAGCTGGTTTGGCTCAATGGATAGGGCGTCAGCCTGCGGACCGAAGGGTCCCGGATTTGATTCCGGTCACGGGCATGTACCTCTGTTGCAGGCTCCCCCTGGTCGGGGCTCGTGCAGGAGGCAACCAATCGATATGTTTCTCTCACATCGACATTTCTCTCTGTCTTTCCCTTCCCACTCTCTATAAAAATCAATGGAAAAATATCCTCAGATGAGGATTAAAATAAATAAATAAAGATGAATGTGGAAGGGGTATTTAACCTAGATTGGTACAGTGGGTTTGGAGAGAGCAGGGTGTGGTCTGAGAAGACTTTCCAGAAGAGATAGTACCTGTGAGTGGTTTTGAAGGATGGGTAAGAATTAGCCAGGTGAAGGTGAATGGGGATATAGCTACTTGTGCAGAGGTACAGAAATGAGAGGTTATGAGAGATATGGGAAGTGGAAGGAATCAAATAATGAAGGACTTAGACTTTATCCAAAATATCATTAAATATATTTTCAAAACAGCATGTTTTTTTCCCCTCTCTGATGAAAAGGAAAGCACATCTCTAATTTTTAGAAGATCTCAGAAATACAGAAAAGTATATAAAGAATATGATTACTTGTAATCTCTTCAACCAGAGATAAGCACTATCAACATTTTTTAATTCCTGCCATAATTCCTCAATTTCTCTTCCTTCTCTCTTTCTTCCTCCATTTTCTTTTTAATTCTTTATTTCCTCTTCTCTTTTCCCCCTCACTGGCAAGATCGCATGTCCCCCTGCTTCCCCAAATGCATACACAGCTTTTATTGCATCTTTAAAATATCACAAATAAGTCTGAGGAGTCATCTCTCGTCTTGCTGTTTCTGTAGCTGGACAACTTAGATCTTACTCATCAGCCTACTAAACTGTTCATTTTTCAGAAGCATAGATATCATCCAAAACTTTTCTGATATCCTTGTTTTTAACTGTTGTGGTTTGCTGAATCAAAGCAGCTGAAGTTGATACAAGTTCAATGTCATTTCCTCAAGAATTAACTCATTTTTTGGGGGGGCTTGAGATGCTAAACAAGCGATGTCTGACCTCATCCGAACCCTGTGGATACATTTTTTGCATAAGATATTTCTGATTTCAACAAGAGAACCATTCTCCTGAATAACAATGTTGATGGGGAAGTGAGCTTACACAGGCCTCATCTTGTAACAGAAGCCCAGTGTAACACCCTTGATCATGTTTTGTACATGACTACAGATGGTGTGGACAGTAGTTAGTTCCTTTATATTTCCACACCATTTGTCAACCTGAAGCCTCTGCTTTTTCTTTTAAGGAGATGAAGTTCTATACTGATGCAGTTGAAGTTCTTTCTCACTGTGCCTCTAGGCCCTTCATAATAACTGTGCGTTCCTTCAGAGTGATGTCGACATTTTCTGGATTGTGGACAGTCTGATTGCTGAGCATGGTCTTCATCCTTATTGACCCTTATGACAGGAACTTTTAAGGACTCACTGAAAAAAAAGAGGTTAAGGTATGGAAAGAGGCACAGTTTTGGGGATGGAGAGTTTAAATTTGGTTATTAGGTATGCTTTAAAAAAAAATTTCACAAACACATATCAGTTAGGATGTGTCCAATTCTATCTTAAGAGCTTTCAAAAATTTCATGACAACCTTACAAGGTAAATATTATTGTTTTTATTTTATAGATGAGGAAGTTGAGGCACAAAGAGGTCAGGTAATTTTTTCAAGGTCTATATAGCTGGTAACTGGTAGAGCCTAGAACAGTGATGGCGAACCTATGACACGCGTGTCAGAGGTGACACGCGAACTCATTTTTCTGGTTGATTTTTCTTTGTTAAATGGCATTTAAATATATAAAATAAATATCAAAAATATAAGTCTTTGTTTTACTATGGTTGCAAATATCAAAAAATTTCTATATGTGACACAGCACCAGAGTTAAGTTAGGGTTTTTCAAAATGCTGACACGCCGAGCTCAAAAGGTTCACCATCACTGGCCTAGAATCTAGGTGCTGGATTGAATCATGGCCTCCAGTATTCAGGCTCTTCATACTATGCTACCTCTCTGGTTGAGGCCAAAATGTATGTGAAACAGACAAGTAGGAATATTCATCCAGCATGTGGGTATGCATTTGAAATCCAGGGGATAGGTTAGACTTGGGGATATGGATTCAGAAGTCATCACACAAGAAGATATTAAAGTCATGAGAGTTAATGTTTCCAATATCTCTAGTCATATCTTCTGTCGTGATGATGAGTATGTATGCCTTATTTCTTGGTTGCTTTTCTCTGGAAATCTCTACATTGACAGTGTTTCTTTTAAAACTAACTGTGCCTTATATAACTATATGTAGAGGTTGCAATGCAAAGAAAAAACAGCTATACTACATTGCCCAAACATACATACTGACTTTTAGTTACTATTTCACACCTGCTCTCCTGTGGGTTTTATTTACATGAAAGTTTACCAAGATATATTTCCCCCATATACTATGCAATTGATTTTTAAAAAATATATTTTTATTGATTTCAGAGAAGAAGGGAGAGGGAGAGTTAGAAACATTAATGATGAGAGAGAATGATTGATAGGCTGCCTCCTGCATGCCCCCTGCTGGGGATCGAGCCCGCAACCCAGGCACGTGCCCTTGACTGGAATTGAACCCAGGACCATTAAGTCCACAGGCTGACTCTCTATCCACTGAGCCAAACTAGCTAGGGCACAATTGATTTTTAAAAAAATATATTTTTATTGATTTTAGAGGGGGGGGAGGAAGAGAGATAGAAAGAGAAATATCGAGGAGAGGAGAGAGAAACATCAATTGGCTGGTTCCTGCATACCCCCTACTGAGGATAGAGCCCTCAACCCGAGCCTTGACTGGGAATTGAACCATGACCTCCTGGTTCATGGGTTGATGCTCTGGTCAGCCACACTGGTCAGACCACAATTGATTTTTATCTTTATTTTATTGTTGCGGTATTACAGATGTCTCCCATTCTCCCTCACCCCTTTACGCCTTTCCACCCAGCTCCTACCCATTGCCCCAGGTCTTCACCACCCTATTGTTTGTATCCATGGCCTATGCATATAAGTATATAAGTTCTTTGGTTTAATAAAAACAAAATGAGAACTTTATATGGTACCTATTATTTATTTGAAGTTCATAATTCTATTCTACATAGACTTTTTACTTTTCCTTGTCGTCAGGGAAGGAATCAATGAGCAAAGGAAATTTCAGAAAGAATTAAAAATATAGACTTTCCCCAGTGTTCCTGCTTTCGAATGTGTAGCATAGAATTGATACACACTTCCAAGAGTGCCTTGTATGAAAAAAGGAAGATGAAAACAGGAGCTGTGTAGTCATTTAAATCAATTTTGCTTAAGAGTAGTAGCTGATTAGATCAGATAAAAGAATTTGTGGTTTTGGTTTTTTTTGGTGTTTTCTTAAAAATTGTTGCTTATCTTTAGAAAAGGAGTATAGGGTTTGGTTGTGGATGATTGGTGATTTGCAGTTACACCACAAGAAACTGCATTTATTTGTATAAAAATTAGATGTTATGTCTGAAAATATTTAGATAAATATAAGGAAAATACTGGGGTTTTTTTGGTGATAAGGAATTTTTAACATTAGAAAAGCCTACTTTACCATGGCAATTAGAAGAGTGAACTCTATATAGAAATGGGTTTTATTTAGCCAACTGTGACAATCAGTCACGTTTAGTAAAGCAGATGATCTGATAGCTTGACAAGTTGCATCTTTTTAAAGATATAAACAGTTTAAAATGCTTGGTATTTTTCCCCATTTGTAACTGTTCCTGTAATGTGAAAACACTGGTAAGCATAAAAGAATAAACTTAGGAGGGCAATTAAAAAGTTATTCTATGTTAGGATAAGATAGAGTTGTAATTTTTAGATTGTTTAGAAGAAATATGATTAATTGCAGGATATTCTTTCTACGGTTTTATCATAACTTAAAACTAAATTTTGAATTGTGTGAATGGGAGTTGTTCTTATAGTGAAGAAAATAAGCTCTGTACAGTAATGATGTTTGAATAGCACTTTACTGTTTTCAGGTATGCTGTTTCTTAGAGGAAACAAATTTTAGTAAAGAAAATAAGCTCTGTACAGTAATGATGTTTGAATAGCACTTTACTGTTTTCAGGTATGCTGTTTCTTAGAGGAAACAAATTTTAGTGAAAGGCATCAATGGTTATCAATAGGCATCAATGGGAAATTTTAGTGAAAGGCATCAATGGTTATCAATGGGCATCAGTGGGAAATTTTAGTGAAAGGCATCCATCTTGTGGTCATTCTACCTAATCAGTAGAAGAAGGATGCAGAGGAGAAAGGGCTAGGTGAGCAAAGAAATACCAGCATTACAGAACCTCTTTAGAACTGGATTACTTGGACTATATTATGGACATTGTTAGAGGTGTGGTGGGTGTAAGCATAGCTGAATATAGACATTTTCAAATGTCATTGAATCCTTGAATGTTAGAGGTCAAGAAGAACATTTATACATAGCAACATAAAAAAAAACAAAAAAATAAAAACTCCATTAAACTACTACATTAAACAAAGGTGAACAAAACTATACAGAATAAAAAACATTGTCAATAAAAAAGTTAACAATAAATAGCAATTCTTACACAACAAAGTATGTAAGTATATAAGATTTGATAACATAAATGTGTTCTCCAAGGGAGATACATCTTAACCTTTAGCATAGAAAGTTGGGAGGAGCCCTTTAGTTATCTAGGAGTCTTAGAAGAAATGCTGACTGGTGTTTCTGTAATGATTACACCCCAATTCCAGAAGGTTTAAGTCATGTATGATCGTGAATTTAATATATTAGGTAATTGCTCCAGTTCTGCCTTTATCCTTATTTGGTTATTTATCCTTCCATTTCATGTCTGTTCTTGTTTTTACTTAGGACTTGACCTTTTTATATACACTTGGGTGTGGGGATGAATACCAACAACTAATTGTCTCCATCTTATACCTGCCATATTTACAAATGTTTTTCTTTGAAGTATTTGTTAACTCTGAACTGTTGTATACAGGTGCAAAATGCTGGACATTTGTTTTAAAGTAAAATTAAAACAGATGATCAATTATTTCCAGCTGAATGGCTTAAAATATAGCTTTTGTAGTTTGGATAATTTTAGTCAATAAAATATTTTTAATTATTTAAACAAAACATCAATATAGTTAAAACTTAAAGTTATAAAAATAATAAACAAAAAAACCTTAAAGTTATTTTAAAAACAAATTTTAAACTATTTCAGCCACTTAAGATAAAATTTCAATGTTAAATCATTATATTTTTCTTTAAACATATCTGCTTCCATCAGTAGTCCTATTCTTCAGAAATAACCAGTCTTAACCTGTTGATCTTAAATCTTCTATGTTGATATTGGTCAAAGAATGAGAATAGTATTCTGTCCCTGAGCTGTCTGAATTTGTAATCCACAGACTCCATGAGCATAAAGTGGTGCTTAATTTAAGCTACTACCTTTTGGGATAGTTTATTATGCAGCAAGAGTAATTGGAACATAATTGGAACTTGAACATGCTGAAGAGAAAAGGCATTTGTACTGCTTTAGTCAAAGTCCTGAGTTAGGATCTATGTTGCCTGAAGCTTAGGAGCTTCTTTGTTTGTCTTGTTTGTTGATTTTATTTTTCAATTACAGCTGACACTCTAGTATTTTATATTAGTTTTAGTGGTTAGACAATTATATAATTTACAAAGTGATCTCCCTGATAATTCTAGTACCCACCCAACTGACACCACACATAGTTATTAATATATTATTAACAATATGCCCTATGCTGTACTTCACATCCCGCAGCTACTTTGCAGTGTAGGATTTATTTATTTATTTATTGATTGATTGATTTATTGAACTTACTGGGGGTGACATTGGTTAATAAAACCATCCAGGTTTCAAGTGTACAACTCTATGACACTTTTACTTCTGTTTTTACTAACCTGAATGTTCCATCAAATGCTGAAGAAGTCTTATTTGAGCAACCTTTAGGCTTAGGAACTTCATGGCATTGTTTCTTTTTTTTTATTTGTTTCTTCTTTCTTTTAAATGTTTTTATTGATTTCAGAAAGGAAGGGAGAGGGAGAGAGAGATAGAAACATCAATGAGAGCCGAAACCGGTTTGGCTCAGTGGATAGAGCGTCGGCCTGCGGACTGAGAGGTCCCGGGTTCGATTCCGGTCAAGGGCATGTGCCTGGGTTGCGGGCACATCCCCGGTGGGGGATGTGCAGGAGGCAGCAGATCGATGTTTCTCTCTCATCGATGTTTCTAACTCTCTCTGTCTCTCTCCCTTCCTCTCTGTGAAAAATCAATAAAATATTTAAAAAAAAAAAAAAAGAAACATCAATGAGAGAGAATCACTGATTGGCTGCCTACTACATACCCTCTACTGGGGATTGAGCCCACAACCCTGCATGTGCCTTTGACTGGAATCGAAACGCAGACTCTTCAGTCTGTAGGCCGATGCTCTATCTGGCTAGGGCGGCAATGTTTCTTGATGAATATCAGTTTTGTATAAGGTTGGTGGTGACTGTTATTAAGGCTATTTTTGAGAGGACATGTTAGTCAAGAGTCTTAGAGGAAAACTGGATAGATGTTTCATCATACTTTGCCTCATGATGGGGTTTCTAGTCCTACACTTAATGGTATTTATGAAGAAAGTTGGGAAACAATGATCTTATCTCAAGACAAAAAGATGACTAGTATTTTATCAAGCAGTGCACCTCATTAGAAGTCTGTGTGGTATTGGTAGAAGCATATATTCATAGATCAGTGGCACAGAATAGTGAACACGGAAATAGCTTCCTATGGTAAAAGCTACCAGATCTTTGACAAAGGTGCAAAAGCAATTCAATGTTTTTTCAATAAATGGTGAGATGAATTGGATATTCATAGAAAAAAAATTAATCTTGACCCAGAACTCACAATTTATATAAAAATAACTCAAAATGGATCATAGATTTAAGTTTAAAATGTAAAACAATAAAAATTTTAGAAGAAAACATAGAACATCTTTGGGAATCAAGACTTGAAGATTTCTTAGACATGATGCAAAGGGCATGATATATAAAAGAAAAATTTATAAATTATAATTTATTAAAATTAAGAACTATTGCTGTGCTAAATACCCTATGATGAGAATAAGACTGGGATAGAATATTGGCAAAACACATATCTGACAATGGCCTATCTATCTATCTATCTATCTACCTACGTATCCTATATAATAAAAGCCTAATATAATAAAAGCCTAATATGCAAGTCTACCAAACAGTGGAACCAGGGCAGATGCTCAACACAGGAACTGCCACAGGGGGAGCACTGCTCAGCCAGAAGCCGGGCTCATGGCTGGCGAGCACAGTGACGGTGGCGGGAGGCGCAGTGACGGTGGCGGGAGCCTCTGTGGCAGCGGCAGCGCTAAGGAGCAGCGAGCCGAGTGGTAAGGAGGAGCGAGGGGTCCTGGACTGTGAGAGGGTGCAGGCCGGGCTGAGGGGATTCCCCCCATCCTTAGTGCACGAATTTTATGCACCAGGCCTCTAGTTTATCTATATATAGTATACCATGGCATACTACTGAGCAGTAAAATAATGACAAACTATTGATAGACAACTCGAATGGGTCGTAAGGGCATTATGCTGAGTGAAGAAAGCCAATCTCAGAAAGACTCATAGCATATGATTCCATTTATATAACATTCTCAAAATAACAAAATTATAGAGGCCATGAACAAATTAGTGGTTGCCAGGATATTGAGGTGGATGATGGAGTTGGGTGGAGCTATGAAGGAAAGTGTAGCCTGAGGGAGATCTTTATGGTGATGGAATGGTTTTATTTCTTGTTTGTGATGGTGATTACACAAATATATACAATATATACAATATATGCACACACATTTGTACCAATTTTGGTTTCTGGTTTTGATATTGCTCTGTAGTTGTATAAGAAGTAACCATTGAGGGAGACTGGGTGAAGAGTACAAGGAGCCTCTCTCTAACTATCTTGGCAACTTGCTTAGATTATAAGTTATTTCAAAATAAAAAGTTAAAAAGTATTGTTCTGTCAGTGGTATATTGAAATTTAAGAGTATTTTGCCAATCCCGTTTTAAATATATTTGATTAAAGAATCTGTCTCTAGGTGAAAGTTACATGTATAATTAATATTCATAAGATAATTTTTTGAGAAGTCATTTTGTATACTTTCAAAAAAAATTAGAAACTAAATCATTCTTATATAAGGATACAAATCCTTTGGGAAGTTAGATGATTTGCAATTGATTTCAACAAAATTAGAGGAGGACCTGATCATTTCACATTTTCATACAAATATTGAATCACTGTATTGTATATCTGAAACAAACATAATGTTATACGTCAATTTTTTAAAAAGACGTATTGTGACACAGTTTTCGTAATTAAGTGTGGATCATGTGTATTTGTGCATTTCATTAGATTCTTTTTTTAAATTTGAAAATTTTCATAAATTGTTTAAACTTAGTGAAAAAAATATAGAAATGATAGTCTGGGGTTTAGAAAGCTCACATACTAGCCTATACCTGAATAAGAGTGGAAACAAGAGATCAGGTAGTTAGCTAGTTAGTTATTACAATATCTCTATTGAAAAAAAGTGCTTCGAACCAGGGCAATGGCAGTGGATGGATGTGCAATATATTTTACAGATTGAACCTATCATTGCTGAAGATTTTTAGGTGGGTCAAGGTAAAGTTAGCATCAAGGGTAATAGATAAATTTTTTAAAATTACAGGAGCATCTAATATGGTTGTAAGCTGATAGAAGAGAAGCACCTTAGATTCCTCAAGGCTTAAGCACAGTCCATGGCTATGTGTTTAATAAATAGCCACTGGTTGCTTTGAGGAGAGAAGTTACATGCAGGTAACAACAAAACCATTTTCTCAAGGCTGCTTACCACCAAAGAAATAATAGCAAAGGAGCAAGAAATAGTATTTTGTGGGAGACATGATTCTTTGAGCCTGTGGTCAGCTTGTTTGGTTACTGTCTGCGTTGGTTCAGGTGGACAGGAATTCCTGTTTTGATAGCTGAGTTAAACTAGATAAGAAAACAAGCAGAAATAATAAACATTTATTCATATAAAGTTATTAGGACATATAGTTTGAAAGAAAACACAGCTATTTCCCCTACCTGTTTTAAACTGATGAAAGGTTTACAACTATAAATTCAATACCTTTTATTTTGTTGAGAATTTTTCCTATAAATTAAGTTTATAAATTAATAAAACTGACAAAATATATTATTTCTCACTTTCAATCTAAAAAACAGTTTGTTTAGGACTTTGAAGTTCAGTACTATTCTTTCAGTAGTATTCCACAGTCATCAGTATCTTTAACAATGTGTGATGTTCCACTACAGAGTTTTTACATGGCATATGTTCTTGGTATTAGAATACGTTTATAGGATAGATGGGTGCTGAATAGATTGATATTCTGTGGTGACACTTGCAAAAATATTAATGTTTGCTTTTAGTTTTCAGGATGGCAGAATCAATTGGTTAGAAAGGAAGAGGGATTGTTGTTGTTAATGATATAAGCATATGTATAAATTTTGGACTATATAAAATATTAGCCATTACATTAATTTATTCAATAGTTATTTTAATTTGTGTACAGTGTGCTTCACTGACAGTTTGATAGCTGCTTTCTCTATTGTATGTAAAATAGACTTCATCCTTGACTGCATGGAGCTAGTGTAGTTAGGAAGATAGATAATGAACTCACAAATAAATATGTGCTTTATCTTGTTATTTTCTAAAGTTTTGTAGATTTACCATAATTTGAAAGTTTTATTTATAATTAAACTGAGAAATTTGCTAAACACCAATTATACTAAATAGTATCAGGTACTTCCTAATAGTAATTCTAAAAGCTGACCTTTATTGAGTGCTTATATTCTTTTAATATTTGCTATTTAATTTAATCTTCACATAATGTTTTAAAGTGTAGATACTTTTATTCTTACCATTTTACAAATGAGAAAAGTGAGTTCATAGAAATTAAGTAAATTGCTTTGCATCATATAAGCTAGTAAGTGGTACAGCTGGTTTTTGCATTTACATTGAAGCTTGAGCTCTTACCTGCTTTTGTTTTTTATTCTTTATTATTATTATTATTATTATTATTATTATTATTATTTTGTTAATCCTCACCTGAGAATATTTTTCCATTGATCTTTTAGAGAAAGTGGAACAGAGAGGGAAAAGACAGAGAGAAACATTCGTGGGAGAGAAACACATTGATTGGTTGCCTCCTGCACATGCCTGGACCAGGGTCTGGGCCAGGGCAGAGCCTGCAACCAAGGTATGTGCCCTTGATCGGAATTGAACCCAGGATCCTCTGGTCTGCAGGCCAACACTCTAGCCACTGAGCCAAACTGACTAGGGCTCTATTCCCTATTATTTAGCTCTGTAATAGGCTATGTAGGGATTATAAGAAACTGGATATATAAGAACCCTTGCTGGTGTGGCTCAGTTGCTTGGGCACAGGGGCAGGAGGCATAGTCCAGTCAAGGGCGCATGCCCGGGTTGTGGGCTCGATCCCAGGTCAGGGGCATGTGGGAGGCAGCCCATAGATGTGCTCACATAACGATGTTTACAACAAAATTGAGATGGAGGCACTGAGATTTTCCATATGTCCCTTGTCCCCACACATGCATTGCCTCACCTATTATCAGCACCAATCACCAGAATGGTACACTTTTACCAAGGTTGACACATAATTATATTACCTAAAGTCTGTGGTTTACCTTAGGGTTCACTCTTGGTGTTCGACATTCTATGGATTTGGACAAATATTCAAGACATACATCCATCATTACAATATCATACAGATTATTTTTACTGCCCTAAAAAATCCTCTGTGCTCTATTATCCCTTTGCTCCCAAACCCCACAGCAGTCACTGATCTTTTTATTGTCTCTATGGTTTTGCCTCTTCCGGAATGTCATATAGTTGGAATCATATATATGTAGCCATTTCATATTGGCTTCTTTCACTTGGTAATGTGCATTTAAGGTTCGTCCATGTCCTTTCATGGCTTGGTAGCACCTCTCTTCTTTGTGCTGAATAATATTTCATTGTCTGGATGTATCACAATTTACTTATCCACCTACTGAAAGACATCTTGATTGCTTCCAAGTTTTGTAAATTATGAATAATGCTCCTATAAACATCAATGTGCAGGATTTTATGTGGCTATAAAATTTTCAACCTTGTGAGTAAATAGCAGAGGAGGTGATTGCTTCCTTGTACAGTAAGAGTATATATCTTGTTTTATAAGAAGCCACTAAACTGTCTTTCACAGTGTTTGTACCATTTTTAACCACTTTGTATTCCTACTGGCAGTGGATGAGAGTTCCCATTGGCCCACACATCCTCACCAGCATTTGATTTTGTCAGTGTTCTGTGTAGTGACATCACATTGTTGTTTTAATTTGCATTTCTTTGATGACATTTGAAGTGGAATATCTTTTCATATACTTATTTGCCATTTGTATATCTTTGTTGGTGAGGTATCTGTTAAGGTCGTTGTTCCATTTTTTTAAGTTGTTTGTTTGTTGTTGTTTTTTTGAGTTTTAAGAGTCTTATGCATACTTTGGATAACAGTCCTTTAATTGATGTGTTGTTGCAAATATTTTCTCTCAGTCTGTGGCTTGTCTTCTAGTTCTCTTGTTAATTTGTTCTTTAAAAAAATATTTTTTGAGAGTGAGGCAAGTTATCAGAGAGTTTGGGGACATACTAAGTGAAAACATTAAAAAAAAATTTTTTTACTATGGTAAAATATACATAACAAACTTTACAACTTAAGGAACTAGAAAAAAGAACAAATTAAACCCAAACCTAGCAGAAGGAAGGAAATATTAAAGGTTACAGGTAAACAAAATAGAGTAGAAAAACAAGAGAAAAATCAATGAAACCAAAAGTTGTTCTTTAAAAGATCGACAAAATTGGTAAACTTTTAGCTAGATGGACTTAGTTAAAAGAGAGAAGATTCAAATTACTAGTTAGAAAGTGGGGACATTATTACTAACTATACAGATATAAAAAAATAAAATAGTACTGTAAACAGTACTATTGTATGCTAAACACATTGGTAACCTAGATGAAATGGACGCATTTCTAGAAACAAAAAACTTATTAAGACTAATTCACAAAGAAATAGAAAATTTAAATATATTTATAATTAGTAAGTAGATTGAATCAGTAACCAAAAATCTTCTGGAAAAAAATATCCCTGGATATCCTGGCTTCCCTGGTGAATTATATCAAACATTTAAAGAACTGAAATCCCTTCTCAAATTTTTCCAAATATTTGAAGAGGGGGAAGCACTTCCTAGTGCATTCTGAGGCCAGCATTGCCCTGATAACCAAAGCCAGACAAAGAGACTACAAAATGACTGCAGACCAATATCCCTTCTGAACACTGATGTAAAGACCCTCAACAGCCCTGACCCGTTTGGCTCAGTGGATAGAGCGTTGGCCTGTGGACTGAAGGGTCCCAGGTTCGATTTCAGCCAAGGGCATGTACCTTGGTTGCAGGCACATACCCAGTGGGGAGTGTGCAGGAGGCAGCTGATCGATGTTTCTCTCTCATTGATGTTTCTAACTCTCTATCCCTCTCCCTTCCTCTCTGTAAAAAAATCAATAAAATATATATTTTTAAAAAAGACCCTCAACAAAATACTAGCAAACAGAATTCACAACATATTAAAAGGTTTATGCATGATGACCAAGTAGGATTATTTCTGGAATGCAGTAATCTTTCAACATATGAAATCAATCTATGTACCACATTAACAGAATGAAGTGAAAAAAAAACACATCACATAATCATCTCATTGATTTAGAGAAGTCTTTGACAAAATTTAACACCATTTTATGATAAAAAATATTCAACAAACTTGGAATAGAAGGAAACTACATTAACATAATAAGATGCTGGGGTCCAATCCCAGCGGGTCCAGGGGTCCCCAAAGGTGTGGACGGAGTCGGCGAAGAAGGAATGACACGAAGACAGCCTTCAGTTGATCAGCAGCCTAGTCAGGACCTCTAGCCAGGATCTCCAGCCAAAGTTCTGGTCGGAGTTCTGGTTAGGAACTGATCAGGATCTGATGTTTATTGTCTTGTTACATCCATATTTATACCAGCCGATTTTAATCCTGTCAATTTCTATTACAAAGGTTAGGGCGTTTCTTATCTCCATTCCAGGGAGTAAAGATTATGTAGCTTAACTACCCGCCTGGCACTTAATTAAGGGGTTGTATCCCCTCCCTAACCTCAGGGAAAGATCCCCCACCTGGGGAAACAACCTTTCTCGGAGAGGTGACCTTGGTTAAAACACATGGCGCTAAAGAGAGCAAACATATTAAGAACAATATGCTATATATGCCAGGTCCCTTGAAACATATGCTGTGCAGATGTTTCTTTCCTGCAGCGACTGTGTCAAGCAGCAAGGATGGACCGGCTCCCGGCAATAAGAGCCATATATGAACACATCATACTCAATGGAGAAAGACAAAACTTTCTTCTAAGATCAGAGAGAAGGCAAGGATGACCATCCTGCCACTTCTGTTAGTACTAGAAGTTGTATCCAGAGCAATTAAAAAAGAATAAAATAAAGCATTCAAATTGGAAAGGAAGAAGTAAGATGATCTGATTACAGATGGTATGATCTTCCATATACAAAGCCTTAATAATCCACCCCTCCAAAAAAACCTGTTAGAAATAATAAATAAATTCAGCTAAGCAGCAGGATCCAAAGTTAACACACAAAAATCAGTTGCATTTCTATACATTTACAACGAACTATCTTAAAAGGAAATTATGAAAACAGTTCCATTAACAATAGCATCAAAGAGAATATAATACTTAGGAATTAATTTAACCAAGGAGGTGAAAGACTTGTACAATGAAAACTACAAAGCATGCTAAGATTCTAATTTGTTACAACAAGCATGTTCATTGTTCTTTCTTATAATAGTAAAATACTGAAAACTTTCTCAATGGTAGTGTTATGGTTAGGTAAATAAATCAAGTAAACCATGACACACATATATGAGAAAATATGACATGATATAAACCATGATACACATATATGAGATACAATTTTTTATCTAAAAAACTGTTACATGTGTATATGTATAGCTAGGTCTAAAGCAATATAGGAAAATTTATTTACTTTAGTGAATAAAAGTTTTTACTTTATTTTCAAGTAGGAATAGAATTTAATTCTTGTGTACTTTAAGGAATTTAAAAAATATAAATACAAAAATTTAAATATCCCATTCTTTGGGAGATTTCCTGTTGTGGGATTTTATAAAACGACCCAGATAATAAGGAAATCCTTCAGTTTTTTCCTACTGATACTAAACAGGAAGAAAGCAGAACAAATATTAATAGTATGTAATACCTGAAAGTGTCTGTTATAAGTTAACTACTGAGAGATGCGCAATGAATACTTTTGCTCAAATAAATTACAAGTATTTGTGAGCTAGGCCTCATGTCTCACTTCTTACTTCCATTTTCTTTTCCTCAATACTCTTCTTCCTCCCAGCCTTTCTCTTTCAAAGGTGAACATTCTTAGATTCAATTTTGAAAAAATTTTTTTGACACTTTAACACTTATGCATTCTTCACTTTTAGTAGGAAAAATAGGGGGAGGGTTTCCCCTAGTTAAGTTAGGTGGTTGGAATGGTGAGAGTACCTTAGGCAGGGAGGGGTAAAGACAAAGTAATAAACTGCTTATGTTATGATTCATGAAAGAGTCAAGATTTGAAAGCAGAAGAAAGGTATAGGCAAGGTATTTGTGTGTGTGCCCTACAGCTACATATCTTACAAGCTATGCACCTTCCCAAGACTGCATACCAATGTAATTTAATCTTTGAGTAAGCCACTCAATATGAGTATCAGTTCTCATAATGTGCTGTAATAAGTGATGCTTGCAAATAATATGCAGTGTGAAGATACACTTGTGTTTATTCATACTTTCATGTTTCTATTTTCACCTCCCAATATGGATGCATTTGTTATAGATTGGAAAATCATATAGTTAAATTTGCTAAAACTGATAGTATCTAATAACTCAGTGAGAGTCAAAGGATTCTCCTCTGAGAAAAATCAAGTTCCTGTTAACAAAGAATGTTGGTATCTAATTTTACTATTTAACTATTTGCTTTTTTGGTCTGCTTTTAGGATCTAGGCTATATTCTGCATAATTGAGGGTTTTGAACAAATGAGATGTTGGAAAATTCTCATGATTCAGAACTTGTATATTAATTAGATTTTCAGGACTTGTTTTGAGGTATAACTACACACTCTGTGATAACTAAGAAATATATAGTTTATTATACAGGTTTCCAAGTAAGTACTTGGTATACCAAAGTATATTCTTAAATTAGTGTTAAGGCTTGATATGTAAACTAGAGGCCTGGCGCATGAAATTCGTGCACAGGTACACTCCCTAGGCCTGGCCTGTAATCAGGGCCACCTTCCCCGGCTGCCCGCAGCCGGCCCTGCCCCCTACTGCCACCCACCCTGAATTCCCCTGGTCGCCATCTGGCCATCGGGGCCTGCAGGCTGGGGGTAGCTCCTGCATTGAGCGTCTGCCCCCCCTGGTGGTCAGTGCGTGTCATAGCGACTGGTTGTTCCACCATTCGGTCGATTTGCATATTACCCTTTTATTATATAGGATATCCCAGTGAGCAATCAGAAACATTCCCAAAATCATATTAAATTCTTTCTTTAGAACGGAATTGGATTGAAAGAGAGAATACTCTGTGGAGAAAGGGGAGACTGGGGAGGTTCATGGGAGGAAGCAGTCTGAGTGGGATGGAGGAAGCAAACCAGTCTTACCTTAAAGTTTTTACTACTACCTAGGTGTATTTCAACCATTCCCAGTCCGTGCGTGATTATTTTCTCTTCTGAATGTCAGTTTCATATCTCTGGCTCCAAAGGTTATTCCTTGAATATTGCCAGCCATCCATCACTAATTGAGAAATGCAAATCAAAACCACAATGAGCTACCACCTCACACCCATTAGGATGACTACTGTGAAAAAAACAGAAAGTAAAAAGTGTTAGCAAGAATGTGGAGAATTTTGAAACCCTTGTGCACTGTTGGTGGTAATGTAAAATGGTGCAATTGATGTGGAAAACAGTATGGCGGTTCCTCAAAAAATTAAAAATAGAACTTCCATATGATTCTGCAATTTCACTTCTGGGTACATACTCAAAATAATTGAAAGCAGAGTTTAAAAAAGATATTTGTGCAATAATGTTCATAGCAGTATTTATAATAGTTAAAATGTGGAAGTGATACAAGTGTCCATTGACTAATGAATGGATAAAGAAAATGTGTATGCATTGGCTTTAAAAATAAAGAAAATACTGTCACACGAAACAACATGGAAGAATCTTGAAGTTTATTGTATGATTTCACTTATATGAGATCTCTAAAGTAGTCACATTCTTAGAAACAAAGTAGAATGGTGTTTGCCAGAAGCTGTGGAGATGTTCAGTGGGTATAGAGTTTCAGTCATGCAGCATATTTTAAAGATCTAGTTGTACGACAATGTAAATACAGTCAACACTATTGAACTGTACACTTAAAAATAGTTAAGATGGTAAATTTTGCCAAACCGGTTTGGCTCAGTGGATAGAGCGTCGGCCTGCGGACTGAAAGGTCCCAGGTTCGATTCCGGTCAAGGGCATGTACCTTGGTTGCGGGCACATCCCCAGTAGGAGGTGTGCAGGAGGCAGCTGGTCGATGTTTCTCTCTCATCGATGTTTCTAACTCTCTATCCCTCTCCCTTCCTCTCTGTAAAAAATCAATAAAATATATTTAAAAAAAAAGATGGTAAATTTTATGTTATGTGTGTTTACCACAATTAAAAATAAAAAAATTTTATATTGAGACCTAACTGCCAAGATACTCTGATTTATGTGGTGCAGGATGGGTCCTGGCACTGAAAAAATTTTATAAGCCTCCAGGTGATTCCATAGTAGTCAAGTTTGAGAACCACTGAAATAAACATAAAAACATAAGGAATTGTAAGACAAGCTACCGGTTAAATATCATGTGATCTTGATGTCACATGATTATTCCTGGAATAATTTCATTCCAGGAAATTAAATATTCTTTGATTTACATACTGTTAAATTCTCATTTACTAAGCAATCATTTATTAATTTAGCTATCGGTGAAATCAGAGAACCCTTGTGAAAACAAATGTATTAGACTCTCTTATGAATGGTTTTCACCAGTGCCTACAAGATAATAGCACATCACTTGCTTAAGAATTGTTTTTGTTAATCCTCACCTGAGGATATTTTTTCCATTGACTTTTTTATAGAGAGTGGAAGGGCGGGAGGAAGAGGAGGAGGAGAGGGAGAGGGAGAGAGGTGAGAGAGACACATTGGTTGGTTGCCTCCCCCTCATGCCCTTACCAGGGGGCCGGGCATTGAAACTGCAACCTAGATACATGCTCCTGATTGGGAATCGAACCCAAGACCTTTGTGGTGTGCTGGCCAGTGCTGTAACCATTGAACACACTGGCCAGGACAAGCATTTTTAAATCTACTTATAGCTTTGCAGTGGCATACATACAATTAAATAATATTTATTTAATGTAAACTTTCGCTTTATTTGAAAGATTAAGCTCAGCTAAAATAAATCATGTTTGTTGTGGTATAACTCTAACATTTTAATCTGTACATATATCCAAATTCTCACTTTCTGGATTTTTCAAAATGAAATTTGTCTCTACTTTGTTATTGATACTACTATTTACACATGAGGATCATAAATGGTAAATATATTTGATGCAAAAGGCAAGGGGAACAGGGAATACTGAGAAAATGTTTGTTATCATAGGATTTTAGAAAATAGGGTACAAATCAGAGACACACAATATCAGACTTATTCAGTGAAATATATTAATAAAAATACAACTGCCATTTTAATTTTCTGAGGCTGGAATTTCTGCCTTAATTATATGAGAATATAAAACTATTTCTTTCGAAATGTTTTTCAGCCCTGACCATTACAAAATATCCACTGGCAGGATATGAACTTGGAACAGCAGATGGTTCTTTTTTTAGTAGCCCTCTTCCTGCAGATGTGACTCTCACAGAGGAAGATACTTTTTTTTGGGTGCTCCTGCAGGTAATCAGCAGAAGTAAAGACAGGCATCATTTATTATATGAACTCTGATCAGTTTAAGTAAAGAGTGTGAATAGCTCTCTAAATGTGTTCTTCTAGAATTATTTTTTTTTAACTCCTATAAGGTAAACTTTAGAAATAAATTTTAACTACTTCAATCATATCATCTCTGATTTGAGATGGGGGCAGATAGATATATTTAGTTTCTGTTCTATAATGGGAGGTGAAAAATTGATGGAAATATTTTTTATATCCGATTATCACATGACATTAGAATAACAGGATGTGTGTTTCAATCCATATTATTTATTACCGAGTTGTAAAATGCTTTGTACATTTCCCTCATGTATGTAGAATCTAAGTAACCCTCTGATCACATTTTAAATTTGATATTAAGGCAGAATTAAGTTTCTTTAGGCTAAATTAAGTGATAGTTCTTTAAAATTTTCATAAAGATTAATATCTTACTGAAAAGGAATGTGAATCAGACTTACCTGCATATGTTTGTGCTTCTAACTTGCCCTGGCACTTGACTTTTTGCATTTTTTCTTTGTTGTACTTCGGTCCCTGCTGTAATCTGGAATGCAAAACGAACTTCCAGGAAGGACATAGTATTACTTAAAAAATGTACAAATAGAAATAGTCATCACTCAGTGACTAAGGAGAGCTGAATCCAATTTCATTGATGTTTAAATTGTCGTATGTCCTGCCCTTCGGTGAGACCGTTTGACATTCAGTATCTGGGATGTGGGTGAGGCGAAAGGAAAGGTGAATGCTAATAATGAATCAAGGCAGGAACTGAAGGAGGCTTTGTTTGTTTGTTTAACTTGTTTTGTAATAAGATCAGTTGTTTCAGTGAATAACCAAGTTGTAGTAACATGAGGAATTGCACGTTGCTTGTGAGATGCAGAATGACATAGGGACTGCCAAAATTCTTTTCATTTATCATGAATTCCAGAAAGAGAACTTTTGACCAGAAGTATCACATTCCTTTTTTCTCCTCCTTAAACCAAACACTATTTGTTCTTTAGGGAATACAGCATTCCAACTTTACTTGAAATCCCAAATGGAATCATATTGCATGATTGTAATCATAAAAAAATAATGTGTAAATAGCACCCAAGAGAGACTCTTATGACTGGTTTACCAAGTTTAAATAAAGCTTTGTGTCACTAACTAAGTCCATAACTAATCCTCTTTCTGCTCCCCTCCCAATTTGTATTGGAACTTTAATTCAAAATTTATAAACTTTTAGTTTAATTGGGAAACAGGAATTTCAGTAGGTTAACGTATAATGGGCCCTGTTTGTGATCTTATTTTTTATATTAAGCAAAATAAGACCTGGGTTTGATACATATCTTTTATTTTGCTCCTTTCAACATATGTTAATACTATGTAGAAGGAAAAGATCACTAAACTGGAGTTTTGACTAGGTGGAACTAGTTAGCTCTTCAATCTAGCCCTTCATTTAATTTCTCTGAGATTTAGTTTCCTGTCTTTTAAGTTCTTCTTTTCTTTGGAGAATACAAAGGATGGATGATGTTTTCCATATTTCCAAGGTATGGAAAAAGGAATAGTTAAGAAGCAAATAAATATATAAGTGCCATTGGTAACTAACAGTGTCTCTGGCTACCATGGGAGCTCAAAATTAAGTAGATCAAGACTTGAATTGTGATGGAAAGATGGTCCGGTTTTATTGGCTAGGAAGAAAGAGGATGGGTGAAGTGAACAGATCAAGGCAGAGTTGTAAGAAAGATAGGGACTTCCTTTAAGAGACTGACTGAAGTAGAGACTGGGAGGTAGAAATGGGGAAAAATGCTTATTAAAATTGTGTAAATTTATGAGTCCAGATAATGGATGCCCCTGAAAGTTATGTAGAAGTTTGTGTTTGAACGGGGAGGCAATAGAAAGCTATTATAGATTCATGAACAGGAGAGTTACATGACAAAAGCAGTGTTTTAGAGAGTAAATCATTTCATTGGAATTATTGTTTCATTGGAATTATTTTGGAAGAGAATATCTAAATTTTTCCTGATGCATAAATTCTGTTCTGGAATTGGAATTCAGCAACCAGTTCTAAAGATTTCTTTTTCCATTGTAAATAATGATCTTATCAGGTATGTGACAATCAATTTTATATGTATATTCCTGGTTTCTCTTTTAGAGCATTATCACAGTATAATCTTTTTAAAAAAATTACCAGACATCTAGAGATTTAAATTTGGATAAAAATTCAGGCACATTTGCCTGGCTGGTGTGGCACAGTGGTTGAGCATGGACCCATGAATCAAGAGGTCACCCATTGGATTCCTGGTCAGGGCACATGCCCGGGTTGCAGGCTCAATCTCCAGTGGGGGGCATGCAGGAGGCAGCCAATCAATGTTTCTCTCTCATCGATGTTTTCATCTCTCTATCCCTGTTCCTTCCTCTCTACAATCAATAAAAACATATTTTAAAAAATCAGTCACATTTGATGCTACAAATGCACATACCTCAACCAAAGTGATATTCAGATGAACAGATGTATATTTTATGTGTTTGTGTTTGTAGTGTTGTCATAACTTACTTTTCTGCATAATCACCAATAGATTTTTTGTGACATTAATTGGAAGACCCATCCTGATCATAGAAATATTAAACTGTGAAAGAGATGTCTTAGAATTGAAATTAGGTGGTATTGTCATAATCCCTACAGCAATTTTATATGTTTCTCAATGGAAATCTCAATTAGTTTTACATCCTACCCTTGAAGCAATAAAATAGTTGAGAGGAGCTGTAGGATTTAATATCCTGAGTTTTCGGAAAACAAAAAAGATAATTTCAAAATAATAGAAATTCACATTAGTTTCCTCTTAATGAATGGTGGGGGTGTGGTATACTTCTGTGTGTGTGTCAAACCCAACAACTTTGGACCTCAGTTCTTTATGTCTAAAATGGGGGGGGGGGTAGTGTATCCTTCCCTATCTTCTTCTCAGGGTGTTTATGGGAACAAATAAAAGACACTGTGTTTTAAATTTACTAGAAGGATTATATAAACTCTTAACATACTGCTCAAATGTGTTTATTATTATAACTAGAGGCCCAGTGCACAAAAATTTGTACACTCGGGGGGGGGGGGGTCCCTCAGCCCGCCTGTGCCCTCTCGCAGTCTGGGACTCGGAGGGATGACCACCTGCTGGCTTAGGCCCGCTCCCTGGGGGATTGGGCCTAAGCTGGCAATCAGACATACCTCTGGCAGCCCAGGAGCCCTCGGGGGATGTCCACTTGCCAGCGGGGAGCAAGCCTAAGCTGCAGTCAGACATCCTTAGCGCTGCTGAGGAGGCGGGAGAGGCTCCCACCACCACCGCTGTACTGGCAGCCGTCTGCCTGGCTTGTGGCTGAGCAGAGCTCCCCCCTGTGGGAGTGCACTGACCACCAGGGGGCAGCTCCTGCATTGAGCGTCTGCCCCCTGGTGGTCAGTGTGTGTCATAGTGACCAGTCATTCCCAATCATTCTGCTGTTAGGGTCAGTTTGCATATTACCCTTTTATTATATAGGATAGAGGCCTGGTGCACGGATGGAGGCATGCTGGTTTGCCCTGAAGGGTGTCCCAGATCAGGGTGGAGGTCCCCCCTGGGTGCCTGGCCAGCCTGGGTGAGGGGCTGATGGCTTTTTGCAGGCTGGTCAAGCCCCCCCCCCTCCCCCCCAGTGGGGATCATCACCCCATGGAGGTTTGGCCAGCCTGGGTGAGGGGCTGATGGTTGTTTTCAGGCTGGCCACACCCCCTTTAGGGTGGGGGGGTCCCCACTGGGGTGCCTGGCCAGTCTGGGTGAGGGGCTGAGGGCCGTTTTCAGGCTGGCCAAGCTCCCAGCCTCTCTTTTTTTTCTTTTTTTAATTCTGGGATTTATTTACCTTCTATAATTGAAACTTTTTAGCCTTGAGAGGAGCTCAGAGCTGGCCAGGGTGGGCGGGAGGGAAGTGTGGCTTCCTCCATCGCCAGGGGCAACTCAGCCTCCTGCTTGCTCCAGCTCCGTCGCCACGGCCGGCTGAAAGCAGGTATCTGGGGTTTATTTATCTTCTATAGTTGAAACTTTGTTGCTTTGAGTGGAGCTCAGGCGGCAGGCGGGAAGCTTGGCTTTCTCCATCATTGGGGCAACCAAGCCTCCTGCTCGCTCCAGCTGCGTGGCTGCCGGCTGCCATCGTGGTTGGGTTAATTTGCATATAGTTGCTCTGGCTGGTGGGCGTGGCTTAAGGCATAGTGAAGATATGGTCAATTTGCATGTTTGTCTTTTATTAGTGTAGATAATCACTATTCTAAAAATGCAAAGCAGTATATTGCAGTTCTTTATTAAAAAGGTGATTTATAGACTGGGTAGCTCCGTTGGTTGCCCAGGGTTTTGGGTTTGATACTCAGTCAGGCACATACAGGAATCAGCCAATGAATGCATGAATGGGTAGAACAACAATGTTTCTCTCTCTCTCTCTCTCTCTCTCTCTCTCTCTCTCTCTCTCTCTCTTCCTCTCTCTTTCTCCCTTATTATCTCTCTCTAAAAATCAATTTTTAAAAAGGTGATTTATAAAAAAGATTATGACTGCCAGTACTTGGAATAGGAATATACATTTCTGGTATGATTTGAATGTATTATTATTTCAGGGAAAGGCATCTAATGTAATGTCATATTTATTTGCTTACTGAAGCTAGGAATTTCTGTAACAATGGTGAAGTCATTCATATCATAATTAAAGAATAATGTAAAACAAACAAAAGGGTATAGATATGTAAATTGTCCATACAAACCCTAGTGTGCAGATGAACTTTCCCATCTCCCTGTCAGGGACCAATGAAATTACTTGGGGTCTAGCAAAAGCAAATGAACAAATAAATGTACCTGTCCTTTGGATGTGATTTCCTAGCTCATGATATACAAGGATCCCACAGAATATAGCAACCTCAGCTGAAGGTGGTAGACATTGTAAACCAGTGGGGGAAACAAACTACCATGCAGAGAATGAGTAGACATAAGAAGAAAGAGAATACAGTCATGCACTGCTTAACGATGGGGATACATTCTGGGAAATGTGTTGTTAGGTGATTTCATCGTCCTCCAAGATTATGGAGTGTACTTACACAAACCTACATGGCATAGCCTATTACTCCTAGGCTACAAACCTGTACAGCATGTTATTGTACTGAATACTGTAAGCAATTGTAGCATAATGGTAAATATTTGTGTATCTAAACATATCTAAACAGAAAAGGTTTAGTAAAAAATATGGTATAAAAGATAAAAAATGGTACACCTGTATCGTGACACTTACCATGAATGGAGCTTGCAGCACTGGAAGTTGCTCTGTTGAGTCAGTGAGGGAATATGAAGGCCTAGGACATTACTGTACATTATTGTAGACTTATAAACAGTGTACACTTAGGCTGCACTAAATTATAGAACAGCATGAGATTAAATCAAGCACAAGAGAAAAGGATGCAATCAAGAGATGCAATAAACACAGCATGTATGAGACTGCTGCCGGCAGAACACAGCATACTGTTTTATGGCAAACTTTTTTTTAATAATTAAGAACAGTACACTCTAAAATAATAATAAAAGTGTAGTATTGTAAACATATAAACCAATAACAGTTGTTTATTGTCATTATCAACTAGTATGTACTGTATGTAATTATATGTGCTATACTTTTATATGACTAGCAGCACAGTATGTTTATTTACACTAGCATCACCACAAACGTGTGTTGCTCTATGACATTACGATGGCTACAGAGTCACTAGGTGACAGGAATTTTTCAACTCCATTATAATCTTCTGGGACAACTGTCATGTATGCAGTCCATTGTTGACCAAAATGCTGTTATGCAGCACATGACTGTAAATACAAAAACTTGATATAAATTAAAAACCCTTAAAGAGGCTATAAAACAAATTTGTTTTAAAATGATAATAGATGAAAAGAAGGAATAGGGAAAACAGAGAACTTTTGCAACATGAAAGAGGAACAGAAAGTTTTAAAGAGACCAAACAATGCCTAGAAATGAAAAAATACAGTAATAGAAATTAAAATGTCAGTGATTTTCATTCAACAAACTTGTTTTTTCTCTGTGTCATAACATTTCTGACTATAGTATTGTTAATAATTAACTTGAAGAGGGATTTGAGGATATCACCCAGAAAACAGCACAGGTATATAAAGAAAAAATAAAATAAATGTTAAGAAAATGGAAGACAGAATGAGAGTTTCATTTTTCTGCAATTTAGAGTAACTTTTATGTTGTTCAAATTCGAATGTGAGATTTAAATAAAAATTAGAAATGGTGTTTTCTCAAACGAATACAACTTTTTGTGCTTCATAGATTGTTTTTAATAGTGAAAAGAAAACACCTGTAACAAAGCACTTAAGTTAGATTTTTGCTCTTAATTTATTTGTATTTAAACTCCAACCACAGTTACTTACAGAGAGGAATTCTTAGTGAAGCTGAGTTATTGGCACACCACCAAAATTGTGCACTAAGTAAATGTGTGGTGTAAAGTGATCCATTTCTGGTATTTTATAATGTTGGAAAAGAAACAGTGTTTCTCTGGTTTGAGTTATTGCATAGTTTCACTGAAGCCCATAGTATATATTCTTGTTTACTACCTCACACTTATTTTTGATGCATATAGGAAATCATCCCACCCCTTAGATTAACTAGTGATTATTTAATAATATTTCCTACCTGGAAAAGTTTTTCTTTCAATTTAGAATTTAAATTCTTGAAATAACCATTAAGTGTTTCTGTGAAATCATCTAAAATTATATTTTTATTAAAATTAAAATGGTTAATACATTTAAAATATTAATTTTATGCTAGGATATAATTTTGGCATTCTTATGAAATGATTGAAAACAATATGTATAAGAATTAAGTTATTTTAATGTACTTGTGTTTATATATACTTCTGTAATTTGCATTTATGCATGATTAGCTGCTATTTTTACTGTATTAAGCAGAATTCATAAAAGTATTTATTAAAGTTACACCCACTTACAACTGTCATAACTAATTAATATGTGTGCACATCCCTTTCCTTATAAAATTCAACATTTCAACAGGATCACTCATTTTCCTGGTTTGATTTTTAAAAAAATATTTTAAAAGGAGCTGTTAAGTATTCAAAGGATCTCTGGTGGAGGGAAAAGGAAATGTGTCAGAGGAACCATTCTTTTGTTTTGTTTATAGTTATTTGAGATATTAATACGTTGGAGGTTCTTTTTTGTGATATTAAATTTCTTAATTATTGAACTTGTATCATTGGTATTATAAAATGATGTCAAACTTTGGGATCACATAATATGACTTAGGTGTATTACTAATTTTATTAAATTTTGCTGTGATTCATTTATTTCTGTGTAGAAATTTGACTTCAGCTATTGAAGTCATGTTATATTAGTTAAAACTGTATTTATATTTTTCTCTTTAATTCCATATAATGTAAAAGCAAAAATTGTTTAAAACAATTAAACACTGAGAAAATTGGTGAAGTATAAATGTTAAATTGATTCTGAATTACCAGTTATTTTAATGTTGATTGATAATGTAGCAACTGTATATGTAATTTGATTTATTTAGTAACAATTCAATAAATGACTGCTTTAGGGTAGTGGAAGACTCATTTGTAGTTTTTCCTTTTTGCTATTGCCATCTAAGTGCATTTTTAAGTGGCCTCAAATAAAGGCAGTGAAGAAATGTTTTATTTTTCCTCAAACATATAAAATACATCTGGAAGAATAAATTCACATCTGGTTCATGGATTTCCTCCATGGAGATGATCCAAATTCAGTGTCAAGATTAGAGTTTGTACTCATGGGTTTGCAGAATCTTGTGTGGAATTTGAAATATTTTGTTTGCAAATAGTTGGGGAAACAATTGGTTCAGATGTTTGTGTTAAGTTCTAATTTTAGATATATTTCTCCCTCATTAAAAATAAAAAATGTTTTGTGCTTCATAATATAATCAAGTTACTTGTAAACACTGCTTACATCTAACGATGTTTTGTGTAATCGTTCTCAAACATTGTTTATGAAAGTTTTATGAGAGATCAATTAAATTGTTAAACTCATAAGGTCACGATCATTGGTGATCCTAACCATTCGTAGAAATATATTCTCGTACATAGTATTATGTACTCTCAGTTATACTGTCATGATTTATTGACTTCATTTAGAAGCAAACAACAATTATTTTTTTAAGTGCTGTATTCTAAATGTCTGACCAAATGGGATATGGAAATTTGGATTCTCAGAATATAATGGTGTATGTACTGAGTTCCTCCCTCAGTCTCACAATGACTAACAAATGTATTTGTGTCTGAATCGAGTCCCTAGAGTAGCATAAATTAGAAGCATTTAAGAGCTCAATCCAAGAATCATGTGAGCTAAAAATATTATTGTCAAACTTTTATGGATTATTTGCTTTATGCATTAATACTGCCAAACCAAGCTGCTAGTCATATGAATTAAACTTGGTACTCTAGAACAAATGGGGTTGCTCATTAAAGAGGGTATTTGATATTTTTCAAGGATTATTTTTTGGTCTTTAGGCATGTGATATAGTATCCATATATAATATACTAAAGTTTATTTGTAGATAAATCTATAGCTATTTGCTTTTCTATGTTTTTTAACTTTGAACTTTCTGTGGAAAAGAAAAATGCGTTTTGCATATGTGTCTAATTTAGTGGTTTCTAAACAATATGGCAAGAATTTCTGTGTTTCAGCAGATTTTCCAGTGCATCACCAAATTGTAGGTATTGTATTGAGTTTTGGAAGGGACCAGTCCTTGAGGGTCCCTACTTCTTTCCACTTTTATTCCTTCTTTTAACTTTTCATCCCACTTTAGTCATTGCTATATAAACTTTTGTTCTGGGCAAATGAGAATTAAGATGGAAACATTAATTTTTTTTATCATACTTATACTAGTGTTACTGTTAGAAAATCTGGTTTGCTGTATTGGCACATACAGCCCCCTTAAAATTATGTATTACCATGTGCTTTCGCAACCTTCTTTGATGTTCTGTGCTCCCTACTTTTTGTTCAATTGGCCTATGAATACTACCATATGATTAACCTCTACAGGATACTCTGAATGAATGGTTCATTGATTCTTGATTTTTTTTCATGTGTTAATAATTTGATACATTGACTCTTCTATTTATGTATATATTTTAACTTTTTAAAAAGCAGCTTCATTACAGTATAACATTTACAATAAGCTGCAAATATTTAACTTTCAAAAGTATCTTTTGAGTGTCGTTGTAGCAGGCATTGTTCAGGGTACTAATTTTAAACTTTTTAAGTTTTTACCTTTCTTTCAAGTAGTGGAACTCCCTCCTTAGCCTCTCTCATTCATTAAATTTATAGCTCAGTTCTTTCTCAATTTCATATTCTTTCATAACCTTTTCCCCTCTATGTTACTTTAAATTTATCATCACTTACTTTGGCCAATAGCATTTGATGGTTGTATTTTGAGACTCAGACATGTGAAATGATGTTGTTCTAATTGCAAAGAGCATACTTTAATAACTTTTCACATACCCATGAAGCCTCTACCACAATCAAGATAATGGAAATATCCATCACCTCAAAAATTTTTTTCATGCTCCTTTGTAATTCTTTGTCCTCATCTCTCCCCACTCCCAGACAATCACTATACATTTGTAGTGGGTCAAATGGTAGCCTTCCCAAAGATAAATCCTCTTGGAACCTGTGAATTTGACCTTATTTGGAAGATGATTAGGATTTGGAGATGAGCTCATTCTGGATTAGGGTGGGTCCTCAATCCATTGACAAGAGTCCTTATAAGGGAAAGAGAGGAGACATAGAGAGGAGGTGACGCAAAGGAGGTAGAAATTGGAGTGATGGATCTACAAGCCAAAGCTTGTGAGGTATTACTGGCAGCCACCAGAAGCTAGGCAAGAGACATAGAGTAGATTCTTCTTCAGAGCCCACAGAAGTATCCAGCTCTACCAACACCTTGCTTTGGACTTCTGACCTTCAGAACTGTGATAATAAATTTGTTGTTTTAAGCTACCACATTTGTGATAATATGTCATAGCAGCTCAATGAAATGGATATAAGATTAGTTTTTATTTTCTTGAATTTTATGTAAATGGAGTGAGTATGCTTTTTTATCTGGATTCTTTCATTCAGCATATTTATTTTGAGATCCATCTTTGTTATTGCATGTATTAATAACTTACCTTTTATTGCAGAGTAGTATTCCATTGCATGTACGTTACACAATTTGTTTATTCATTCACTTGTTGATGAACAGTAGTTCTTTCCAATTTTGGACTATCTATATATATAAAAGGCTAATATGCAAAGTGTGCCCTTGGGAGTTCGACTGCTCGCTATGACGCACGCTGACCACCAGGGGGTGGCGTGGAACATGGTGGGCAACCAGTGGTGGCAGCGGGGCACTGAGGGAGTGAGGGAAGGAGGAGGCGGGGAGGCAGGGAGGTGGGGAACCTGATTGGCTCTGATCGCCGGCCAGGCCTAGGGACCCTACTAGTGCATGAATTTTGTGCACTGGGCCTCTAGTTATAAATAAAGTTGCAATGAACATTTGTATCAAGTCATGTGGACTTATATTTTCATTCACTTGGATAAATTCTTAGAGGTTGAATTTATGTATATTAACTATGGATATGTATTTATTTAACATTTTGGAGAAACTGACAAAGTGTTCTTTGAAAACATTGTACCACTTTACATTCTTTCAATTGGTATATCAGAGTCCCAGTGATGCCACACCCTGGCCACCTCTTGGTGTAGGGTCAGTCTTTTGAATTTTAACCGTTGGATTGGTGGGTAGTGGTATATCGTTGTGGTTTTAATTTTCATTTCCCTAATGACATAATATTGAGCAATTTTTCATGTGCTATTTTGCCATCTGTGTATCTGTTTTGATAAAGTATGTGTTCAGATATTAGCTCACTTTTAAAAATTGTGTTTTTTGTTTTCTTATTGAGTATAGAAATTTAAAAAAATCTATCTGGATACAAGTCCTTCATTATGTATATCATTTGTAAATATTTTTTTCTCAATCTGTGTCTTGTGTTTTTATTCCTTTATAAGTATCTTTCAAAAGCAGAAAATTTTAATTTTAATAAAGTTCAGTTTTATAAATTTTTAAATTAACTGTGCTTTTTTGTGTGGTGGATCTCAGACATCATTATCTAATCAATGTAACAAAAGGGTTTTCTCCTTTTTTTTATTTCACTAAGCTTACTGAGGTTTAATATACATATAATAAACTACATGTTTGAAAAGTTTGGCATACATACATGTGTGTGTGTGTGTGTGTGTATTTATTTATAAAAAACACCACAGTGGAATAATGACTGTATTTATAACCCCTAAGAATTTCCTATTGCCCCTTTGTAGTTCTTTCCTCCACCCTTCTTCAGCCACCTCCCTCCCTCCCTCTGCCACTTATCTGCTTTCTGTCACTATAGATTTAGATTGCAGTTTCTAGAGTTTTATATAGATTGGAATCATATACTATATATATTTTTTTTGTCTGGCTTATTTCAGTCAACACAATTATTTTGAGATTCATCATTTTATATCATGTATTAGTAGTCTGCTTTTTTCCTTCTGAGTAATATTACATTTTATAGAAATACTGTAATTTGTTTATCCATTTAACTGTTGCTATATCTTTGGTTTGTTTTTAGTTTTTGGCTATTGCAAATAAAACTGCCATGAACATTTAAAATTCTTTGGACAAATGCTGTCTTTTTCTCTTGGGTAAAATGTCAGCAGTGGAATGGCTGGATCAAATGGTAGGTGTATATTTAACGTTCAAAAAAAAGTCTAAACCTTTTTTCAAAGTGGTTATATCATTTTATATTTTCACCATCAGTGTATGTGAACTCTAACTCTTTCACATCCTCACCAACATTAATATTGTTGGTTTTTATTTTTATTTTAGCCATCATAATAGATATGTAGTAGTATCTCCTGATTTTAACATGCACTTCCTTAGTGACAATGATATTGAGCATGTTTTCATGTTAATTGCCATCTGGATATCATCTTTGGTGAAGTGTCTATTCAAATGGTTTGCAGTTTTCTCATTGGGTTGTTTTCCTCTCTTTAAGTTTTGAGATGTCTTTATATATTATGGATACAAGTTCTTTATCATATATATATATTCTTTGAAAATTTTCAAGGTTGTAGCTTGTGTTTTTCTCCATTTTCATAATAGTAGTTTTTTTATGAAGAGTAGAAGTTTTAAATTTTAAGAGTATGCATTTCAGCCCTAACTGGTTTGGCTCAATGGATAGAGCGTTGGCCTGCGGACTCAAGGGTCCCAGGTTCGATTCCGGTCAAGGGCATGTACCTTGGTTGCGGGCACATCCCCAGTAGGGAGTGTGCAGGAGGCAGCTGATCGATGTTTCTCTCTCATTGATGTTTCTAACTCTCTATCCCTCTCCCTTCCTCTCTGTAAAAAATCAATAAAATATATATTAAAAAAGAAAAGATATCAGTAACACTCTGGGATAGCTTTTCACCTATTTTTTTTTTAAAAAAGAGTATGCATTTCATGAAAATGTTTTCTTTTACTGATTGTGATTTAGTTGTCATATCTAAGAATTGTTGCCTAATCCAATGTGGTCACTAATATTTTTTCATGTTTTCTTCTAAATGCTTATTTTAAAAAGTTTTAATTGAGGTCTATGATCCATTTTCATTGACTTTTGTATATGGTGCAAGGTTTGGAACAAAGTTCACATTTTGCCTATGGAAATCCAGTGGTTCCAGGCTGTTTATTGAAATGATTATCCTTACTCCAGTGAACTTACCTTTGCACTTTTGTTAGAAATTGCTTGCTTGTGTATATGGATTTGTCTCTGCACTCCGTTCTCTTTCATGATCTATTTGCATGTATTGATGCCAATACTACACTATTTTGAATACTGCATCTTTATAATGGGTCTTGAAATCTGGACTTTGCCCTCTTTTTCATAGTTATTTTATTTATTTTATTTTTATTGAATTTATTGGGGTGACATTGGTTAATAAAATCATACAGGTTTCAGGTGTACAATTCTATAATACACCATCTGTATTTATATTGTGTATTCAGCAGCCCAAGTCAAGTCTCCTTCCATCACCATTTATCCCCGTTACCCTCTTCTATCTCACCCAATCCCCCTTTCCCTCTGGTAATCACCATTCTGTTGCCTGTGGTGTTTGTTTCTTTGTTTATTTTTGCTTAGTCCCTTTACATTTTCACCCAGCTCCCCAAACTCTCTCCTCGCTGAAAGCTGTCAGTCTGTTCTCTATATCTATGAGTTTATTTCTATTTTGTTTGTTTATTTTGTTCATTACAGTCGACATATAAATTAAATCATATAATACTTGTCTTTCTCTGACTAGCTTATGCCACTTACCATAATACTCTCCAGATCCATCCATTTCATCAACGAAATGGAGTTACCTCAGAAAATTAAAAATGGAACTGCATTATGCCCTAGCAATTCCACTTCTGGGAATTCATCTGAAGAAACATGAAACACTAAGTTGATAGCATATATGCACCCCTATGTTCATTGTAGCATTATTTACAATAGCCAAGTTATGGAAGCAACCCAAATGGCCATCAGTAGATGAGTGGATAAAAAAGCTGTGATACCTTTATGCAATGGAATACTACTTGGCTATGAAAAAGAAGGAAATCTTACCTTTTGTGATGACACCATGGATGGTCCCGGAGAGTATTATGCTAAGTGAAATAGGGCAGTCAGAGAAAGATAAGTACCATATGATTTCACTTATATGTGGAATGTAATGAATAAAATAATCTTGAATTCTTCACCCACACAAAAATACCTGAAGCCATAAAACTCCTAGAAGAAAACATTGGCAGCAAGCTCCTTTATATTAGTCTTGGTGATGACTTTTTGGGTTTGACACTAAAAACAAAGGCAGCTGAGGCAAAACAAACAAGTGGGATTACATCAAACTAAAAAGCTTCTGTACGGAAAAGCAAACCATTAACAAAATGAAAAGGAACCTACCAAATGGGAGAAAATATTTACAAATCATATATTCAATAAGGGGTTAATATCCAAAATATATGAAGAACATTAACAACTCAATAGCATAAAATCAGACATTCTGATTAAGAAATGGTCAGAAGATATGAATAGACATTTTCCCAAAGAAGACATACAGATTGCCATGGAATAATGCTCAACATCACTAATCACCAGGGAAATGCAAGTGAAAACCACAAGGAGGTATCACTTCATACCTATTAGAATGGTGATCATCAACAAAACAAGAAATTTATTACTGGGAATTTATCTGAAGAAACCTGAAACACTAATTTGATAAAATATATGCACCCCTATGTTCATTGCAGCATTATTTACAATAGCCAAGTTATGGAAGCAACCCAAATGTCATCAGTAGATGAGTGGATAAAAAAGCTGTGATACCTTTATGTGATGGAATATTACTTGGCTATGAAAAAGAACTAGGTTGTGAAGGGAGTTTGGGGAGCTGTGGACAAAAGGGAACCCTTGTTATTGCGAATGTAAATTGGTATAGTCACTATGGAAAACAATATGGAGATTCAAAAAATTAAATGTAGAAATACCATATTAGCCAGCTGTTCCACTCCTGGGTATTTATCCAAGGAAAATGAAAACACGAATTCAAAAAGAAGATATATGCACCCCTGTGTTCATTACAGCACTATTTACAGTAGCCAAACAATGGGCACAATCTAAGTGTTTGTCAATGGATGAATGGATAAGGAAGTCATGGTGTATGTTATACTGTAGAATAGTACTCGGCATAAAAAGTATGAAATCTTGCCAGTTGTGACAGCATCACTGGACTTGAGGGTATTATGCTAAATTAAAAAAGTCAGAAAGAGAAAGGCAAATACTGTATGATTTCACATATTTGTAGGGGAAGATGAGAAGACTAGAAATGACTGCATCCGTCCAGCACCCTAATACTCATAAATAGAGGTATCACTCTGACAGAAGCTGGCCACTGTTTCTACTGCCAGCTCCAGAGAAGTGGTATAAAAATTTTGCCTATTGGGAGAGACAGGTCATAAGAGCAAACTCTGAACTGTTTCCAAGGGAACTGACTTCATTTGGGACAGTATGGGAAAGTTCAAACCTAAGGGTGTGCTCAAAAAAACAATGGTAATTTTGATGGTAGGCAATTAAGAGAAGACTCATAGCTCTGGGAGTCCAACCAGATAAATTGTAGACCAGCTGGACCGGATTTAATTGAATAAAACTGGAGAGCAATTTATGCCCAGTTCACTCTTGAAAACAATAAAGCAGTGAGCTGGTAGTTAGGGGAGGCTAACAGCTGGGCTTGATACCAACAGAGACGGACAACAGAGAGAGCAGGGAAAGAGATAAGGAGAGCCCTGCCCAAACCCTGTCATCCCAGAGTATTTGTGTGCATGACCAGGCCAGCCGCGGGGGCCGCGTTTGAAATGAATAAAACCAAAAAAAAAAAAAAGACCGTACCCTTTTATGTAATGATGTTTACTTTGAATTTATATTAGTTCACACAAACACTCCATCCATGCTTTTGTTCCGGCCCTCCGGTCCAGTTTAAGAACCCATTGTGGCCCTCGAGTCAAAAAGTTTGCCCACCCCTGCCCTAGGCTGTGCTCTTTGAGGAGCAGCATCCGAGGCTGCACACTGTGAGGGATACAGACTTCATTGAAGTAGTCCAGCCAAGTCATTAAAGAAGTAAACAAGCCACAACAACAATCCCTGGATGGGTAGGAGATCAGGATCCAGATTTAACAAATATATTACCTATAATGTACAGTATAAACCAAAAATTATGAGACTTGCAAAGAAACAGGAACATATGGCCAATACAGAGGAAAAGAGCAGGCAATAAAAACTGCCTTTGGCCCTGGCCGGAGGGCTCAGTTGGTTGGAGCATCGTCCCATACACCAAAAAGTTTTGGGATTGATCCCCAGTTGGGGTGCATACAGGAAGCAAACGATTCTCTCTCTCTCTCTCTCTCTCTCTCTCTCTCTCTCTCTCTCTCTCTCAGCAATAAGAAGCATATCCTTTGGAGAGGATTGAAAAAACAACTGCTTTTGAAGGTGTTTTTATCTGCATCAATTAAAAGACACAGATTATTACATAGGATCAAAAAGCAATACAAGAAGCCCACTTTAAATATAAAGATACAGATAGAGAAAAGTAAATGATTCAGCCCTGGCCGCTGGCTCAGTTGGTTGGAGCATTGTCCTATGCACCAATAGGGTTGCAGGTTTGATTCTTGGTCAGGGCACATACCTAGGTTGCTGGTTTGATCCCTGGTCAAGGCGCGTTCAAGAGGCAGCCCATAGATGTTTCTCTCTCTCTCTCTCTCTCTCTCTCTCTCTCTCTCTCTCAAATCAACAAACATATCCTCAGGTGAGGATTTAAAAAAAATGAAAATTATGCAGAAAGATTTACCATGGTAACACGAATTAAGAGAATGCAGAAGTAGTATTGATTTCAGACAGATGCGGCTTCAGAGGAAGGAAAGTTCTACCACATTATGGGTCTTAATACACACCTTAACAAATCTAAAAGAATGGAAACCATACAGTGTCTGTTCTCAGACCGCAATGGAGTTAAACTAGAAATCAATAATAGAAAGTAGTTGGAAAATTCCAATATGCTTGGAGATTAAACAACACATTTCTAAATAACACATCTCAAGAGAAATTTAAAAATATTTTGAACTATTTAAAGAAGCTTAAGGAATGGCAGGTTGAAATAAGGATACCATTTAAGGATACCATTTATTTGTTAAGATATGTGCTTTTCATCCTAGCATGTACTTCTTTTTTTCTCCTCAGACTCTACATGGCTCTTTTACCAAATAACACATTAGCATTTATTGAATATTTACAAGTATTTTGGTGAATTTTTTCTTTTTAGAAAATAGAAAACATACTAAAAAATAATACTTTTACAAGCAGTTAATTTATAATTTAGTAAGAGAATAGAAATTATATACCTATTCTTTATTAGCTTAAAAATAACACTGGAAAATATTTAATTTTTGTTAACTCATATATGTAAAACTATTGAATATATAAGAATTAGGTTCTAAAGTTAGCTCAGGGCAAAAAGTATTTAATTGCCAAGTTTCTTATTATATTTGGTAAATATGTATAGTACAGAGATGACATAAAACTAAATCTTGCATCTAAGGCAGTTGGTTTTTTCAGTGTTGTAAGAAAATGGTTATTTTCTTTCTACCTGAGCACTGGATGACATTAGTGTAATTTGGGTTTATTTTTTATTTATTTTTTTTTAATTAAATCTTTATTGTTCTGATTACATTTGTTCCTCTTTTTTTCCCCATAACTCCCCTTCTCCCAGTTCCCGCCCCACCCTCCGCCGTCACTCCCCACCCACTGTCCTCATCCATAGGTGCACGATTTTTGTCCATTCTCTTCCCGCATCTCCCATTCCCCTTCCCCCCCCCCCCCCAAGAATAGTCAGTCCATTCCCCTTCTATGTCTCTGATTCATTGTAATCACCAGTTCATTCTGTACATCAGATTATTTATTCACTTGATTCTTAGATTCCCTTGTTGATAGATGAATGTTTGTTGTTCACAATTTGTATCTTTACCTTTTTCTTCTTCCTCTTCTTAAAGGAAACCTTTCAGCATTTCAAATAATAATGGTTTAGTGGGGATGAAATCCTTTAGCTTTACCATATCAGTAACGAACCTTAGTGTCAGCTAAAAGTTCGTTACGAGCTCTTTTCTGGACAATGATTTTCGTATAAGCAAGTTCAAATCTATAGGAAAGTTTCCACATTAATTGAAATTTCCCTTTGGGGTTCTATGCTAGTGGTGATATCTTAACTTGATTCCGTATCGTTTACCACTTAGGGTAGAATAGAAGCTGCGACTACAGCAGCATCT